>NW_028318377.1:1350000-1950000 GCF_062004578.1 Staurois parvus | reverse complement strand
TTTTACACTTTTTTTAACACACTGTGACCAGAGCAATAAAGTGTTACCATAGTAACATTGTACTACTCTGGGAAAGTGTTAAGATTTTTTTTTAATTTGTTTCGCACATTATGAATTCCACTGTTATAAGCAACCATTTTTACTGAATGAAATTGATTCATTCAGTATCTACTATTATGGTTAGCTGTGATTGGCCACAGCTAATCACATGGTACAGTTAGGCTGTGTTTGGCCCTGTTGTGCCATGTGATCACTGTGATCAGTCCTAGAGATCAAGACAATAGTACACAATGGATGGAATATCATGTGATCTGCTGTGATTGGTCACATCCATCACATGGTACCGGCAGCAGATTGGTCATTACAGCAGGTCACAGGTCACACCACAGCATGACCCATAAGGGTGCATGTGAGGCGTGTTCCAGGAAGACATCTGATGACGTCCACCTGGAATGGTGAATGTCCTGCCCACCCATCATTTGTCTATAGACCGGGTGTGATCTGGTTAAACAAACACAACCATTCTCAACCAGGTTTCCATGGAACCCTATGGGTCCTCCAGAGGTTACTAGGAGTTTCTTTATCTGTTGCTGATTGATCTTCCATCTAATGGTGCTTGCATAGTTCCAGGACTAATGCCTCATGGCAAAGCAAACAGCATGACACCAATCATCTCTTTTAAGCTGTCAGTAACGGTGGCATTTTGGCCACCGCTGTAAGGGGGGCAGTCTTCGTACTGACCACCAATGTACGTGGCATTTTAACCAGTGACCTCTGATGAATTGGTTGCAGTAAGGGTTCCTTGAGATCTCAAAATTGTTTTAGGCGATCCTTTGTTATACGCTTGAGAAAGACTGACCAAACCCCTAAACTCACATTAATACCAAAACCCAAACCCTGAAGAGATACTGTCACCAGTTTAAACTTTTTAAATTTAAATGTTTTTTTTTAATTTTTACTAAAGTAAAAATAGTACATCCATGTGTTTTTTTTTTTAAATTATCTACTTACTTATTTTTATGTAAGGGCCTTTCACATTTATTAGGAATCTGACAATTCTGGAAATAATGGATCCAACTTCCTGACCCCAGCTGCTCTGCTAGGTCATGGCTTGCTGTAAAGTACTGATACTGACAGGGGGAGCCACCTACACACAGCTTGACTTGGCACTTGTGCGTTGTGTGCGGTAGTGGACCTGGCTCCATCTGTTACTACTAGCACTTTGCAAGTAGCCTTGATACTCAGTGTCAGAGGCTTGCAAAGCATTGAAGCCAAAGGGTCACCATGCAAATAGGCATTGAAGCCAATATGTCACCATGTAGCCAAGTTGTTCAGTGTCAGTGGCTTGTAAAGTGTTCAAGCCAAAGGGTCACTATGCAGCCAAGAATTGAAGCCAGAGAGTCACCCCATAGCTAGGTTGTTCAATGCCAGTGACTTGAAAAGTATTGAAGCGAAAAAGTCACCATGCAACCAGGCATTGAAGCCAAAGAGTCACCATGTAGCAAGGTTGGAGTGTCATTGACTTGTAAAGTATTGAAGCCAAAGGGTAACCATGCAGCCAGGCATTGAAGCCAAAAAGTCACCCTACAGCAAGGTTGTTCAGTGTCAGTGACTTGTAAATCACTGAAGTCAAAGGGTCACCATGCAGCAAGAGATTGAAGCCAAGGAGTCACCATTGGCCAGTCAGTGAGTATTTTTAGATGGCTCATCAGTGGCAACTCTCCTGTTTTACATAAAAAAAAGTGGAATTTTTCCTGCAATACTAGTATACTGAGACACCTACTACATACCTTATATGAACATGAATCACACCTAAATGTTTGTTGAACATCACAGTCCAAATCCATAAACAATAATGTGTAGTTGCTCCCCGACCCCCTCTGTAGCTGTAACAACCTCTAAACTTCTCTCTTTTTGAAAACCCTACCACAATATTTTGGTATATAACTGTGGAAATGCTCACACAGAACATTTGTAAAGTTAGGTTCTGATGTTGGATGAGAAGACCTGGCTTGCATTTGGGATTGTAATTCATACCAAAGGTGATCAGTAGGGTTGAGGTCAGGGCTCTGTGCAGGACATTTGAGTTCCTCCTCCCAAGCTCATCAAACTATATCTACATGGACCTGATTTTGTGCATGTGAACTCTATAGTTTGGAGAGGTGTATACATACATTGTACCATATCGTGTATCATTATACCCCTGTGGAATAAATATTTTACATGAGTAGTATAGCCAAAGGGTCACCATGCAGCCAGGCATTGAAGCCAAAGAGTCACTATTGTAGCCAAGTTGTTCGGTGTCAGTGAGCCAAATTTGACATTTGTATGTCCTGTAATATTGTAGTGTGCTGATAGTACAAAACTGTACCCAGAGTGCAAAAATTCCTGGCTATGCCTTTGTGAATATGAAAAGCTGTACAGATAAATATTATATTAACTTCAAGATCTTGATCAGCACTTTTTTTGTTCTTCCTATATTTAGAAAGCAGACTACCTTCTGTGCAGTGGCATAGCTCATGTGTGTTCAGCCATAAGTCAAGCCTCCTCCACCAATAAGACAAATTACACAAAGAACAGAAGCCGCGTTTTTGGTGTTTACACACTGTCGTCGTACATCTGCACATAGATGAATTCTGGATACATACCCTGACAGGTGGTTCATGCTGATCTTGACATAGCATTTGATGTATTATTATATGTTTTCCTTTTCCTCACACATCGTTCACACTTTACAGTGCACATTTGAAGGACATATTTGCTTTCTTTTGTAGAATCTTCATATTTGTTTACTAAAGGTATTTTTTTAACATACATCACGTACAGGATGATTAGGATTGATAAAGCGCTATTCCTGGTATTTGTTGTCACAAGGAAAGAGAATGTTGAAGAACAAATAGAATTAAAATGGTCATGCATGATATTTTTCTGGAGGCTGAAAAAGTAATATGTAGTACCATGGGATGTTTGAGTCATAGGGGTAGATATCTTTTGTTTAGTTGTAGGACCAGGATGCTTAGATTGTAACTCCTTTTATAAAGCTGTTTGGATATCACTTATAAAGATCTTAACCCCTCCATGACGGAGGGTAAAACAGATATTAACACCTGAACACATGACTAAGGTATTGCAGATATTAAGGCTGCTCTTCACCTTTTAAAACCCCAACCTACTCTTGTGACCTCCCCAAAAAACAGACGAAACTGACCCCCTTTGGAGTTGAAAAGGCCATAACAGCCATTTTATTAAACAACAAGATTACAACTTTGTTACCAAAATACAAATTCTTTATATAACTCTTTGAACATTAATCAGCTTAATGTTATTACAGAAATGACCTCATTAAAGTCTATGGTCTTAGAAGGCAACTTGTATGTTGACCAACTGGCTGTATCTACCACCAAAATAGACTTCAAGGCCTCTAGCTGCAAATACACAGATTCGGGGACAATTTACTAAAAATACCCTTGATACAGCCAACTTACTCTTAAACCATTGCTGCCATAAATTTACTAGGGTAGGTACACCCTTACCTGTGATGGGCCCAACCCACCATTCTCCAAAGTTTCACTGCCTTCCAAGACTCTTAGATCCATACCACGAACGTCCAAGCATGAAACCTTATGTTTGGGTGGCCCTCCAAACCCTAAGTGCTTGCTGTATGCCCTCATGCAAACCCAAAAACCACATGTCTATACCGATTGCATTAAGGTGAACTCCATCACTGCACAAATACAAAGCGGTATCCTTCCTAAGGTCCAAATGGTGAACCGCCAGTCCCCCATTGCTGACAAAAACCTACCCACCTCCTTGTTTACCTTTATCCTAGCCTTATGCAGGCCAACCACTGAACGAGCCAGGTCCTGGCCACAATGTCTGACCACACTATAACAGTGTCTGAAAAAAACGACCTCTGTCTCAAAAAGCCACACATTCATAGCGCAACGCGTAGGACAGAAGCGCGGTGACATCATTTCTGGTTTTGGAATATTTATTGTCATATTTATTGGTTTATTATTTATTGTTGCATTTATGTCACCATTTTTGTGTTATTTTCACTTATGATTGCATTTAGTGCTCTGTGGGGTGTTTATTTCTATATTTAGCCTGATTTTTGATAAGGTATTCATGGAAGATACAGACACCCCTTCCTCAAAGTTTCTCATGATAAAATAGAGCAAAATGCACAACCTGTGTTCATCATGAAAACATCCCCCTTCCGAATTTATCAACCCATGCCAGTCACACCAGACCTTTTCATAAGCAGTCCACGTGGAAGAACTCACAGACTCGCGTATCAATCCAACTATGGTGGCAAGGTGATGGTCCACAAATGCCCGAGGCAGGGAATCCCATGCCGCTCTGTTTCCGATGCCAGTTGATGGAACCAGTCCCACTGGAATCAAGACAAAGCATCAGCCACAGTGTTAGTAACCCCCGGCATGTGAACAGCATAGTAAAAAAGAATTCAGTTGCAAACATCGTAACACCAAAAACCGAAGCAATCTAATAAGTGGAGGGGAAGAAGCAGAAATGCTATTAATGGCCTGCACCAATCCCCCATTGTCACAATTAAATCTAATGTGCTTATTCCTAAATTCCTGACCCCACAATTCCACCACCAACACAATGGGGAATAATTCCAGCAACACCAGATTACTCAGTAAAGCAGACTCTCTCCAGGAATCCGGCCAACTACCAGCGCTCCACTTACTTTGAAAATACGGCACATAACCCGTGGAGCTGGCCACATCCGTAAACAATTCCAAATCAAAATTAGACACTGGGGTTCAAACCACAAAGAGCGACCATTTTAAGATGCCAGAAACATCTCCTACACCGTCAACTTCTCGATGTGCCCTGGACATCCTGATGTAATGATGAGAAGCTTTAGAGCCGGCTGTGGCAGCAGCCAAACGGCGGCAAAAAACTTGTCCTATGGGCATTATGTGGCAGACAAAGTTCAATTTGCCAAGAAGAGACTGCAAAGAGTGCAGTTGGAGTTTTTTGCAATGCATGGCCGCAGCCAATGTCACACGCAAATCCTCCAGCTTGTCCACTGGCAAACGACATTCCATTGCCACAGTATCAACGACAATGCCCAAAAAGTGCAATTCAGTGCAAGGGCCCTCTGTTTTGTTATGAGCCATGGGGACCCCAAAATGGGAACAAACGCGCTGTAACATAGCCAATAACGTCGTGCAGATCAACTCTCCAGGCGTGCCGTTCACCAAAAAGTCATGCAGATAATGTAGAATGGAGGTCAAACTCGAAACATCCTTCACAATCCATTCCAGAAAAGAACTAAAAGCTTCAAACAATGAACAAGAGATTGCGTAACCCATGAGTAAGCAACAGTCTACAAAGTATTCACCTCACCATTGGCAGCCAAGCAAATGGAGACTCGTCGGGTGCACCGGCAGCAAGCGAAAAGCTGACTCAATGTCTGTCTTAGCCATCAGGGCTCCCATTCCAAACCTGCACACCCAGACCACTGCCTGATTGAAAGAAGCATAGGACATGGCGCAGAACGAAGGGTCAATCATTGACTGAGCCACCTGCATGATAGGAAAGATGGTGTATAAGCCGAAACTGATTGGGTTCCTTCTTTGGAATCACCCCTAAAGGAGACACGACTAAATCAGTCAAAGGAGGAGAAGGAAAAGGGCTCACCATCCTACCCAACAAAGCTTCCTTGAGCAGCTTGGCCAAAACCACACTTGGATGAGACTTGGCTGACTGCAAATTATCAGCCACAGGAGGGATGACAGTTAAGGTACAAGGAATCGGGAAACCCTCGGAAAAACCTAGTAACAATAGCCTAGCAGCTTAGGAATGGGGCCAATTTTTCCACTCTCACCAGCATCTTTCATTTTCCCAGCATCTGCACCTTTTCCCTTACCCTGTTTGAGACACCTGGACAATTGGGTGCGCTCCGCCACAACCTGAGCATTCATGCCGAAAGAGGCAGGTTCCTCCAAATCCACAGGCCCCTTCATTAAACTGCCAGTGATACCCCTTTCGTTTCGTGGTCAAAGGTGGCGCCCCCGACCCCATACTGAAAGGAGAGCTAGCACCTTTCACCTGAATCATAAGTTTCATCCACAAACTAATATCCTTGTGGTCCCATCTCAGGTAAGGTCTGACCGCCTTGTGCTGCTGGAATTGTTCATCATAGCGCAGCCACGCCGTACCTCCATATATCCGCTGGGCTTTGCTAATGGAGCAGGGGGGCTGAAGAGCTGCGGTCCGGAGGGGCTGAAGGATGGGTATGAAAGTTGCAGGCAGATGAAAATCTCCCGCCTGGGGTCCCGCCTCCCGATGAGGATTCCTCTTGACACTCACAGCTGAAGAAGGAGGCTTCCTCTTCACTGCTGGAGCCGAAGGGTCCTTTGAGGGGCTCCCAGAGCGGCGGCAGAGTGGGGGACAAATCAGGGCTAAAGCACTCAGGAGACCTAGACCTCATAGCACGTGGGCGCTCGGAGGCAAGCAAGACAGGTGCCTGCCCGAACCCCTGCAGCATACCAGAGAGCTGACCCTGCAACCATTGGGGGCCATTAGCCAGTGCAGCTGCACGAATTTGAGAGAGCATACTCTCCAGGTCACCCATTATGGGTCTCATCAGCAGGACAGTGAGGGTGAAGCTTGTTCTACGCAGTACCAGCTCCGACTGACTCCGACAACTTTGGCACTGCCCCACTTGCTTCAACTGAGCCACCCGGCCCTTGTTAAGCCACACCCGAACTTCCTCCAATCAGCTAATACACTTTTTTCCCTTCTTAAAAAAAATCTCCTTTATTAACCCTATGTTGCTCTGGTCTGTCCTGCAAACCTAGTCATGTCAGGCCTTCTGCCTATGCTGCCCATCTAGCTCCAGGCCTTATTCTGTTTTGCAACTTTGACATATGTTAGTAAAACTGTACATATCATTGCAACTACTTAGTGTATTTAGGTGAATTATACCTTAATTTTTTTAAGTCTAGTGGTATATTTCTTGGTATTACCATAGTCTACCACCCAAAAAACAACCCAATTACATTCTTCTGATGATCTCAGGCATACCACATACTGTATGCGTATGGTTTTTGTTACTGTATGCATACCCGTAGTAGGGCCTAGAAACAATAGTGCATTTTGCTTTTTTATCCTACCTAAAATACACTGACACTAACTGACACTGATAATTTAAAAAATGCATTTTCAAATACTACTTGAAGTAACTTTCAAGACAATCTTTGACAGTTGGCCCTAACCTTGACTCTAACCCTCATCTAGATCAGACCCTGATCTGCTATTTTTCCTTTTTATTACTATTATTATTGCACTTCTTTATTTCCAGTTTTTTCCTCTAGCAAGGAGAAAAGCATACCCTGCAAGAGCAATTGCTCGTTGTCTAAATTTGAGAGGATTTCTGCTGAATTGGCTACAATTCGAGCCGTGGGTGGCCACGTCGGCACCACAAAAGTCAATTTCAAAATCATTAGAGCCGGATGGAAAATGTTGGCCAAACTGTGACTGCAACCAATCAACTAAGTAGTGCAGCACTTTGAGACAAGTAGGACTGCAGTACACAGGAAGCAAGTTTGCTGACAGGAAGAAAAAGAACAGTAATGGTTCCATCATGTTCATTTCCTACTCAATAAGCCAGGCTTGGGATGATGAACAAGTGGTATTGCTTAACTGCAGTGGACCAAAGTGAGGTCACTGACCTGCCCATTTAGTCTAACAGTGATGTGTGAATTACAAGACAGAAGAACTTTGTCAGAAAAATGTGTATATAAATTTCAGATGTGTATTTATTTCTTGCCTGGAGTACAGCTTTACAATAACTTCAAACCTAAGGAAAGTTTTTTTACCTAGACACAACTAAAGGATAATAATGAATAGTTGCAGACAGAGGTTGCTCTCAGTCGTCTGGAAACAGTATGCATTCATTGTGAAATGCCTTGAGTTTTAAGCTATATGGGGAAGATTTAAAAAGGATGTTCTAGAGATGTTTAATACTTTGTTTGACCTATCAGTCAGATGATTAGTGCACTACTAGTCCCATTATTACAAAAAAAATGTTCTATAGAGGATTGCCCTGTGTTGCATAAGTTGGGTCATGGTTGGCTGTTTGTTCTTCATAAGAAGTTTGTGCTGGAAGCCTTGCCCCTGCCAGACTCTGAACATGAAGCATGTAGCTCCATAATGGCCAGCAATTGTCACTGCCTGCAGATATCACTCTGCTCAATGTCTAAATTGTAAATGAAAAATCTCCACTCGAAGTCACCAGACCCATATGTCTTGTAAGTACTGACCTGGGGACCCTCCAGTTTAGTCCTTGCATGATCATTTTGACAGCATGTTAATAAAAAAAAAATGCTATACAGTGTATACTGAGGTGCGGAGTCTAAGCAATAACCAGTGTTCATCAGTGCTCCTGATGGTGGAGATCGGTTTTGCTGCGTGTAAGTTCCAGGTTGTGGTCTTCAGGATCGCCCCACCAGGAAGAGAGAAAATTGGGGTACAGAAGCAGATATAGTCAGTACTGATAAGCATAGTCGGTAAACAAGTCAAAAGTTGGTAACAAGTGGTTGCAGGTTGGGATCAAGCAGAAGCGCAGCTGAGGAACACTCCAAAGGTTGGTAATGAGTGGTTGCAGGTTGGGATCAAGCAGAAGCAAATCCAAAGGTCAATAATGAAGCGAAGATACGGACGGCAGCAGGAGTGAGAAGAGCGAGATATTGGATGAAGAAAGCACAATAATCTGGCAAACAGGAAGCGCAGAGGCTAAAATGGGTAGTTCTTGGGAGGAGCAAAGGGTTCAAGGTTCAAAGTAGTATTATTCAAGGAATTGTCCAGGGAGCTGTCCAGCATTCCAGATGGTTTAGCAAAAAGAGACATCGACAGACACAGCAGAGGTTACAGGTTCAGGACTGGGTCTTGACAATGATAGCATGTTGCTTCTGCATGGAATCCTTTATTTAAATGCAACAAAGAAGAATTACTATAGAGCCAGAATTACTTTACCAGCATGTGAAATTTGAACACACTAATGGTAATGAAAGCTATGTAGACTTTTGCAATACTGTAGGTATAGACCTTGTGTATGTATGATGTATATATCTATGTATATATATATATATATATATATATATATATATATATATATACTGTACACTATATTGTCAAAAGTATTGGGACACCTGCCTTTACACGAACATGAGCTTTAAAGACATCCCAGTCTTAGTCCGTAGGGTTCAATATTGAGTTGGCCCACCCTTTGCAGCTAGTGTGTCTATAGGAATGTTTGGCTATTCTTCCAGAAGCGCATTTGTGAGGTAAGGCACAAATGTTGAACAAGAAGGCCTGGCTCGCAGTCTCCGTTCTAATTCATTCCAAAGGCATTCTATCAGGTTGAAGTCAGGACTCTGTACAGGCCAGTCAAGTTCCTCCACCCCAAACTCGCTCATCTATGTCTTTATGGACCTTGCTTTGTGCACTGGTGCTCAGTCATGTTGGAATAGGAAGGGGCCGTCCCCAAACTGTTCCCACAAAGTTGGGAGCATGAAATTGTCCACAATGTCTTGGTATGCTGATGTCTTAAGAGTTCCCTTCACTGGAACTAAGGGGCCAAGCCCATCCAATGAAAAACAACCCTACACCATAATCCCCCCTCCACCAAACTTTACACTTGGCACAATGCAGACAGGCATTCTCTTGGCAACCACCTAACCCAGACATGTCCATCGGATTGCCAGACAGAGAAGCTTTATAAGTCACTCCAGAGAACACGTCTCTACTGCTCTAGAGTCCAGTGGTGGCCTGCTTTACACCACTGCATCCAATGATGATGATATAAGGCTTGGATGCAGCTGCTCGACCATGGAAACCCATTCCACAAAGCTCTCTATGAACTGTTGTTGTGCTAATCTGAAGGCCACATGAAGTTTAGAGGTCTTTAGCTATTGACTCTGTAGACAGTCGGTGACTTCTGTGCACTGTGCGCTTCAGCATGCACTGACCCCGCTCTGCCATTTTACGTGGCCTTGGCCATTTTATGAGTTGTTGTTGTTGTTCCCAGTTGCTTCCACTTTGTTATAATACCACTAACAGTTGTACATGCTTGAATTCACTGAGCTCCTGAGTGCGACCCATTCTTTCACAAATGTTTGTAGAAGCAGTCTGCATGCCTAGGTGCTTGATTTTATACACCTGTTGCCATGGAGGTGATTAGAACACCTGAATTCAATGAGGTGGAGGGATGTCCCAATACTTTTCGCAATATAGTGTATATATATATATATATATATATATATATATATATATATATATATATATATATACACGCTGCTCAAAAAAAGTAAAGGAACACTTTTTAATCAGAGTATAGCATCAAGTCAGTTAAACTGCTGGGATATTGATCTGGTCAGTTAAGTAGCAGAGGGGGTTGTTAATAAGTTTCAGCTGCTTTGGTGTTAATGAAATTAACAACAGGTGCACTAGATGGGCAACAATGAGACAACCCCAAAACAGGAATGGTTTAACAGGTGGAGGCCACTGACATTTTTTCCATACTCATCTTTTCTGACTGTTTTTCACTAGTTTTGCATTTGGCTAGGGTCAGTGTCACTACTGGTAGCATGAGGCCATACCTGGACCCTACAGAGGTTGCACAGGCAGTCCAACTCCTCCAGGATGGCACATCAATACATGCCATTGCCAGAAGGTTTGCTGTGTCTCCCAGTACAGTCTCAAGAGCATGGAGGAGATTCCAGGGGACAGGCAGTTACTCTAGGAGAGTTGGACAGGGCCATAAAAGGTCTTTAACCTATCAGCAGGACTGGAATCTGCTCCTTTATGCAAGGAGGAACAGAATGAGCACTGCCAGAGTACTACAAAATGACATCCACTGGTGTGAATGTCTCTGACCAAACAATCAGAAACAGACTTCATGAGGGTGGTCTGAGGGCCCGATGTCCTCTAGTGGGCCCTGTGCTCACTGTCTGGCACCATAGAGCTCGATTGGAATTTGCCATTAAAAACCAGAATTGGCAGGTCCACCACTTGACGCCCTGTGCTTTTCACAGATGAGAGCAGGTTCACCCTGAGCCAATGTGACAGACGTGAAAGGGTCTGGAGAAGCCGTGGAGAACGTTATGCTGCCTGTAACAGTGTTCAGCATGACCGTTTTGGTGGTGGGTCAGTGGTGGTCTGAGGAGGCATATCCATGGAGGGACGCACAGTCCTCTACAGGCTAGACAATGGTACCCTGACTGCCATTAGGTATCGGGATGAAATCAATGGACCCCTTGTCAGACTCTACGCTGCTGCAGTGAGTCCTGGGTTCCTCCTGGTGCACGACAATGCCCAGCCTCATGTGGCGAGAGTATGCAAGCAGTTCCTGGAGGATGAAGGAATTGGTACCATTGAATGGCCCCCATGATCGCCTGACCTGAATCCAATAGAACACATTTGGGATATCATGTTTCGGTCCATCTGATGCTTCCAGGTTGCACCTCAGACTGTCCAGGAGCTCAGTGATGCCCTGGTCCAGATCTGGGAGGAAATTCCCCAGGACACCATCTGTTGTTTCATTATGAGCATGCGCTGACATTGTCAGGCATGTATACAAGCACGTAGGGGCCAAACTACTGAGTAGCATTTTGAGTTGCTGCAATGAAATTTCAGCAAAATGGACTTGCCTGCTGCGTAATGTTTTCATTTTAATTTTTGGGGGGGTCTTTGAATTCAGTCCTCTGTAGGTAGATAATTTTAATTTCCATCAAACGATGGGGCATCCGATATCCAGCATGATATTTTTCCCCAGTGAGATCTGATGTGTTTTCAAAGTGCTCCTTTAATTTTCTTGAGCAGTGTTTATATATATATTATATATATATATATATACTGTATATATATATATATATATACATACATACACAGTATATCTCACTCTGCTGCAGGTTATACAAAGCTTTTGGTCTGCTATACAATAGTGCAGAATGACACTGGACGAAGCACATCCATTGACATTAAGTCCCATTTTCTTTATCAGATTTTTTGGCATTTGCCAAACTTGCCAAATAGCCAATCCAGCACTACGAAACAAATTAGATTGAAAGATCGACTTTCCCTAATGAATGTATTCTTTGGAACCCACACTCCTTCTCTACAACCGGTTTTTCGATGTCTTTGTTCACTTTTGACACCTCCTTTCCTTTTGGATACCATGGCCCATTTTCCTTTGAGACAAAGAACACATTAAGAGTGATGCATGCTACCATGAGTTTCTTTTAGGCATTACATTGCTGTTTTCTTTTCTAAGCATTTGATTCAGCATTTATTCGTCTTCATAAAATGTGCAGCTTGAGTTTGCCATTGGTTAAACATATTATATTTGTAATTTCTCTAGAGCAGTGCTTATTTGTTATCCGGCACATTTTTGCTGTCTCTGGACTTGAATTGCGCAAGTAGAGGAGGACCATGAATAGCACAATTCATCACAAATTAGAACTTGGAATAACAGAGCAAGACTGTGTATATTTTCACCATGAACACTGTAGTCAAGGGAGTCTAGAGTGTAAATATACAGAATGTATTCGACATCCAATGTATGCTTTGGGCACTTCAAAAGCTCTGCTCTGTACTGCAGTCTATCAGTGGTCTTAAAGGGACAATCCCGTCAAATATGATCGTTATGCATTAAAAGTAAATTAGTGGATGCTAGTTTTTATCCTGGTGTTTCTCATACGGGTGTCTGGCCAACTAGTTAAATTGCTATATTTGCTGGTTTCCTTGTTTTTGCATCAGAGCTAGACATGCATTAGGCCGGCCATACATGAGTCGAAATTTGACCAATTTTTCGTCCGAAAATCAGACCTAAGCATAATCAGCCGATTGTCACTCTGTTAGTGGGGCAATGGCACCGGCCGATTTTCGTGGTTCCTCCCCTTTTCGGTGATCGGGCTTGTTGGAAAATTTGTGAAAAACGACTCAATGATGGTCAAATCGTACGATCATTTTTTCCGAAAAGAATATGCACTTGAGCCGTGACCTGGAAGGAACAGAAGTTTTGCCTGTTATATGGGGTGAACTTTCTGACTTGGTCGGCCGAATTTCTAAATCATTGATGGCACCATCGGATTACCAAGCGAACAAAGTTTTCGATTTTCGGACGAAAAATCATTCGGAATTCAAACCATGTATGGCCTGCATTAGTTCATTGAAGAATTTTGTTTTGTCATATTCGTTATGTTCAGCCGATTCATTTTTGGAATTCGTTTTGTATCTTCGGCATTCATTCCATACATTCATTGGTCCGAATGGATTTGAAAAATGTAGCAATTTTTTTGGAAGATTGCTATATATTAGTTATTGGTTCCGATATTTCAGGTGGGTTCGTTATTTATATATCAAAACTATTCAATATCTTCAGATGCCACAGAATAAATAATGCAAAATTTGGTGGCCCTAAATTTTTCAAAACCTAAGAATTACATTAGACTGTGAAACTGAACTGACTGACTGTGAATTACAAATTCAATTTAAATCACAACTTTACTTGAATCTAAATGATCAAACTAATTTGAAAATTGAATATATTTACCCATGGGCCCAATCTGCTATCGCATCATGTGACGTCAGAATGAAACAAATGCATTTTTAATTTTATAATAACTTTTTTTTTTTGATTCATTGACATTCAATACTATGTCCAATCAGAGATTCATATACATAGTGATAATGAAAGATCCATATAGGGGAATTAGGACCACAAGTGACTGGTCTCACATTTACACCCACACACTGATATCTATCCCTTAACCAACCGTGTCTCTACTGGACCATCCAAGGGCTAAAGCCAACCATAGATGATCTTGATCAAGATTCAAACCATGTATGGGCAGTCTGAAGGTGCCCAAGTTGATTGATCGATTAACTTGGGTACAAGATTTTACATGCGATTATTGCTAGTGACCTGGGGCGGACTGACCATTTGGAAACTCGGGCACTGCCCGAGGGCCCGGGGTCAGTAGGGGGCCCCATGAGATGCCCCTGGTACCTTTTTCATAGGCTTTTTTGAGTTTGGGCAAGGGCACAGGGGCCCCATGATCCCCTAATGCCCGGGGGCCCCATGAGTTGTCAGTCTGCCCCTGCTAGTGACTAATATAGCTGCTAGCAGTAATCACTGTGTTCTCTGCTGGAAAGATTCCCCATTAACATTGACTGTGTTGATGGGGAAATTGAGCGATTTTCTTTTCTGCAACCATAGAAAATCACTCCATCTATGGCCGGCTTTAGTCCTAGCTCCTAGTTTCAGACCTTGCCAGCAATAGTCAGTCTATTATAGGCCTCCTAGGGCGTGATCACCTTCGTTCAATAAAGCAGCTCGTCATTACACACAGAGATTTTCCAGCCTGAAAAAATTATGTTCTATGCTCCCTGTATACATCTAAAATGTTAAACTTTTGACTGGCGTGTACCTAAAAAAAAAAAAAAATAATAATTCAGCCAAACTAAAGAATCGTTAGAAAATAACACATTAAAAGTCATTCTGCTGCCCCTTAAAATGTTGCCACCCCCAGGCCAAGACTTATTTTGCCTTTCCATTAATCTTACTTTACATAAATCCAGGGAAAATATCACTAATGGTTCTGGTCGCTGATAAGGAGCCAAAGCTGACTTCAGAATTATCTTGACACAGACAGAATATTATATACAGAACTAGTAAGATCTTTTCATCTTTACAAATGATGATGTGTGAAATTAAAGCATGAAGGTCTGGAAGGTCACTTTGCAGAGGCTTCTGGTGAAGATGAACTTGTGTATCCCGGGAAGCCTTTCTTATCTCCACAGCTGAGATCTTTCTGTGGAGTGATAGTGTAATAATTATATTCCACTGAATATGTGCACAGCTCCAAACCAAACCAATGACATGGAGAGGCCCCGAGCCAAGGAAAGCAATGTCCATTCTTGCCTCTGTCTATAAATCTGCTATCGTTTTCTTTGTTTTTATAAAAGTCTTTTGTTGAAAACAGATTATATGTCACTGTTTATTGAATGTCTGCGATCACAGACTGAAATCAAATGATGGAAATCTGTCCAGCCTTAAGTCCCTGAACGGGGGAAAGGGCAAGGAATTATTATAAGGATTAAACACTGGCAACGTGTTCCTACGCTGGCAGCCAAACGCTGTACAGGCCATGGACACTAGTAGGGTTAATATACAATAGATCCAAAGCCAATCCCTAATAATCTTTATCTTGTTAATGTAACTTCAAAAGTTGTGTTCAGTTCTTTGAAATCTGCAGCACATATCTGGTGTTTCCACAATGAAGGTCCATGTTCTGTCACTTGCTGTTATACGGTGACAACTGTCTCCCAGGGGTGCTTTTGGGTTGTCATTTTGTCACATGTGGAGCAAGTAAATGAATAAACCTCACATAAACACCTAATATGTATACCATAACCCTAATACTAAATCTAAAATAATCACAAAGTGTCAGATTCCAAAACATAAAGTCCAATCTGCAAAATATATAAAACAATATTTAAAATTCCTCAAAAATTCAAGTCACTTCACCAAAAATAATTGTCCAAAGTCCAACTTATCAAATCCTTTAGTGCTGAGCCCCTCCACTGGCTTTCAAAGGACAGACAGTACCTCAAAAAGGAAAAAAACTCACAATAGTGCATTAATCCCCATAAATATCACTCAAAAATATACAGTGCAAAATTCATATAGTGCAAAACAGTGAACACTGTGAAAATTAAGTGCTAGTGCATCACTCTGTGAATACAGCATACTCCGTGACCACAACAAATTTGTGTTATTACTCGTATACTCCACTGAATCTTGTCTTCTCTGCCCTATGAGGAGCGGGGAAGATTACTTTGGATTGATCCGCAAGGGGAAAGTTGTACATTACCCTGGAATGTTAGAAACGCCTTTGTAAGCTGCAAGAGGGTAATAGTATGTTATCCTACTAGAGTGGTGGCACTTTTTTTGGATTGGTGCACACAATCACAAGTTGAGTTGTTTTATTTGTTGTGAATTTCACCTGTTAGAGTGATGACACCTTTTTGATTATTGTGTATAATCACTAGTCCAGTTGCTGTGAACTATACCCACTTCACGAGTGAGGGTGTGTAGGTGGACTCACTTTATTCACTTTATTTATTTATTCATATTTTGTATTTTATGTGATAGTCACAAAGAATTTTTGCATTTATTTCTTTATTTAATTCATTTATATATAAATTTTTTTTGTGTGTCTCACGAGTGTTTTTGCATGGCATCACAGAATATTGTATTATTTGAGAGATAATGCACTATATTTAGTTTATATTTTTTTGGGGTATCTTGGATTTGAAGTGACGAATTGGACATTTTATCACCTTTGGAAGATTGAATAGTGTGGACATTTGGTGGACTATTTGTGAACTTTATTTGGGACATTTGGCGGACCATTTTTGAACTTTATTTGGGACATTTTGAAGTAAAGGAAGGGTATTAGGTTTTGGGTGAAGGTTTGAAGAAAAGGTTTTTGATACTAATACACATAGTCATTCAAAGAAATCAGCAATAGTCAGCAATATGTTTATATTTCAAATTTGTTTTTTAATCTGATTCAAATTCTATTCGAATTTTGGACAAAATTTAATTTCGTTCTTTCAGATTCATTTAAATTCAATACTATTGTAATTTGGAAATTCGGATACATCTGAATCTTCGAATAATGAAAATGTTGTCTGAATTTTGATTCATAACAAAATGAACCACACATGTCTATCCCCCACCATTCATAGACTGCTTTTCATTAATGGAAGCTTTAGTGAAGCTATGGCGGGCATAGTTGTCATTTTTTATGAGTGCCTGTGATGGATCGAAATTTGACCAGTTCTTCCTGAACCAGTTGAATTTCGATCCATGTATGGCCAGCTTTAGAGACCAGCCAGCAGCACAAGGGACTCTTGCCACTGAATGTAATCACCGTCCCTTGTGCTATTTTTTAGGATTTAATTTCCTAACCTCGAGTATTAAAGCTGAAGTCAAGAAATATTACAAAGAAAAATCTGTTTGTGTTTATTTATGAAATATTGTTGGGATGGTTGTATTGTGGTGCATTTGAGAATTCCGGTTCCCATCCTTCTTTCAACATTTAACCCTACCAATCTCAGGGAATCTCTTCAAGTGGGAAACTAAATAATAATAATGGATTTTCTAGCAGTGAGGAAGGTTTAGAGCATCTGCCAGGAATTTATGGCCATCTGTGTCCCCATCAGAGAGGGACTCCTGTCCAGGTGATGGGTGTCAGACAGAACAGAGAAAAGAAATCACCTCTATGGAAACACATAGCACATTTTGGGAATTGACCCTATGCCCCCCTCAGTTTGTCATTTAATAGGCCTTATAGGTTAATATCAATTGTATAAAAATAAGTATCTGCATTCTTCACTGCAGGATACAAATATCAGAGCACCTCAGTAATCTGTGCCTTGTACTCTTCTTAACCCATGTTACGTGAGACATATGGCAGCATTCGGTATAACACGGTATAACACGGCACGGTGTGAGCATGACCTTCCTGAGAAACAGATCCGATATCACAGCATAGGACATAGAGGTAAACTGAAAACATGCGGGTGCTGGAGAGACAACATGGAAGACGGAGAGACAGATGACATGTCGGAAAGGGAATCCTACATTGCACTCTGCCATGAATTTACCTCGGATAGTTTTTGTGTTATGGGAAGTATTTTGCTTGATAAGAGTTCACAGCAATGCAACCCGGGATGGTGGAATGATTGCACCAGACCATGTTGAGGCTCCAGTGGGCTGCATAGTAGCAGTAAATATGCAGAAAGGAACAATATTGATTTTTTTGGGTGATTATTAAAAAGATATTATCGTAAAAGCTTCACCAAAAAAATCAAATCCATGAAAAATAGTAAGATTTTTTTAGTGCTCTGTCCACCAGGGGACAAAGTACATGTATCTCATTGTATACATCTATCTATCTATCTATCTATCTATCTATCTATCTATCTATCTATCTATCTATCTATCTATCTCTCATCTATCTATCTAATAAAATTCATTGATAAACTGGCCTTTTATATCTATCTATCTATCTATCTACATATATCTATCTACATATATTACTATCTATCTATCTATCTATCTATCTATCTATCTATCTATCTATCTATCTATCTATCTATCTATCTATCACATTTTTATTCCTCCATCAATATTTACCTCCCTATTTTCTATCTATCTATCTATCTATCTATCTATCTATCTATCTATCTATCTATCTATCTATCTAATAAAATTAATTGATAAGCTGGCCTTATTCTGGCCCAATTCTTAGGAAGTTCTAAGGCAGGCCATAGATTGTGCTTGATTCTTGAAGTCTTTCCAGAATTCTTCCTGCAGTGCTATTGTCTTCTGCCTGTGGGGAGCCATCCCTGCCTTCCCTAATGATTAGTGTTTTCTGGCTATAGCTAGTGGCAGTAATCGTTCTGGAAAAACCCAACAGGCTGGTTGTACACAAGTCGATCGATTAACTTGTGTACAACAAGCCAGTCCATACATGTGTAGCACCTTCCTAGTTTAGCTAGGGGGAGCTAGATCCCAATCGTTAATCAGGAGCTGGTTAGCAGTTCAGGTGAGATAGCCAGAGGTGTCAAATTGTGGTCAGGGCTGAAAGACTCTGCAGACCAGCCCCTCTGGAATTTCCCCCAGCTCTGAGTCTTTTGGAGGAGGGCCTTGGAGGCAGAGGGTGGATCTGAAGAGTGGATGGCTGCACTCTTGACGGACCTCAGTCAATCTCTAACAGAAGGCTTGGCAAGGGACTTGGACTCCCTTTAAAGTGTAAGAGCCTGCTCAGTAGCAGGAGAGTGTGGTGGTAGGAAAGCAAGAGAATTGGAAGTTGTGAGGCTGGAGGAGGAAGGCTACCAGGAGGCCTAGTGAGATGGGGCCTGCCTGCAAACCTGGAGCTGGAAAGGAGGAAAACTTGGGACTCACTGGCCCCCTGAGAGAGGACCCCCTGTATGGCAGGGAAGGAGCCTCCCAGCTTATAGGTTTGGTAGCAGCAGCCAACCTCTAAGCGGTAGAGGAGAGGATCTGAGTGAGTACACCTGCACCCCTTGTGCGGATAGGGGAAGGAGCACTCTGGTGGGAAACCAGATTAGCCCCTACTAGTGACTGTTTACCTCAATTAAAGAAACAGAAACCAGATCCCCTGCTCAGGAAAAGTCTCCAGATTGCTGGGTAAAGAGGAGTTCATCTATGGTCTGGGGTGGTACAACAATGACATGCTGGCTAGCAATCCAACAGAGACTGCATCAGAGAAGAGAAGCTTGTGAATGGTTCAGGAAGTTGTCCTAAGATATCTTTTCCCTTGGGCATCCTATACCCCGCTTACCTTATCCAAGTTCTAGTCCCCTCAATAAAATTCCAAAACCAACGCTCAAGGACTGATATCTGTCTCTGGAGGAAAGCTTGGGTGCAAAAATGCTAAATGACTGGCTGTGCAGGATTATAAGGGGACCCTATTCATCAGCAATCCCCAAGAGGGTAGCGCTACACTTGGATAGAAGCTGCTCAGAAGATTGCCTGAAACCAGTGGCTGTGGCTGCATCGTAGGCAGGAAGTGCGCCCTAGGTCAAATTTTAATCCACGTATGGCTGGCTTGGAAAAGTTTGTCCATTTTGCTAATAATTTTTTAGTCAAATCGAGGTGACGTGTGTTTTTTACCGCAGTGACAAGGAAGGAGCAGGATGGACATTTTTTTCTTGAAGAACACATTTCTAATGGTGTGTATGTGGTTTACAGGAAGCAGTAGAGGCACTACTGTCTACACTACTTTACAAGGCTTGAAAAAGATGGACTGGGATCCACTGAAATGTTGGACAGAATAAACTCTTGCTTAGGCACATCCTTCTGCTGAGTACTTCTACTACTTTCTATTCATCTATCCTTATCTGTCCATCTATCCTTATCTATTTATCTATCTATCTATCTATCTATCTATCTATATATCTCATAAATTCCATTGGAGGTCACTGCACAGTGCATGGGGAGTATCTACCAGGGTACATTGTACTTGACAAGGGTAGAATAAATGTCTTCCAACCTAAAACCTGGCCTGCTAGGCCATACCCTCCACCAAACTATATATTCAAAAATAAAACAAACCAGGTTTGGAGTCAAATGGCCATAGCAGCCTTTTTTTTATTAACCAATACATTATTTCAATATAAATAACATAAAATTCCTAAAATAGAAACAGAGATAAAAATGTGATGGTCTTTTGAGGGCAACAAACCCAACTTATCTTTTGCGGAAAACTTTTCTTAAACTTAGGCCCCTAGCTGTAACCCATCGACTCGGGGACAATCCTACTTATCCACAGCCACAACACACCAGCTCGGAGATAACCCTACTTATCCGCAGTGACCTCCATTTTACTTATTCCGAGTTAACCCCTTGTTAACTTGAATGTACCAAGGTCCCCATACCACCGATGGGTCCTGAACCATTCTACATACAGAATTCTTTCCTCCTCGAAAGACCAACCACCGCCAAGGCTGCCTTAACAATCCAAGCCCAAGAACGAAGGGGAGGGAGGGTGGAAAGCTTCTCCTTCTTCAAAAAATTCCCGACTGGACTCCTGTAGATCAGACTCTCCCCTACCTTCCTGTGACCCCTCCCAGCAAACCAACCCTCCAATCAGGTCAAATAACTATCCAAATTTCCTACACTTTCTAACCATACTAGGTTGTCCCACTATTCACCCTGTCATGTCGTCCCTGCACATTTTTTTTTTTTTGCTTTGGGCCTACCTATAGTAACATACAGAAAGCAATAGAAGAACTTTACTACTCTAATAAACCTTGAGAAATATGGACTGTGATGTATGGAAACGTTAACAGAATAAATTCCTCTTTGCTAAAACTGATTTATGAAAACTGGACTATCTATCTATCTATCTATCTATCTATCTATCTATCTATCTTATTTCATCCATCCTTCCAATCTATCTATCTAATCTATCTATCATAGTCATGTAGCACACTGACCCCTGCTGGGTTGTATATGGTAAGTAAGTACTAATCCCCTGGAGCGGAGATGTTTGTTTTCCTGTGTAACTGAACCCATAATGAATCCAGCTGTGGAGTGTTTAAGGAGATGAATGTGTCTTACATGTAAAAACATTTAGCTTAGTAAATGTAAGTCATGACGAGGCAGCTGAGCATTAAGTGGAAAAGTTACAACAATAAAAAAAGACCCAGGTGCATGCCTGCAGTTATTAGATGTGAAGGAACCCTGACATCCTCCTGTCAGACTATTGACGTGAGATGGTAAAATGTCAAATCTCATCATGAAAGAGGCTCCTCAGTGCAGAGTGTTACCCGACTCTATAGGTAGACAATGGACAGGCTGTTTGTGGCAACAAGCAGTAACAAGATGAGTGATGGCAAGGATTTGTGAAATATCTTAGAGGAGGTGTAGTTACACCTTGCAGAAGAGTGTAACTGATATCCGTATAAGTATCTACTTCCTGGCCATCAGAGAGTCTGGGCAGATGGCATAAATCACATTCTGAAATGTTGTTAAAAGTACAAGTGAAACGGAAGGTGAACGGTGAAGAAGAATTTTTGGTTACTATATTAAAGGGTCAGTCCATCCAAAACTGATAACTGAATCTGAACACTTACTGTGGCCACTATGACTCTGATCTGCTGTGGATCACGTGGACTGTGTACTCACTTGATTGTCATCTGCTTCCACCTTTGCATAGACCTGATTACTCTCTTGATTGTAGCCTGCCTCAACCCCTGGTTTGACCTGACTACTCTCTTGATTGCTGCCTGCCTCAGCCCCTGCTGGACCTGACTATTCTCTTGATTGCTGCCTGCCTCAACTCCTGCCTGGACCTGACTACTCTCTTGATTGATGCCTGAAGCTGAAGGTGAGCAGTAAAGAAGAATACTGTGTTACTGTGTTAAAGGGTCAGTCCATCCAAAACTGATAGTCTGCACACCCACTGTGGCTATTATGTCTCTGAACTGCTGTGGATCATGTGGATAGTGTACTCTCTTGATTGGCATAGCCTCCACCTTTGCCTGGATCTGACTACTCTTTTGATTGCGGCCTGCTTCAGCCCCTGCCTGGACCTGACTACTCTCTTGATTGCTGCCTGCCTCAACCCCTACCTAGACCTGACTACTCTCTTTATTGCTGTCTGCCTCAACCCTTGCCTGGACCTGACTACTCTCTTTATTGCTGTCTGCCTCAACCCTTGCTGGACCTGACTACTCTCTTGATTACTAGCTGCCTCAACCCCTGCCTGGACCTAACTGCTCTCTTGATTGCAGTGTGCCTCAATCCTTGCCTTGACCTGCCTCTCTTGATTGCTGCCTGCCTCCACCCCTGCCTGGATCTGACTACTCTCTTGATTGCCACCTATCTCAACCCCTACCTAGGCCTGACTACCCTCTTGATTGCAGCCTGTGTCAACCCTTGCCTGGACCTAAATACTCTCTTGATTGCCACCTGCCTCAACCCCTGACTGGACCTGACTAATCTCTGGATTGCTGCCTGCTTCAACCCCTGCCTGGACCTGACTAATCTATTGATTTCTGCCTGCCTCAACCTCCTACCTGGACCTGACTACTCTCATGATTGCCTCAACCTCCTACCTGGACCTGACTACTCTCTTGATTGCCTCAACTCCTGCCTGGATCTGACCACTCTCTTGATTACCGCCTGCCTCAACTCTTGCCTGGACGTGACTATTCTCTTGATCCCTGCTTGCCTCAACCCTTGCCTGGACTTGTCTATTCTCTTGTCGATCCCCTACTGAACAATTTACACTGTAGCCTTAGTGTCCTTGCTCACTTCTTGGTTGGACAATCCTGCAGGCCACAGCTTGGTAGCCCATTTCCTCAGCCTCACTATCATACATTTAGAAACTGCACATTACAGTTTCACAGGCAAGTGGCCGAAGTCTAAGTCTGAGAAAGGGAAGATGATATAAAACTCAAATTGAGGTATGCTCATGAGGCTTTGTTCAGATGGCTTTATTGTACAATCACACAGTAGCATTTGCTGCCAGCTCATCTCATCTGCCCTGTACATGTAAAATATATTATCTAGGATGCAACCTACCTGTTAAGTGACATTGTCCTTGCAAAGCCCCCCAACCACTGGTACTTGCCTTATCAGAGCTCTCACAGCATTCATTCCTCTATCACGGCTGCCACTTAACTAGCTGGTGTGGGATGGTAACAGAAATGGTAACATCACTCCATCTGTCACATGACAGTACTCAGGCCTATTGATTGGCTGCTAGAATCACTGGGTATTATCACCAGCTGCAACAGAGAAAGGAGCAGCAGGGTAGTGCTGGCAATGCGATTATCAGTTGTTTGTGTGGGATGGGGTTGGGATTTTCAAGGACAATGCCACTTTGCCCTGAATGGCTTTGGTGACAGTGTCCTTTCAATATGCAATCTGGACAAAGGTAGGTTTTTTTCACCATAGCACATCAGTGTTTTTGAGATAGCATTATTACTTCACTGATTGACTTAAAGTGGAACTTAGCTTCAAGTTTTATATTCAAAGCAAACTCACCCATCCATCCATGTCTCTATGCTTTATTTTTTGAGACCTTGAGCCACCCAACCCCTATCATTTCTAGCCATGGCCATGGTGAGTAACTTCAGATGTTGTAGCATTTACTACAGTCTCTAGATAGGACTTCCACAGTACCACATCGGTAAATTTTAAACTACCCCATAATAGAGGAACATATCTGTTACTCTATGATGTTGGATTTTTAAGGTACATGTGAGACAGCCACACCTATCATAGAAACATGTAATTTATTCACAATATTTCTTGAAAAAGATATAGATAGGATCCACATAGATCCAAAACATACACAACTTGTTTAAAATTAGTAAAATTGTCAGCACATAACATTCCTAAAAAGGGACAGGACACCTCCAAATACAATGTGGTAGTTTGCAAAAGTTGATGGATAAATACTGAGGTACATACCATTCCTGTATTTACTATTAACGCGTTTCGCATCTAACACACTAAACATAATCCAGAATAATGTCATTAAATATCATAATATTAGAAGGCATACATCAATTGCTGTAGGAATATATTGAGAGAACATCAGGCTAAAAATCAGGAAGCAACTAAAAAAATATAAAAAAAAGTTTAAAACAAGTAAATATATTATACCTTCCTTTCAGCATAAGGATTAAAAATACAATGTATTGTAGCTAATGTTGATTGAGAGAGTAAAGTTTCTCTTTATAGTGCATTCATAGTCAAAACTTTTAGTTTTACAGCTGCATCCCCGCTAGGGAAAATCCCTCTCTGCTGACAAACATATTTATTTATTTATTTATTTCAGGTACTTATATAGCATTGTCAAATTACGCAGCGCTTTACACATATATATTGAACATTTACATCAGTCCCTAACCTCCAAGGGGTGTACAATCTAAGGTCCCTAACTTACATTCATACATACACATACTAGGGCCAATTTAGACAAGAGCCAGTTAACCTACCAGCATGTCTTTGGTGTGTGGAAGGAAACTGGATTACCCAGAGGAAACCCATGCAGGCACAGGGAGAACATGCAAACTCCAGGCAGGTGGTGCCGTGGTTAAGATTTGAACCAACGACCCTAGTACTGCCAGGCAAATACTGTACTAGACCTGCAGTATGTGTTTCGCTATAATTCATTCTTCAGGAGAAAATGTCATTTTCAGAAATTCGGATTTATGCGAATCTCCGAATGCACATAGTAAAGAATGTCAATCAATCTGAAAAAAGTTATAAAGAAATTAGGGATGCATTTGTTTCATTCGGATGACGTCACATGATGCGATAGTAGTTTGGGCCCATGCAGAAAATATTTAAATTTTTGAATTTGTACGATAATTCAAATTCGGATAATGGATGGATCCAAATGTCATTCCATTCGTTAATTCGGATGCACATTGCGCCAGTTGATATTGTCCAATCAGCTCATCCCATTTCTCTTGGTAGGTTGGACCAGCGTCTGAAAAATCCGTCCGATTCAATAATATATTAAATATATAGCGATCTTCCGGAAAAAACAAAAACATTTTAGAATCTACTCGTACCAACATAAACAATAAACGAAACAAATGCCAAAGATACAAAACAAATTCTGAAAATGAATTGGTTTAACATAACCAATACGACAAAACAAAATTCTTCAATGAACTAATGCATCCAAACTAAACAAAACAATAATTTCTGGTGTGCACATGTCTATACTGTAATTTACCATCTGGTTAAAATACCATACATATTATTTTAATCTAGTCCACTTACACGGTTTCCTATTCTTCAAGTGGTTGTAAACCCTCACATATTCCCAGTGAAGTGATTGGCCTCAGGTGATATACAGAGATTAAACAAATCCTCTTAAATATGTTGTACCTGTTTATAAGCAGTCTTCTCTTCTCTACATCTGTTCAAAGTGCTGAAATTATAAAGCTTGTCTGAGAGTTCAGAAAAAAAAGGGTAGAGAGCTGAAATTACACACTTCAGAGCTGAGTGAGGAGAGCTCGGAGAGTTGATTGGAGGGAAGGGACCCCTCCCCCACACACCGTCCATAGGCACAGAGCTGAGGCTGTCACTCTGCTGGAGGTTCCTCCCCTTGTCACTTATTTTCTCTTCATGTCAGGGAAACGTGACAGAAGTGATTCATGCTGATACCAGAGGAATGAAGCAGCAGACAGGAATGACACTTAGTGCTCTTAATTGAGACATGTACACACTATAGAGGGATATACTTTGTTCATATTTCATATCTGAGGTTTACAAACACTATAAGCCTTTATGAAGCTTTGATCTTGCATTGGGATAAATTTATATCTGGACTTTAGACTAGTGGTGTGGTGCTTCAATCTCAAATCCATTTTGTTGCATCACAAACCAAGGAAACTGTGGAGAGCCTTTGGTGTGTAGAAGGCACCAGCCCAAAATAAAGACATCTCATCCAAACTGTACTACAACGCCATTGGGGAGAAACCCCAACAGAGTATTTCTGGAGTTTCTGCATTAACTATCCATTTCTCCAAGTCTCTCTACTTGTCCCGATGACCACTGACAATGATGGCTTGTCACCAGAACAAGAACAAAGAGAAATATTTCCAATGAGGACACACGTACAGGCAAAGAGGGGATTTTTCCCACTTTAAAGAACTTCTGCCCTGTGTCTACATAGACGCCAACTATCTCAGACTTGCTGGGACAGTCTCACATCTTGGCCCACTGTCACACTGATGCTATGTCCCAGTTGACATCCCTGGGTCACGGTATCAATTCTATTTGAGTTACTGCACATGGACAGTAACTGAAAAAGTCATTAATTACAGGGATCAGGGTCGCAAGTGTGGTGAGATCTGGGTGGAACCAACCCATAATGTAGGCATAATGCTCAGTTCCCTATAGTTAGGGGCAGGGTCTGGGTGAGGCCAGTGCCTAAAGTGGGTGTGAATTGGGAGCACCCACCTAGAAAGTGGGCAGACATAATGTGGACTGTCAGCAGGATTAACAGTGTCCAGGGATCCGGAACCATAATGTTAGTAAGTATATGTCTATAGATTGCACCTCCCAAGACCTCCTGCTCTTTAGCTTCCTCATCATCTTCTCCCATGCCCACCTCCAGGACTTCTCCATAGCCTCCCTCTGGAACTCCCTATCTCAACCTGTCATGCTATTCCCTACTCTGTCCACCTTTAGTTGATCCTTGAAAACGTATCTCTTGAGGGAAGCTTATCCTACCTCTACCTAAAAGAGAATTTTTACTTTATACATCAGCTTATCCCCCCACAGTTATTACCTTTTGTATAATTTACCCCTACCTTTTAGAATGTAAGCTTTCAAGAGCAGGGCCCTCTTAACCCTCCTGTCTTTAATTGTAACTGTAAATACTATAATCATCCTGTATTATAATAATAATAATATGGACCATAAGAAACCTCTTGCTGCCCATGTAACACGTATACTGTAGAGGGCGGGATTAACACTCACACATTAGACATATGCATCCATGGCTGGCCAAGGTTTTTGTGATGAGACTGCATTACCAGCACAGTGATCCAGTTGTCATAGGTCCGGGTTTCTAGTTATGGAGGGATGGGCTCCCAAAACATGTGAACACTAAGATAGCCAATCACAGGGGTCATGTAATTAGGAAGTCCATCCTGCCAACCTAACATAAAGACCCACTTAAAGGAATGATGGCGTTGGGCGGGAAGGGGTTAAGGAAAATTCAACAACATTTTTAACTATCCCCAACTCTATCCAGAAAAAAAAAAGTTTTGGCTTTAGATACATTTCGCTTAGAGTTTCTCCATAATTCTAATACCTTAATTCATTGCCTCGTGAAGCTTAAACAATGAGGGTTAAATGACATACCAGTGTGGCAGTCCTTGCCAGAAAACAGATCTGCGATATGGGTAACAAGTGCCCGCTCTGGCTTTCTAGATAACTACACTTGTGCCAAAACAATCTAAGACTCCGTCTACAAGGAAAATAAATCCAACCCTCATATAGATTATGTGTAAAGTGATATTTTTGCATTTGCTGGAATTGTTTGCTTGCACTTTCCAAGTTCATTCTCTTATTTACTTATTTTTCCCCCCCTCTCATTGCAGCGCCACAGAAAAGCCCACATAATCCAGTGAATGGAGGGGGAAGGCTTTGCCAGGAACCTCAGATAAATACTTTGGTTTATACAAGATGTTTACTACAAACGGATCCTTGCCACTTTCTCTCACCCTGCCAATTGCCTTCCTAAGAGCTGCAATGCGGCTGGAATGAACGAGGTTCCAGATGGAAGCCAAATCTGCAAAGTAATGGAGGGCAGCTTCCAAATCTGATTTTAATTACTGTTGGTATAGTATAGTTATAGGAAAAAATAAATAAATATATATATAGTGAAAACCAAATTTTAGAAATGTTTGCAAATGTGTGAAAAAAGAAAAACTGAAATATCACATTGGCGTAAGTATTCGGACCCTATGCAACAACACTTGACATTTAGCTCAGGTGCCTCCCATTTTCTCATTGCTGAGATTTTTCTACTCCTTGATTGGAGTCCACCTGTAGTAAATTAAATTGATTGGACATGATTTGGAAAGGCACACACCTCTTTATAAAAGGCCTTACAGCTGACAATGCATACTGTATCAGAGCAAATGCCATGATATCAAAGAAACTGCCTGCAGAGCTCAGAGACAAGATAATTGCAAGGGACAGATCTGGGGAAGGCTACAAAAAAATTCTGCTGCACTGCAGGTTCCCGGGAGCACAGTGGCCTCCATAAGACTCAAACAGCAGAAGTTTGGCACAACCAGGACTCTTCCAAGACTGAGCAGTAGAGAGAGAAGGACCTTAGTTAGAAAGGTGACCAAGAACCTGATGGTCACTCTGACTGAGCTCTAGAGATCCTGTGTGGAGATGGGACAAAGTTCTAGAAGGACATCCATCACTGCAGCCACCGATCTGGGTTTTATGGCAGAGTGGCTAAATAGAAGCCTCTCCTTGGTGCAAAACACATAAAAGCCTGCTTGGAGTTTAAAAAAAAAACACCTGAAAGACTCTCAAACTGTGAGGAGCAAGATTATCTGAAATTAGGCACTGCTCATCACCTTCCCAATGCCATCCCAACAAGGAAGCATGGTGGTGGCAGCATCATGCTGTGGATGTGTTTTTCAGCAGCAGGGACAGGGAGACTGATCAGGGTTGAGGTAAAGCTGAATTGAGCAAAGTATAGAGATATCCTCAATGAAAACCTGTTCCACAGGGCTCAGGACCTCAGACTGGGCCGAAGGTTCACCTTCCAACATGACAACGATCCTAAGCACACAGTCAATATACCACAGGAGTGTCTTAGGGAAAACTCTGTGAATGTCCTAGAGTGGCCCAGCCAGAGCCCTGATTTGAACCCTATTGAACATTTTCGGGAAGACCTAAAAATGGCTGTCCACCAATGGTCCCCATCCATCCTGATTGAGCTTGAGAGAATTTGCAAAGAAGAATGGCAGAAAATCCTCCAATCCAGTTGTGCAAAGCTTGTCACATTATACCCAAAAAGACTCAAGGCTGCAATTGCTGCCAAAGGTGCTTCAACAAAGTGCAGAGTAAAGGGTCTGAATACTTAAAGTGTTACTAAACCCAGGACCCTGCATTCACTATATCTGGTCTCCCACAGTACACACAACATGGAAATGCAATTATTTTAGTAAATATAAACTGCTAAATACCTTTTCTCATCAGCAGTTAGAGCAGTCTTGTCACTTCTATCTGTGTTCAGCCCACCACTAGCTAAAACTTGTAGGAGGAGTTTTCATTCTTCTCTAGGAAAATGCAGGACCCCTGACCTCTGTCTGGACAGTGCTGATTGGCCCTGTGCTGATCACATGCACTCTCCCAAGAAAATAAAAACCTCTCTAGCAATACACACTAAACTGAGCATGTGCATGCTCAGTCTGGAGATAAGAGGTGGTCACTTGAAAAAGGGGAGGAACAGAGAAGAAAGGCTCAAACAGCCTTTTTACACAATGCAGAGGACTAATCCATTAGGTTCCACAGTGAGTATAACAAGCATGCTTTACTGCATATACAGACTGATTTTACTGTTGTGGGTTTAGTAACACTTTAAGTACATGTGATATTTCAGTTTTTTCTTTTTAATAAATTCACAGACATTTCTATAATTTTGTTTTCACTTGATCATATTGGGGGACTGAGTGTAGCTTAATGAGAAAAAAATGAATTTAAACAATGTAGTATCAGGCTGCAACATAACAAAATTGAAAACAGTGATGGAGGTATTAATGCACTATAAATATATATATTTATCACCAATGATATGCAAAGTGAATAACATTGATCTTGTTACAATGGCATCTGAAAGTGGGTGTGATATATTAAGCAACATGTGACCATGTTGTCCTGAAGTTGATGTGTTAAAAGCAGAAAAAAGGACAAGTGTAAGGATTTGAGCGACTTTGACAAGAAACAAATTGTAATGGCTATAGGACTGTTTCATTGCATCTCCAAAAGTGCAGCTCTTGTGGGATGTTCCCGGTCTGCAATGGTCAGGACCTACCAAAAGTGGTCCAAGTAAGAAAAAACAGCAAACCGGTGACAGGGTCAACTGATGTACATGGGGAGCGGAGGCTGGTTTGTGTAGTCCAGGCATGTCCAAAGTCCAGCCCGCGGGCCATTTACGGCCCGGGGGTCGGTTTAATATGGCCCTCCAACTGCCCTTCCTGCTCTGTGTAATGTGGCCCTCCCACGGCCCTCCCTTCTATGGCAGACAGTCTTCTGCTTGAGAGCAGAGGGCAGTGCGCATGCCTGACTGCGGCGCGTTCTCCCTGGTCTGTGTAAATGCGGCTGTCGCACGGCCCTCCCTACTGTGGCAGACAGTCTTCTGCTTGAGAGCAGTGCGCATGTGTGACTGCGCCACGCTGGGAGCGACAGAGGGCGGTGACGTCAGGGCCGGGCTTCCAGCGTGAAGTGTGTTTCTCTTCCCCTCCCGGCTGCCGAGCAGAGACTTCAGCTCCAGCTACCTTTTTCACCCTTCACATTAGTGCAGGTAAGTTTTTTTTAAATTTATTTTCAATACATTGTGAAAACTCAGCTGTCAGTTGATCTTAATGTTATGAAATGAAAAGTATGTCGTTTGCAATTAACTTGGCATAAAATAATTTATTTGCATTTAATTGTAATGGTTCAAAGAATGTTCGGAAAAATGTTCGGCCCTCCACCATGTTCACTTCATCCAATCTGGCCCTCTTTGAAAAAAGTTTGGACACCCCTGGTGTAGTCCAATCCAATAGAAGAGCTACTGTAGCTCAAATTGCTGAAAAGTTCATGCTGGTTCCAGTAGAAAAGTGTCAGAACACAAAGTGTGTGAAGGGAGTCACTTTGGGCGGGGGGGCCTATGGAACCCAGCTCACTTTGGAGAGGTGGGGAGACCCCTGTCTCAGCTCCCCATATCCCTCTTATGTGTAAATCACCCTGTGCCTGTTAGGGGTACAGGGTGATCTATCCTAATATTGTGTAGGCTTGTTTAGGAGATAGGTGGGGTGGGGGTTGTTGATTGTTTAATGTTATGTGGCTGTATCCCATTGTTCTATTGTTTGTCTGGCTTGGGAGCAAACTATTATGGGATGTATGTGTTTATGTGTATTAGGTTAGTGGGGGGGGGGTGTCTCCAGCAGCCCTCCCTCCTGATGGGACTGTCTGCTGGTGTGAAGTTTGAATACCTGTGTGTCTCTTATTACTAAATGTAGATTGCCCCACCCTGTGTCATTATGCAGGGAGGGGGGATTGTCCCGAGTGTATATATGTCAGGGACCGCCGCGGCGCCTCCTCTGGCGCACGCGCACTAGCGGCGGTTCGCGCCAGGATACTAGCACCAGGTCCCGGCCGGCTGCGGCTGACAGGAATCCGCACATGCGCAGTAGGAGCCGCGGGCGCGCCCTGGGCAGCCAATGACAGCCAGGGGCGCGTCCTGGGAGGCTAATGACAGTGCAGGGCGCGATATTTAAAGATGCCCTGCACTGTCACAGATTGCCGCAAGGTCTGATCTGTATCCTGAGTTCCTGTGCCCTGTGATTATTGACCCAGATTGTTTGACCTTCTGCCTGCTCCAGCTCTGACCCGGATTGTCCTGACTACGCTGCCTTCTCCTGAATTTGACCCGGATTGCCCCTGACTACGCTGCCTTCTCCTATCCTGACCCCCGGCTTGCTTGACCATTCTGCGGACTGACTTCACTACTGACCCTGCGTGTGACCTGACAACTCTCTGCCTGCCAACTTTGTACCTTGCCGTTCCACACGGTGACAACCGCCTGTTTATCCTGCCTGGTCCTGCCGGCCTCCTCACATCTGGCTCTCTTCTGGTGTACACACATCCCCGGAGGTTCCCTCTGCCACTGGTGGGATTGCTCGGAGGTCGTGACCTGGTCCTGGTTCTGCTCCAAGTCCATCCCCACCATCAGGGGCCCTGGTGAAAACGCAGACCGGGACTTAGACTCCACGCTTCGGGTAATCCTGTCAAGTGGGCTGCAAAAGGCACCACCTGGCGGATCCATAACAATATATCTTGTATCTGTGTTCAAATAAAGAATTCTACCTCTGGTTTACTTCAAATCTGGTGTCGTCTGGATCTTGAGGTAACAATAGCCAGATTCACTGGTCTCGTGTTCCAGAGCCTGAGAAGCAGCTTCTTGACAGAGATACTCAGTCGTGGGTGTCTGGGGTCCGTTACAAAGTGCATCACAGTTTGTTTTGAATGGGAGTGCATATATGTAATATGAGGACAAAGTGAGACAATCTATTCAATTTGTATCAAATTAGGCAAGCCCTTCCACTACATAGCTGATGTTAGATCTGAAGGAGAATTATTAGTGTATGGCCAGCTTAAAGCTGAAGTTTAGTTAAAAAATATTTTTTCCTACAGTTTTAGTGACCCAGTTTACCTGTAATGAGAGATATCTCATGTTGTGCAGGCTGTTGGATCCTGTGGGAATCTTCTGTGTCTGGTGCCCGGTCCTCTTCCTGGCTGAACATCTGGTGCTGCAGGGGTTGACAAGTTCAGCCACCCACCCTGCACAAAAGATCTCCACAGGATGCAGCAGCCTATATGTTGGGCTACTACAGGTGTAGGAAAAAAATAGCTAAAATTCAGCTTTAACCACTTGCAGACCGCAGATAGGCGAATGACAGCTTCACGCCGGCCGGCCAGTTCTGGGAGGGCGTTATATGACGCCACCGGGGGCACGCACCCGGCAATCTCCGTGATTGCTGTGTCCTATGAATACAGCTGATCACGTGATGTGGTAAAAGGCCAATCGCAGAAACCTTTTATCACGTGATCAGCTGTGTCCAATGACACAGCAGATCACCGGTAAATGCAGTTGCCGGTTATCAGCTGCACTTTCCTCACGCTGTCACAGCGTGAGGAAAGTACTGCCAATAACTGTCAATTGTCAGAGGATGGATCGGCACCGATCATCAGTGCCCTGATGATCAGTGCCCAGCAGTGCCACCCACCAGTGCCGCCCACCTGTACCCAGCAGTGCTCTCCACAAGTGCCCATCAGTGTCACACACCTGTGCCCATCAGTGCCACCCACCTGTGCCCATCAGTGCCCAGCAGTGTCACCCACCTGTGCCCAACAGTGCTGCCCAGCAGTGCCGTCAGTCAGTGCCCAACAGTGCCACCAGTCAGTGGCCAGCAGTGCCGTCAGTCAGTGCCATCAGTCACTGCTACCCATCAGTGCCGCAGATCAGTGCCCATCATTGTTGCATATCAGTGCCAGGTTATCAGTGTTGCCTATCAGTGCCCATAAGTTCCCTTCAGTGCTGCCTATCAGTGCTGCCTCATCAACGCTCATCAGTGAAAGAGAAAAATTACCTGTTTGCAAAATTCTATAATAGAAACAAAGAAAAACTTTTTTTCAAAATGTTTCCTCTTTTTTTGTTTATAGCGCAAAAAATAAATTACCCAGCGGCGAGTACATATCACCAAAAAAAAGCTCTGTTTGTGTGAAAAAAATGATAAAAATTTCATATGGGTACAATGTTGCATGACCACGCAATTGTCACTCAAAGTGCGACAGTGCTGAAAGCTGAAAACTGGCCTGTGCAGGAAGGGGGTAGGCAAGTGGTTAAAGGAGATTGTACAGAGATCTAGATCAGATTGAATAGAGTATGATCAACCTAAGTAGCTCATAAGCTGTTACATAAGCTGGGTACACATGGATTGAAATTCGTCTCCCTACTGTGCTGTGTGGCCCTCTCTATTCGACAGAAGCCGGCTTCTGTTGAATGGTCCTACTGGAAAGCCTTCAGAGGTCAGCAGCTACAGTCAATCAGCTGCAGCACTGATCAGTGTACGCTCACAGTGGAGGAATGTATTCTGATAGCTGGGTGAGGGGAATTCCTGCATCCACCTTGCTGGTGTGGATGCAGGAATCTGTTTTTTCATTCAGCCTGCTGGTTGAATGGAAGACAATAAATCGGTGTGTACCCAGATTTAGAATGAAAAATATAGATGATAAAGCAAGATACACTTGAATGCAGAAAATGGAAAAATCCGGCATTTGGCCACTAGATGGGTCAAAGTATATTAGCAGTTTCCTAAGATACTTAGCACCATCTTGTGACCAAATGCAGTATATTCTTAGTTACATAGTCTGGCTGAAAAAAGACAAAAGTCGATCTAGTTCAACCATAAAAATAAATAAATATTATAATCCTATATCCACAGTTGATCCAGAGGAAGGAAAAAAACCCAGCAAAGCATGATCCAATTTGCTCCTGCAGGGAAAAAAATTATTTCCTGATCCCCAGAGAGGCAATTGGATATTCCCTGGATCAACTTTACCTATAAATGTTAGTATCCAGTTATATTCTGTGTATATAAGAAATAATCCAGGCCTTTTTTTAAAGCAATCCACTGAGTTGACCAGAACCAACTCTTAAGGGAGTCTATTCCACATTTTCACAGCTCTTACTGTGATGAAACCTTTCCATATTTGGAGGTTAAATCTCTTTTCCTCCATACGTAAAGCGTGCCCCCTTGTCCTCTGTGATGACCTCAGGGTGAATAGCTCTACACCGAGTTCATTATATGAACCACTGATGTATCTACTGCATATATGTTTTTTATACATATCCTGTTTTAAATTAATGAAAAACATTCATCCAGAATAGGAAATAGGCAAATAACATTTATTTATGTATATATGTATTTATATCTTCTTCATTCACGCAGAATGAATATGCATGCATTTTCCCTTGCCAAATAGCTATGATCATTCTTTTATAGTTTTTAATGTTTCACTAACCTGTAACTGGTTCAGTAAGCAACAGATCCAGTTCTTTTCCCCGCACTTTCCAATAGCTTACTGTTCAATGAACTGGCATATTTTTGCTAGCTGTCCTGATATCTCTCTTCAACAAACAACTTCCAGCTAATTCCTTTTGCTCTCTAAGTTTACTTTCTCAGGAAATCCTATTAGTCAGTGATGGTAAGATATGTTTCTGTGTTCTAGTATCTAGCTTTGTGTCTGTTATTGGGTATCACAAACTTCACCCTGGAGTCTGTCCATGCATTGATTTTGTGTTCCTGCATGTCAACAAGTAACATTAGATAGTAATTACAAGACCCATGTGGAGGAGAAACAAGGATCTATACTGACATATGGAGCAGAACTAGGATATCGACAACTATGAGGACATAGACCTCCAATGTGGCATTGCTTAAAGGACAGGTTCACTTATTACATATACCATCCTCCCTAGCCCCATAGACTTGACTAGGCTGAACAATCCTTTGCTAGCCGCTTACCTATCTCTTTTAATGGTTGCAACTTTCCATACTTTTTCCATTTCCGAAAATCTAGTCTGGTGCTGGTCAGAGTACCAATATACAGCTGATAGGAGGAAGCATTTCCTTGGTCAATACAACTTTATACCTTGCAGTAAGACAAAACAAAAAAGGCTGTAGCAATAATCTGTGGCTCAGTGGGGCCACATACACCCATTTGACATACATTTTGTTACCTTGAGGCTTCTGCAGACAGCAGTCTGTGTTTTTCTAACCTAGGTGTTTACTTAAGCCAGTACAGAATCTCTGACCATCTCCTGTATCATGGCCACAGTCTATGACCACCTCCTATATCATGGTCACAATATCTGACTATTTCCTATATCATGCTCACAGTCTCTGGCCATCAACTATATCATGTTCACAATCTCTGACTTGCTGCTGTATCATGGTCACAGTCTCTGACTATCCCTTTTATCATTGTGACAGTTTCTGACCTTCTCCTATTTCATGGTCACAGTCTCTGACCATCTCCTAATTCATGGTCACAGTATCGACCATCACCTACATCATGTTCCCAATCTCTGACCATCTCCTGTATCATGTTCACAGTCTCGACCTTTACCTAGATCATGTTCCCAATCTCTGACCATCTCCTGTATCATGTTCACAGTCTTGACCTTCATCTACATCATGTTCCCAATCTCTGACCATCTCCTGTATCATGTTCACAGTTTCGTCCTTCACCTAGATCATGTTCCCAATCTCTGACCATCTCCTGTATCATGTTCACAGTCAGGATCTTCACCTAAATCATGTTCCCAGTCTCTGACCATCTCCTGTATCATGTTCACAGTCTCGACCTTCACCGAGATCATGTTCCCAATCTCTGACCATCTCCTGTATTATGTTCCCACTCTCTGACCATCTCTTGTTTTATGTTCACAGTTTCTGACAATCTCCTGTATCATGTTAACAGTGTCTGACCATCTCCTATATCATGTTCACAATCTCTGACTTGCTGCTATATCATGGTCGCAGTCTCTGACTATCCCTTTTATCATTGTGACAGTCTCTGACCTTCTCCTATTTCATGGTCACAGTCTCTGACCATCTCCTAAATCATGGTCACAGTATCGACTATCACCTACATCATGTTCCCAATCTCTGACCATCTTCTGTATCATGTTCACAGTCTCGACCTGTACCTAGATCATGTTCCCAGTCTCTGACCATCTCTTGTATTATGTTCACAGTTTCTGACCATCACCTGTATTATGTTCACAGTCTCAACCATCTCTTGTATCATGTTCACTGTCTCTGACCATCCCCTGTATCATGTTTACAATCTCTGACCATCACCTAGATCAGGGGTAGGCAACCTGCGGCTCTCTAGCTGTTGTGGAACTACATTTCCCATGAGGCATTGCAAAGATTACAAAACTGACAGTTACAGCTATGACTTGCAGAGGCATGATGGAACTTGTAGTCCTGCGGCTCTCAGGTTGCCTACCCCTGACCTAGATCATGTTCACAGTCTCTGACCATCTCCTGTATCATGTTTGCAATCACTCACCATCTCCTGTATCATGTTCCCAGTCTCTGACCATCTCCCGTATAATGTTCCTAGTCTCTGACCATCTCCTATATCATGTTCATAGTCTTGACCATCTCTTGTATCATGTTCACAGTCTCTGACGACCTCCTGTATCATTTTCACAGTCTCTGTAATGCTTATGGGTGTGCTCTTCCATACACATAATTATCCATTTCTTATGATCATCAGCTCTATTTAGCAGCTATAATGTGGTATTGTCTTGATTTATGCTATTCTTATGAATAAAGAACATCCAACCTTGACAGAAAATAGCCTAGTCTATACAGTAACAGTCAGTATTGCTGGCATTTACACAGAGCAAATGTCCATACAGTTTTGTAGGACAAAGTGTTTGGAAATACACCCCCATCTCTTATATCTGTTCACAGTTTGACCATCTCTTGTATCATGTTCACAGTCTCTGACCATCTCCTGTATCATGTTCACAGTCTCTGACCATCTCCTGTATCATGTTCACAGTCTCTGACCATCTCCTGTATCATGTTCACAGTCTCTGGATATCTCCTGTATCATGTTCACAGTCTCTGGATATCTCCTGTATCATGTTCACAGTCTCGACCATCACCTAGATAATGTTCACAGTCTCTAACCATCTCCTATATCATGTTCACAATCTCTGACCATCTCCTCTATCATGTTCACAGTCTCTGACCATCTCCTGTATCATGTTCACAGTCTCTGACCATCTCCTCTATCATGTTCACAGTCTCTGACCATCTCCTGTATCATATTTACAGTCTCTGACCATCTCCTCTATCATGTTCACAGTCTCTGACCATCTCCTGTATCATTTTCACAGTCTCTGACCATCTCCTGTATCATGTTCACAGTCTCTGGATATCTCCTGTATCATGTTCACAGTCTCTGGATATCTCCTGTATCATGTTCACAGTCTCGACCATCACCTAGATAATGTTCACAGTCTCTAACCATCTCCTATACCATGTTCACAATCTCTGACCATCTCCTCTATCATGTTCACAGTCTCTGACCATCTCCTGTATCATGTTCACAGTCTCTGACCATCTCCTCTATCATGTTTACAGTCTCTGACCATCTCCTGTATCATATTTACAGTCTCTGACCATCTCCTCTATCATGTTCACAGTCTCTGACCATCTCCTGTATCATATTTACAGTCTCTGACCATCTCCTCTATCATGTTCACAGTCTCTGACCATCTCCTCTATCATGTTCGCAGTCTCTGACCATCTCCTGTATCATGTTCACAGTCTCTGACCATCTTCTCTATCAACTTCACAGTCTCTGACCATCTTCTCTATCATGTTCACAGTCCCTGTAATGCTTCTGGGTGTGTTCTTCCATACACATAATTATCCATTTCATCTGATCATTAGCTCTATCTAGCAGCTACAATGTGGTATTGTTCAGTTTCATGGCCTGAAAATTGGCCTGGGCACGAAGGGGGTATACGTGCCTGGTAGGCAAGTGGTTAACCCCTTGACGCCGACGTCACACAAATATGCGGCCTCACAGAACTGGGCGTTTTTCTGTGGGGTCGCATATTTGCGTACCTGTCTTTGTGCTGGGAGCGCACCGCACTGCCGCGCTCCCAGCACAAAGACGTCGGTGTCACTGAGAGCCCCGGGTCCCGTTCTAAGGATCGGGATCCGGGACTCCCGATTCTGGGTCACAGTCTAACAATCAGTACCCGGGACTCCCGATTCCGGGTCACATTCTAACGATCGGGACCCGGGATTCCCGATTCTGGGTCATATGATCCCTGTGTTTTAGGTTAAAAAAAAACCTCACAAAAATAAAATGTACACTATTGTTTCTGAGCTGTGTACTATGGGTACAAACAACAAATAACATACACATATATGGTATATCTGCGACCGTCAAAAGCTGGATAATTTCTTTTGGGTTGTTCTTTGGTGGTAGGTTATGGTAATAACAAGAAACACACAGCTAAATAAAAAAATGTTTTTTTTTTACTATTTTGGGCAAGTTTTCCTTTCATAATAAAAAAAAATCAAGAGATATCCATTAGATTTTGCCAGCAAATGAAAGCCCAATTTGTCCTGAAAAAAACACGGTATAATTCACCTGGATGTACAAAGTAGTTGTGATGATATGTACGGTTTTACTAACACATGTCAACATTGCAAAATTGTGCTTAGGCATTTAGATTTGTTTTACCCTTAGGTGTGAAGGGGTTAAAATACCAAACAAATCTTTCTCTTCATTCCTCTCAAGACCTCCTGCTGTCTACCTCCCTTGTCACCTCCTCCCATGCTCGCCTCCAGAACCTCACCTGAGCATCTCCCATCCTCTGGAACTCCCTACCCCAAGCTGTTTGAATATCTCCTACTCTGTCCACTTTTAGATGGTCCCTGAAAACCCTTCTCCTCAGAGCGGCCTGCTCAGTCTACTCATAGCAACTCTAAGCCAAGAAACAACACCTACATTAGAATCTCAATCAGTGTTAGCAGGCCTGCTTTTCAGAAGTTAACCCAATACCTCCAGCCCAAAATGTTTCTTTTCCCCAGTGAACAAGGTAAACTATCAAAGGTTGAACTAGCTCACTTTGGGCCCTCAGAATGTGATGACAAGATTTAAATCTGAGATAGGAAAGAGCTCTTTAACTAGGGTAGTCAATGTCTCTTTAAGTGCAACAAGGAATCTTCTGTATGCTAGTTGGGGCCCAGTTGGTGCACAAGTAGGAAGAGATGAAGGTGACAGTCCCTCAAAGGATTACTACAAGGAAAGGAAGAAGGAAGGACAAGTACTATCCTTTTAAGTGGCACTTGGCTTGGATGATGTCCCTTTAATGCATTGAGCAGGTTACACATTTTAGGCAGAAAGGTGACAGAAGTTGGCAGAGCACTTTCTGGCAAAGGGCAACTCTTCTTTCGGGCTGCAGTAACCAATGGCAATAGTGGTAGGGGTTCCTTTAGGAGGATAGGCCAATGGTTAAGGGAGCAATGATGTGGTTTGGCCTGCAGAAGGCGTTCACTGCGGTCAGCTCTGATAATTCAACTGTGCTGTTCGAAAGTAGCGGCCGGGGAAACTAGGCAACAACATGTGTTAACTATATGCAATTTCCCCAAATGTGTGCAGGAAAATGGCAGATATGAGCAGAATGTAAGTGTTCACTTGTTCAGCTGGTGTATGGGACTCTCTCACCCAATTGGTGTCTTCCAGCAGATCCTGACAGTCCAACTCTCTCTGTCAGGGGCCCCCACAGGTTCTCTAGTCTCACTCTCCATCCAGACACTATGCTCCAGGTTGCCTGCTGGCAGAATATCTCATTGTACAGGGTGTCAAGGCTATCGGTCAGCTCTCTCCCCTCTCACTTCCTGTACAGTCTCCTGGGCTTCTGTATATAAATGCCTTCACCCAGACACCAGCCCCCACCCTGGGAATTGTAGTCCTCTAAAACACTGCTCCCCAACAAAGTCCTGCGGTTCAGCATACAAGGTCCATGGGGCTGTTCTACAAAGTGTGCCACTGAAATGCAGGACACTGCCATCTTGTGTTTCTCCTAACATCCTGCAACTTGCATTAAAGCAGAGTGTTACATGTACATTTGATGACTTGATGAATGTCATTCCAAAGTACTTAAAATTTAATTTGCTTTTAACATTTGATTTAAAGTGATATTAAATCCAAAACAAAAAATGTAATATATTGCAGCTTACCTATCATTAGATGGTCACTGCATTCGTTTTCTTTTTTAGGCTTTCCCCCTACTATGTAATCCAGCCATTAACAAATCTGTATTAGAGTGCCCCCACTCTGGATGACGGAGCATAGGGAGCACATTTGTACAGCAGCACTGTCAGTATAGGGAAAGGGAGAGTTAAATGTACTAGCAGATTTAAATACACTAACAAACTGAAGCCCAACTCTAGCTCACACTTTATAATTGGTTACAGCAAACCTTATTTTTCCTTTTGGGATAAAAGTTTTACATACATAAATAAAATCTGATCATTTTAATCACCCCTGTCAGATCTATCTCATCCATGTAAGCCACAGGTGTCAAACTGGCGGCCCTCCAGCTGTTGCCAAACTACAAGTCCCATGAGGCATTGCAAGATTGACAGTTACAAGCATGACTCCAAAAGGCAGAGGCATGATGGGACTTGTAGTTTCACAACAGCTGGAGGGCACCCAGTTTGACACCCCTACAAAATTCTGCTGGAGAGCTTGTGTTTCTGAAAACCAACAGACTTGGTGGCCTGATGAAAAGAGAAGAATGAAAGCATAAAAAAGGAAACTAATGCAGCCATCACATCCAAGAATGGGTAAGCTGCAATATAATGAATGTTTGATTTTGGGTTCAATATTGTTTTGACATTCGATTTTCCTGAAGAAAAACCACATACACTTTTAGAAATTAGCTTTTTCACTTTCGTCAAAAATGAATGCCGACATAACTCCACTAAAGTTTAAAAAAATACTTCTCAAATGCAATTCTACAGGTGGACGGCAAGCTTTACATTAAAAAAAAGACAATTTTAAAGATCATTCTGGTTCCAACAATGAAGCGGAAACTGTTTTTGCCTTGTCTACTGGATGTTCTTATGTTTGTATGAGTGATGGTAATGCTCTCATTAACAATATACACATGCCACACTGCTCAGATGATTGAAAATCACAGTCATAAAAACTCAGCCATTATACTGGACTATAAACTGCTGAAAGCATTTGTGGAATGTCAGTCCCTTTTGAATTATAATAATGTGGCAAGGCCATTGAAATGTTCTTAATTAAAGGTCATCCTGAAATTTACACCATAATTCTAGCACTATAAGTATACAAAAATAGGAAAGGTATAAATTTTATCAACATTTTGTCTTCATTGTCCCCTATAAAATAATCATTTGCTGTCTGGCAGGCCCAGGCTGGCTGGCCATTGTGACATTTGCCAGAAGGGCTGTTGGGTCTGGGAGTATTTGTAGGCTGGCATGAGCTCCACTGCAAGAAGCCCTTTTCTCATGGACCTACAGTGAAGGAAATGAGTACTTGATCCCCTGCTGATTTTGAATGTTTGCCCACTCACAAAGAAATGATCGGTCTAAAAATCGAATGGTAGGTGTATTGTAACACTGAGAGACAGAATAGCAACAAAAAGTTCAAAAGAAATGCATGTCTAACAAATTATGCACTGATTGCATGTTCATGAGGGAAATAAGTATTTGATCCCCTTCACAAAACATGACTTAGTACTTGGTGGCAAATCCCTTGTTGGCAATCACAGAGGTCAGACGTTTCCTGTAGTTGGCCACCAGGTTTGTACACATCTCAGGAGGGATTTAGGCCCACTCCTCTTGACAGATCCTTTCCAAGTCATTCAGGTTTGGTGGCTGATGTTTGGCAACTCAAAATTTCAGCTCCCTCCACAGATTTTCAATTGGATTAAGGTCTGGAGACTGGCTAGGCCACTCCAGAACCTTAATGTGCTTCTTGTTGAGCCACTCCTTTGTTGCCTTGGCCATGTGTTTTGGGTCATGCTGGAACACCCATCTACGACCCATTTTCAATGCCCTGGCTGAGGGAAGAAGGTTCTCACCCAAGAATTGATGGTACATTGCCCCGTCCATCATCCCTTTAATGCGGTACAGTTGTCCTGTCCCCATAGCAGAAAAACACCACCAAAGCAGAATATTTCCACCACCTTGTTTGACAGTTGGGATGGTGTTCTTGGGGTCATAGGCAGCATTTCTCCTCCTCCAAACACAGCTAGTTGAGTTGAGATACACACATGTACATACACACAGACACATGTACAATTGTACATGCATACACAGACACACACAAACACACACACACCACCCCCCCAACTCATAAAAAGTTGCAGTACTTCGTTGTTCACTCACAGATTCAGGTACTGCACTCTAGGGGGAGACAGAGAGCACATCACACACTCCTTGCTTTGCTTTCACTGCGTTCAGCTATTGAGCAGCCTGACTGCTCCCAGTGCCAATGACCGATCCGGCCTGAGCTCCGAGCCTGCTCAGCAAGATGGCCCTGGGGGACACATTCGCCCCCACCATAATTTCCACTCACCATTGGCGAGCAGGCGAGTGGAAATTTCAAGCCCTGTGTAATGGTATGTGTTTTTAGAGAGCATGTTTTTGCTAAGTTTTTGTATTGCAATCGTGGATTTTAATACGGTATAATAAAGCTATTTTTTTTTATAATATTTGCATAATTGGCTGTTGGTACAGTACCTTAAAAGTCCCAGTAGTTTTTCTGGTTAGGGATTTGTATTTTTCAGTGTCCTTTTAATAATAAGACACTTACTTGTTCAGGGATCCAGCACCGTCCCCACCCTCTTCACTCTTCAGGTAAAGTAACTTGGCCAATTTGGCCAAAATTAGCAGCATGCAGTTCCCACATGCTAACATGGTCACTCCCTGGATGACTAAAAAACATGAAAAAATGTAAACCAACTGTGCTCTGTTAAAGAGTTAGAAGGCTTTCATTGGGTGGACTCTTCATTTTCCTAACCTCAAGGTGGGGATGTCTTCTAAGAAGGTGCTAGATAAGGCTGCTACTGGGATTCACTGCCTGAGGAAGATATGTAATGGACTACTGGTGGGGGATCATGGGGGTGCCACTGTAATGGTGCTCAGGGAAGGATTTTGTGCCTGTAGAGTCAAGGTCCATCTAAGGGGGCAACCTATGCTGGGCTGAATCACATCAATGAGCACAGGACCACCCCCATCACATGGTACACATGGAAGACATTCTCCCGAGCAGAGCGGTTAGGCCAGTGACACAGCAATACACATTTCCATTGTTTGTGATTTGCTACCCTTGTTTTTAGCACATTTTTTTATTCAGTTTATATAATACATCATATGCTATATCACACCTGGAACGCTATTACTGAAATTCTTACAATAGACATTTTCAAACTCAGTAATAATTATATAGGCAACAATAAATCATTAATGAGATGCAAACCTCACAAAATATTGAGTTGCAGCTTGGAACAATGAATGTTTATCGAATTCCAATAATAGAAATTCACAGTTCTACCTGGTCATTAATCATTGGCTTTAAGTACATGGTAAAGGATGGCACCAACCATACAGGTGAAGCACACAAAAAAATCAACCAAAAAGCTTATTGTTTGTCTTCTTTTCATTTCACATCTGAATGGAGCACAGGAAGGGGAACATCATTCTGTTTGTAGCTTTCACATTTACTTTCTGGCATCTAGGGATGTATACTATGATCACAATCTTTGCTCAACTCTACGGCAGCAGAATTAGGGAGGGCAACTCCAAGCCTCTAAGATTACAAACTATTGTATCCAGGTGCTTGGCTAAGAATGAGAGTGAGGGAAACACCGGCTGCAGCTGCTCTCTGTAGCTGCTGCCCTGCAGTGCTGAACTGGTTAACAGCTGTTTCAGCCAGAGGAGGGAGCTGCTGAGCACAAAGCGTGCAATAGATTGAATCAGGCAGCACTGCATTGTGGGAACTGTAGTCTGGAGGAGACTATGTTGTCATTATCAAAAGCTTTTGAACTACATTCCCCTGAAAGGAGATTGCCAGGAGGAGGTTAAAGAGCTGCATTTTCTCAGACTGTACAGGACACAGCTTCCTCTCGCCAGGTGGGAGACTAGAGAATGAACATTGCTGTCCAGTGTGCACCATCACTGCTTAAAATACATAGTAAGGGGGGTGGTTTTCTGGAATCCCCCATGTATTATACAATTATGTACTATTTGTCGGTTTCTATAATTAATTAGTAAATATCTAAGCTTTGACAATATTGAAGGACATAATATACTGCAATATTAGCTAATAATAATAAACACAATGCTCAAAGGAGCAAGGTCTTATTTATTTACAAAGAAAGTACAACACTAACAGAAAAATCTAAACCAATATTACAGAGTAAAGAGGAATTATAGTAAAGATGATACGTTACGTAAGTTTGTCCTCAAAGCTAAGTATCTTTTTAGCTGGATCCCAGGTGAAAAGAAAAAGAGACAGAAGCATGGCCAAAACAGTTTAAATCACTCTCAAACCACCCACACAATCACCCTTGACCCACCTGGTGTAGTCCTCCATCCAAAGAGCAAACATCCATAACTCATAAGGGGCTGTCCTCCCTATTCATTAGGAAGTGTAGAATTACCCCAGCCATCCTCCCGGAAGTAGGTTGCCTCCACCAAGGGGCATTGCTGTATTGCCAACAACGCTCGGACCTCGGTCAATCACATCTGGCTCCTTCCTTCTGGCTAGAAACCATGTAACCTGTCCTTATATTACGCATGTCAGAGTGAGTCTGGGCTGAGGCTCTCTTATCTCCATGCCCCACCACTAGCGGGTACGTGTGAACTCCCAGAACAAGGATTTTGGTATGCAGCCTTTTGTTACACACATCTTGTCCAAGATAACATTCAATAATCGAAATAGTTCTTTGACAACCAGGCAGTAAGAATCCATAAATGTCTGATATAGAAACATGTTGCCTTCCAACACTGCTGCATATCCATGGCCTGAGCCAGATCTAGAGCTGTAGTTGTGTGGTGTGACCAGATGGTGAGCTGCAATATCACAAGGACTGGTGAACTGATGCTGTGGAGACTTACCATCTGCTGCTAGAGAGACTGAACCATAGGCATGTGCATGGGGTGTGCCCAGGGGCGGACTGACAGCTCATGGGGCCCCCGGGCAATAGGGGATCATGGGGCTCCTGTGTCCTTGCTCAAACTCAAAAAAGCCTATGGGGCATCTCATGGGGCCCCCTACTGACCCCGGGCCCTCGGGCGGTGCCCGAGTTTCCAAATGGTCAGTCTACCCCTGGGTGTGCCGGGTACACCTGGGCACAACCTAATCACCAGGGTTGGCAACCTTGCGGTGTCTCTAAAAGCCCTGAGGCTATAGTTTCTCCTTATCCCCACAGCCTCCTCAGCCAATGGGAAAGCCACTGTACCTGCCCCCTCCCCCAGCGCGCCCTATTTGACTTTACAGCAGGAGATGCTGGCAGCTGGAGAGGGCAGGAGAGGGGGGAGTGAACACAGCCTGCCATGTGGGATGGACTTCTGACTACCAGGAGAAGGGAAGCTGGACTGAGCACATGTAGTCAGTGGCGTAGCTTAGTGAGGGATGCCCAGTACCCTCCATACACAAAGGACGGAGGAGAGGCTGTGCTGCCTCTAGTGGGGGCCAGTATGTTTAAAAGATAGATCGATTTGTTGGGCAGAAGGCAACTGCATGACTTGCTTTTCCTGGGGGAAGGACATTACAGTTTGTGATCTCCCACAATCTCTGCTAAACCTCCCTACTCATTACCTGCATGCTAATACACAGGCACAGCCTCCTCCTTTTCTGCATGACCACCTCATGTGTCAGTAAGCTGCTGGGGCACTACAAGTTCCAGCATGCCAGGAGATGGGCATTATGTTCAATAAGACTGACTGTTCCATGAAAAGTGCTGGTTGGTGTGTGTGTATTTATATAAACTGTATATATATATATATATATATACTGTATATGTGTGTATACTGCATGTGTGTGTATACAGTATGCGTGTGCATATATACTGTACGTGTGTGTATGTGTATATACTGCATGTGTGTGTTTGTATGTGTATATATTTGTGTATACTGTGTGCGCGTGTATACTATATCTGTGTGTATGTACTATATACAAATATATATATACACACATACATATTTATATATACACATATTTATATATACACACACATACATACACACGTATGCATGTGTGTTTGAGCATTGGGGTGCAAGCCCTAATGCAATAAGCTGAACCATTTAGAAACTGGTCATACAGCCTGCAGACTTGACCAGGACTGATCTCATGTGCACCAACAGTACAACTGGGTCTCAATGCTAGCCAGCTGACTGGCCTTTTACAGTTGCTCCACAGAGACCTCTGTGCTTCTCCACGCAATGCAGGCAGATCATGACTGGTTGGAGGGTATGGCAGGGTTCTCTGCATATGTTTATGAAACTATTACAGTACCCTACTTCAGTACTTATCTCAAGAGACCTCTGTCCTGATGCAAGCAGTGGTCTGGCTCTTGGGAGGGGTTATGCAAATATCAAAATGTGTTGACGGGTGGGTGTCAATCTTGAAGAGTGGGAACTCCTAGGCAAAATGCATGCAGACTGCTCTAGGTAATGCCTACATGTAATGCTGAGTCTTCATCGATTAAAAATTGGAAATTAAATGAATGAAGGGGTAAGCCGGGGACAGTCAGGCTGGAGAGAAAAGGGTTATACGCTCCACCATCTCCTCTATTCATACAAATCTTTACTACTGCTTCTGTAAACAGGATCTATGAATGGGAGATGGGCGGATGATTGATAGCTCCCTTCCCTTCAATACCTGGATCATGCTTCAATTATGGAAGCTGTAGTAACGGAGCTTATGAATGGAGACACAGGGTGGGCATAGTCTGGCACTCTTGATGAGCGCCTGCGACAGCTCCCTTAGTTTTATTAACCCCCGATGCACTGGAAAATTGTAAGGGTGGGGGGAGGCATCGGAAGAGGAAGATTTCAGTGAAAGGAGTACACAGCAGCACAATTGATACCTCTTACTAAAGGTAAGTGATGTCCCTTGTGCTGATATATTTTTTTTTTTAGGTAAACTTAAGGCTGGAGTTCAGTTTTAAGCAGAGGTAGAGTGGCAACACTGAACCGCTGAGAGCTCCCTCTAGTGGCTAGTCTATAAATCTCTGGATTTAACACAATAATGAAAGTAAGGAAGAACAGGCATGTACAAAATTAAAAGTCAAAAATGCTGAAATAAATGCTTATAATATCCGCACACTAAATTAACGCTGTGCTTTCCTTTTGAAACCAAAATCATGTTCCAAATATATCTTTTATCCATAAATTAGAAGGGCCGTGCTTAGCATCACCGTACAAAGCTGTGTTTTCCACTGTGTATGCTTCGAGGAACACTGTAAGCCTTTATTTTAACAAGACACTCCGGAACAGCATGCTTTCAATTCTAATAGGGTTTGCTCAGCAATGTAAGCGTTGTATAACAGAAAAGTGATATAAACTGCTTCAGCAGCTTTAGGGAATTTGGTTGTAAACCTGGAGCCATAAAGTACAACTGCAAAATCCATTCTGATCCCAATTTCCATGTTGTTCAACAGATGGTGCTGCTACCGTTGTGCCGTTTTTGGATTATCGTCTTTTTTTTATTTGCTGGTATTCAGTTTCAGAAGCGAGGTGCCAAAAGCCGTTAAGCAGAAGAATGATTTCATTGGCTTAGTTATCATGCATCAGCTGGAAAGCGTACCTAAATAAGATGGCCAGTCATATCCAATAACAGTATCTACTACTCAGCATGTCTCTTCTGTTGTCTCTGCCTGCCACCTTCATAGGCTCTACAAAGCATCAAACTCACACAGAATAATCCTCACACAGCAAAAAAAACCCTTCCTGATAAACATGCAACTGTCAGACGTGCAGAAAAATGTAAAACAAAATACCTATGAATGTCCTCTTCTTTAGCTGAGTGGGTAAGGGTCAGGAAAGAATAGATGTTTAGCTTGCTTAGCTGCCATCGTACAGATTGTGAGCTCTGTTGCCAACCAGAATGATAAAGGGGTGGGCACAAATATACTGTATGTTTTAAGGTGTCAAGAACTGGGGTGCAAAATAGCTTCTTCCATTGAAAAGAAAAAAGGTTTTGATTGATTGCGCTTTTTTATTTTTTTCAGCTTCTTATATTAAAACATATTTGTTTTCCCTGTTTAATCCAAGCACTGAATGTATGATCACATTAACTGATCCAGTTCTTGCAAGATAGCTATAACTTACAGTCTCAGGAGAATTAGCAGACATTGACTAGATCCAAGTGAAATTTTGCAGATTTTTGGGCACCAATTCACAAAAAGAACATTGGGGAACTTGAGAAAGTACAGAGAAGGGCAACCAAACTGATAAGAGGCATGGAGGAGCTCAGCTATGAGGAAAGATTAGAGGAACTGAATTTATTCTCTCTTGAGGAGAGGAGATTAAGAGGGGATATGATCAACATGTATAAATACATCAGTGGTTCATATAGTGAGCTCAGTGTAGAGTTATTCACCCTGAGGTCATCACAGAGGACAAGGGGGCACTCTTTATGTGTGGAGGAAAAGAAATTTAATCTCCAAACACGGAAAGGTTTCTTCACAGTGAGAGCTGTAAAAATGTGGAATAGACTCCCTCAAGAGTTGGTTCTGGCCAGCTCAGTGGATTGTTTTAAAAAAGGCCTGGATTCTTTCTTAGATACAGAGAATATAACTGGATACAAACATTTATAGGTAATCTCGATCCAGGGAATATCCGATTGCCTCTCGGGGGATCAGGAAGGAATTTTTTTCCCTGCAGGAGCAAATTGGATCAAGCTTTGCTGGGTTTTTTTTGCCTTCCTCTGGATCAACTGTGGGTGTAGGATTATAACTTTTTTTTTTCTATGGTTGAACTGGATGGACTTTTGTCTTTTTTCAGCCAACCTAACGATGTAACTATGTAAGATCAAAGAAAGCTTTTATCCAAAACTTGTGCAGATCTCCACAGATGAACTTCAGATGGGTCAAAAAAGTCATAGTATGCCTAGCTCCAGTAATTACATGTGCTCAGAACAAAAACTAAAGACACACTGAAAAGAGGGTGGAACTAGCTATGCGGAACATCGCCAAGCTATGGAGTGAGGAAGGGACAAAACAATTTAAAGGCAAACAAATAACAATGAAAAGCAAGCACAAGTGCTCTGTCTCCTATCAATTTGCAAATATACAATCTATCAGCAAATTAAATCATAGTGCAAACATTGAATGTTTCACAAAAACATCACAACAAATACCAAGCAAGAATGTGCAAAAAATGCAATGAAGACAAAAAACATAAAAGTTCTATAAAGTTCCAAATCTGTTTTCTCCATGTGAATTAGTGAAAAACACCCAAGAAAATAGGCTGTGTTTCAGCATCACACCCCCGCAAAGGGTTATGAGGCTTCTTACTAAAGAATTGGATCCCACAAAAAGATCATGAAGTGCTTTGATGCCCAGCAGCCAATATGATCACCCTGAACAGGAATCTTTCCACCTTCCTTTCAGCAGACTTAGATGGATGGTGCAGAAAGACCAGTGAGTGCTCAGCCAATACACAGCCACAGACAGCTCCAATCCTTCTGGGTAGAAGAAAATTCCTCCTTTTCAGATGCAGACAAATTAAAACAAATAGAGGGGACTCCCATTGCATAATACCGTAAAACAGACCCTTTATTGGAAGCAGAGCACATCCTTCCGTTCATAAACACACTACACAGGTCACTACTCTTCATGACAGTAAATTGCACAAACAACAGCACTTCCTGAGGCTTGCAGAATGACGTCACATGGCCTCTCCCAACGAGTTTCTCCATAACAAGCATCTTCAGGGGTCAAAGGCCAAAAAACAATGCGTGTGTATCATGATAATATTCCTGTTTTTCTATAGGCCTAGGGTTATTATTAAAGTGATATTAAACCCTCAGTTTTTAACCACTTTCAGCAGCTGATTTAATCCTTTACAGAGTAAGTGCCCCAGGTATCCTGTTCTAGGGCGGCACCTTTCTCTTGCAGCATCTTATGGAGTCAACCTTGCATGCAGGGACTAGAGTTGTGTCTCCTTACTCCAATAGTGACACACAACCCCATAGTCAAGGATGGCAAGACACTCTCCCACTCCATTCTCCTCCTCTCCCCTCCCTTCTCCAAACTAACAGATTGGAGACTACACTGTTCACTATTAACTCTTTTTTGTGAAGACTGGAAGTTCAGGGAAGCAGGAGCCAGCAGCATTGAAAGCTGTAAGATGCAACTGCTGGGGAAAGAATTTTAACAAATAGTTTACTGGCATTTTTTATTTTATTGTACTCAGTTTAACTGAAAAACAATGAGTGCCAGTTCACATATATGCGGATTGGATGCAGTTTGAACCACATCCAATCTGCATGACATGTGAAAAAACATTTCTTCCTATGGTGCCGTGTCTGTTCACATATGTCTGGTGCACTGCTGATGCAGATTCAGTGCGGTTTGAAAAAGAGTCCTGTACAATTTCTGAGCAATGCCTTCAGGTGCGGATTACAGGCTATTGACTTCTATAGGAACCGTTTCTAAACCGCATATGTGTGAACAGGATAATTCTGAGAGCCAATTCCTGTCCTGAACCTGATGCAAGCCTGACATGAACCAGTGGAAAAACTACTCTATCAATTAGCTGTGAAACCTGAGCTTCAATCCACACTGCACATGTGTGAATCTCTGAAGGTTTATTACTATTTAAGCAGGATAAAGTATTGTAGATTTTAGTTAGGCTTCAGTCACACTGAAGTTCGACTTTGAAATCGCGCGACTTCACTTGAATTCGTACAATTTCAAAGTCAGATTTCAGTGTGACATCAGGTGTGACCTGGAAGACATCTGTGTAACTTCATGCAGAATCTGGTGCTGCTCTGCATGGTAGCCAATCAGCTTCTAAATTCAGCCTGTTCAATTAAGCTTTGACAATAAAACCTGGAAGCTGATTGGTTCCTTTGCACAGGTGCACCAGATTTTGCACTCTCCAGTTTTAGTAAATTCCCCCATAGATTACGTATATTATCAACTGTTTGGCCACCAGCATTCCCATGGTACTGCAATTTTATTGAAAAAACAAAACCTGAAAACGGAAAAGAATATCTCAGTTATGTTAATTTGAGCAGAAAAAACACAATAGCCAGTACTCAGATCTGTCATCGGCCGTGTCCAAGGTACACGGCCGGTGACAGATCGCGCCGCTGCGCAGCTCTGCAAGCGTGAAAACTGCGCATGCCCGGGAGTACGCAATATGGCGTCCACCCAGAAATCTACAGCATTTTGCAGGCCGCCAAACGGCTATTGGCCGGGCAGCTATTGGTTAAGTACAACAGGTAAAGAAAAACTGTATAATTTAAAGTCCAAAACCATTTTATATATACATGTATATACACACCACATTCCAAATTATTATGCAAATTCTATTTAAGTGTCACAAAGATTAAATATTTTGTTTTTCAGTGTAACTCATGGATGGCATTGTGTGTCAGGGCTCTTTTGATCACTGAAAACAATCTCGGACACCTGTGATAATTAGATTGGCCGGTGAGCCCAATTTAAGGAAAAACTACTAAAGGAGGATGTTCCACATTATTAGGCAGAGCACCATTTTCAAGCAATATGGGGAAGAAAAAGGATCTCTCTGCTGCCAAAAAGAGTGAAATAGTTCAATGCCTTGGACGAGGTATGAAAACATTAGATATTTCACGAAAACTTAAGCGTGATCATCGCACTTTTAAGAGATTTGTGGCTGATTCAGAGCACAGACGGGTTCGTGCAGATAAAGGCACATTGAGGAAGATTTCTGCCAGATCCATGCATCCGATCAAGAGAGCAGCTGCTAAAATACCATTACATAGCAGCAAACAGATATTTGAAGCTGCTGGTGCCTCTGTAGTCCCATGGAAATCAAGGTGTAGAGTCCTCCAGAGTCTTGCAACTGTGCATAAACCTTCTATTCTGCCACCACTAACCAATGCTCACAAGCAGAAATGGCTGCATTGGGCAGAAAAATACACGAAGACTAATTTTCAAACAGTCCTGTTCACTGATGAGTGCTGTGCAACCCTGGATGGTCCAGATGGATAGAGTAGTGGATGGTTGGTGGATGGCCACCCTGTTCCAACAAGGCTGCGACGTCAGAAAGGCGGTGGTGGAGTCATGTTTTGGGCCGGAATCATGGGAACAGAGCTGGTCGGCCCCTTTAGGGTCCCCGAAGGTGTAAAGATGACCTCTGCAAAGTATGTGGAGTTTATGACTGACCACTTTCGTCCCTGGTACAGAAGGAAGAACTATGCTTTCCGTAATAAAATCATCAGCAAACACAAAAATGACAATTTTCAGTTCTTTACAACCTATAAAGTGTTTTGAAACTTACTGTGCATAATAATTTGGAACAGTGCATTGTAAGTTTTTTATGTTTAACTGTTATCATTAGGAGGTTTGTTGAATAAAAGTTGAATTGTACTCCTAATAGTTGATAACATGAGAATTATGCTGACTGTTATTTACATCAATTATCTAGGTAAATGAGAAAAATATAATTTGCATAATAATTTGGAACACGGTGTATATATATATATATATATATATATATATATATATATATACAGTTGTGTTCAAAATAATAGCAGTGTGTTGAAAAAAAGTAAATAAAGCTCAAAATCCTTCTAATAGCTTTTATGTCCATACACACAAATGCATTGGGAACACTACACATTCTATTCTAAATCAAAACATGAAGAAAAATATATCAAATTTGTGTTGTTCAAATTTTTTTAGAGGAACAACACGACCAAGAACCCAATGGTCACTCTGACTGAGCTCCAGAGATCCTGTGTGGAGATGGGACAAAGTTTCAGAAGGACAACCATAGCTGCAGCCTCCACTGATCTGGGCTTTATGGCAGAGTGGCTAGATGGAAGCCTCTCATCATTGCAAAACACTTAAAAGCCCGTTTAAAGGACTCTCAGACTGTGAGGAACAAAATTCTCTGGTCTGATGAAACCAAGATTGAACTGTATAGCCTCAATTATAAACATAATGTCTGGAGGAAACCAGGAACTGCTCATCACCTGCCCAATTCCATCCCAACAGTGAAATATGGTGGTGACAGCATCATTCTGTGGGGGTATTTTTCAGCAGCAGGGATTGAGAGACTTTTCAAGGTTGGGGGAAAGCTGAATGGAGCAAAGTACAGAGATTACCTCAATAAAAATCTGTTCCAGAGGGCTCAGGACCTCAGACTGGGCCAAAGGTTAACCTTTCAAAATGACAACAAGCTAAGACACCACAGGAGTGGCTTAGGGATAACTCTGTGAATTTCCTAGAGTGGCCCAGCCAGAGCCCTGACTTTAATCCTATTGATCATGTCTGGAAAGACCTGAAAATAGCTGTCCACTGACAGTCCCCATCCAACCTGTTTGCAAAGAAGAATGGCAAAAAATCCCTCAATCCAGGTGTGCAATGCTCAAAAACTTGAGGCTGTAATTACTGTCATTGCTGTGATTGGTTCACAACTATCACAAGGTAAAGACCTACTCTGATTGGTCCTTTTCATTTTGTCTTTGATTTGCACTGTATAATGACAACACAGTAACAGACATTGAGGGTATGCCTGTTGTGCTCATGGGTGTTTTAATCAAGGACATTTATAAACGTCCTATTAAAAAAAAAAAAAGAAGATGCATCCACTGGCCGTATACTGTAACTACAATGGCCAGTTGGGAGGTGGTTTGAAAAAATGCACCTTTACTTGGTACAACCTTAACTTTTTATCTAAGGTCCCCCAGGATTTGGCAGATACCTGACCCAATGAGTTGCCTATTAACCACACTGTCAAATTTAAAGTGTATGTATTGCCAAAACCTTTTGCAATTGTTTTTGTTATTTTTTTGGCCATGTTTTTTGCTGTCTGTGTCCCCACTTGGTAACTTCAACCATGTTTATATGCTGCAAAAGCGACATAAAGTGATGAACAATACAAAATTTTACAGTTGTCATCAGTACAAAAGGTGAGGGTAAATATTCCATTGGGGGCCACCTGTATTGGTGGCATATATCTAACAGGAAAATTCCTTTTAGTTCTTTTTTGACTTAGGGATATGATGTCAATGGAAACCCCTCCAACTGGACACCGACAGCAAAAAAATAATCTGATGGTGGTTGTACAACGTCATCAGCATTCAGAGATATATTCTTCAACCAATAGATGGCAGTGTTTATAAGTTTGTAGCTGCATCTATGGTTAAACTCTTTGTCTTCTCTATAATAAAGTTCCTGTTTCCTGTTAGCAGAGTAGCAGCAGATAAGCACATCTGTTCTGTAGGGCTCCAGCATCTCTAACAACCTTAATGCATTTCCTGCATTAGGGTAAAAAATGTCCTACTATTTGTATCATCCCCTTCACCTCCCTTAAACTTACCTGAGTCCTCGCTTAATCCAGTGCTGTGCCCATCTCTTGCTGCTGTCTCCCCTCTCTCCCTGAATTCACAGGACATAGAGGCAGCAGTGGGAGCCATTGGCTCCTGCTGCTATAAATCAAATCTTGTAAGCAGAAAGTGAGGGTGGGCTGAGCTGCTCTGTGTGTATCTATAGACATACACAGCTTGGCTTAGGAGCGAGCCCACATGTGTGCCCCCATAGGAAGCGGCTTTTTATGGTGGCGCAAGGAGAAGAGGAGAAGTCAGTAGCACCAACAGGGGACTCCAGAAGAGGATAATTGAGGCTGCTCTGTGCAATACCATTATACAGAACAGGTAAATATAACATGTTTGTTATTTCAAAATGATCTTTGCCTTTACAGTCACATTAAAAGATCATATTTCAGTACTCTGCTCAGGTCCAGCTTCATTCCTAACTTGACTTGCCAACACACTGTTTTCCTACAAGGTGGATGGAAAAAGAAAGAGAATACTCAAGTTGCCCTTTGCCCCGCTCTGCTATGTACTGCCACACCAGTACCCTCATAGTATGTACAGTCCTTGTGTCCTGGCCAATGATGGATCTAAATAAATGAATAAGAAGACAAAGCAGAAGAAAGAGTATTGCTGTCATCCCTGTGGTAAGAGCAGCTCTACTTACTGCTTTCATTACAGGTAGAATTAATGTCTTCTCTGTTATTTAATGACACTGCTTCCATGACTGATTCCTTTTTAATAAGCTGAAAATTAAAAACAGGAAAGGAAATCAGTCCATACAGCCTCATTCTAACTTTTTTTATTAAATGTGACAGCGGGAATGTCTACAGACACAGCGGGGATGAAGCAGCATGCAGGGAATGTATCATGTCATGCGGAGCGATTGATACATCCACTTTACACAATAAATGTGGAGCTGCCCCCACTTCAGGGATATATTATACAAGCCGCTCCTTACTTCATCTGACAGCCCCCCCACTTTCTGCTACCCAGGTAAGAATTAAAAAATAATTTGTCAAGTCGGAACCCTGCTACGCTCCTTTAAAGTGGATCTGAATTAAAAAAAAAATTAAGATTTGCTAGATTACAGGGAACATTAACCACTTGCCATCCGCCTACTGTTTTTAAACGGCAGGACTGTGGCACTCCAGGGGCGGGTTGCCGTTCATAAACGGCACCCGCTATTTCTAGTTGTGCGCACTCCCTGGGAGCGCGCAGCACCGCGATCCGGTGCCCGCTGTGTCCTCCGGACACAGTGAAACACCGTTCGTCGGACGGGACCTCTGTACGAGGTCCCAATCATGTGATCACTGATTGGCCAATCAGTGATCACATGCAAAGTAGTAAGCAAGATGTCACTTTGTGACATCATTGCTTACTACGTGTGAAATCTGTGAATGATCACAGAGGTCACATGGTACAAGGCTATTCACAACAGCCTTGTACCATGTGACAAGCTCTGACCAATCACAGCTCACACAGTATTTCTCAATGGCTGCAAGAATGCAGACAGAGAGAAAGAGAAATGATTGCTTTTACATCCTATGTGGGTGTAAAAGCAATCACTGTAGAAAAAAAAAAAAATCTTCATCACCATCCACAAGTAGTACAGTGTCATCCTTGGTGACACTGTACTGCTAGGGTGACAGTATGTAAAAAAAAAAAACAAAACAAATTACATAAACACAAAAATTTGGCGTACTTTTTTTTTTTTACTAAAAAGATAACGGAATAAATTTTGGCCAAGATTTATGATGAAATATTATTTATTTGCAAAATTTTAAAAGAAAAACACTTTTTTCAAAATTTTTGGACTTTTTCATTTACATAGCAAAAAAAAATAAAAATCCCAGCGGTGAATAAATACCACCAAAATAAAGCTTTATCTGTCTCAAAAAAATGGTAAAAAATTCATATGGGTGCAGTGTTGCATGACCACGCAATTGTCATTCAAAGTGTGATAGCGCTGAAAGCTGAAAATTGCCCTGGACAGGAAGGGGGTTAAAGTGTCCGGACAGGAAGTGGTTAATAAGTATTAATTGTGCCTAAGCAGTACCATTTGGTATGAAAAATAGCAGTGCTCTTCTTGATATGTAAGTGTGCCTAGGCACTCCTGTATACACAACCTCATAGCAGCAGTGCGAGATCTAAAGCACTGCTGCCATTGCCCGCTAGTCTCTGGAGCTTTGGACTCCAGAGATTTCATTTTGTCACCATTGTGACACTTAGGCCTTGTTCACACCAGTGTGCAGAGATGTGAGTTTTTCTGCATGTGTTCTGCAAGGGCACAAACAATTGTTCTCTATGTGAACTGTTCACGCCACAACGCTGGTTTCACATGCAGACTTTTTCTGTGCAGGAATCTGCAACGCGTATAAAACTCACTGAAACACACATGAAAACTGATTTTTCTGTTTTTCTTCATGTGAATGAGGCTTTACTGTTTGGTGACATTCACACTGCTCCTGGCAAAAATGCAGTAAAAATGCATATGCGTTTTGCTGCATTTTTACCACGTTTCCAGTGCATTTTGCATCAGTGAAAAAAGGACACGTGACTTAAAAAACGCATCAAAAAGCAACCACGTGTGCATTTTTTATGCGTTTTGTGCCGTGTTTTTAATTTTAAGGGGAGATGTGTTTTTGGTGCTTTTTTTTAGTGCACCAAACATGCCCCAAAAATGCAGCTTGCAGGGCTTTGAAAAACTCAACGGACCCAAATCTGACCACTGTGAAGAGTTCCAGAGGATTTAATGGTCATGCATTTTTTCTGCTTTTTTTAATGCAAATACAGAAGAAAAATTGATGAGTATGAAAGTACCTTTTGCCTTGCTGAAGGCTCTGCCATGGGAAAGCAAAACCTAAGATGGCAGCTTCCACACAGAGATACAGTGTAGAACAAGGCATGGCAAATCATTAGTGTTGTAGAAGACCACAGGCAATACTGGTGACTAGTCCTGTGCCTTTTATCTACCTCTTTTGGGCACAGCTTACAGAGTTCTGTTCCTCTTTAAAGTTAAATTCCAGGTATGCCATACTAGTGGGATCCCCGTGAAAGCTGGAAATCACTGTGGTAAGCACTGCTGCAACAGTGATCTTCACTATCTTCTGGGTCCCATGCCCAGTGGCCATACCTCATTGTGAACACACAAGGTTGCCTTCTTGTCTTTGCTGGCATTCAGAGAACACTTTGCATTTTTTCACTTAATGCAAAGTGTCCTCTGATTGGACAACGTGGAGAAGTGGAGTGGTAACATCACAATCTCCACCTTGTCCAATCAGAGAACACATTAATTCCTTGAAACAATGCATTTTTCTGTGAATGGCACCCATGCTGAGGAAGTGACCTCCTGTGTTCATTGTGAAGATGGGCAGTTGCTTGGCACAGTACCTGAAAGCTGGCGGAGGTCACTGTATTAGCATTGCCAGAGATGAAAGTTGTAGAAAGTTGAAGAAATTGAAACGTTTGCACTGATCAAGGGATAGTTGCATCTTTGCATCTTGAATGTACAGTACATTAGGGCGTGATGCACATTTATTGGATTTGAGCTTTATTTCTTTAGCTTCTAGCTTCTCAAACTCGCTTACAGCGGTCCATGTAACAGAAATATCCACAGATCTCGTCAGGCCCCTCCATCTCAAATTGCAACACGATAACTGTAAAAAAACACACCCATGGGGTAAAAAGTTAGAAAGCATGCTTGCCGCCAGCTTCTGCACTGGAGAGATGGACATTATGATCCTTCCAGTAAGATCCTGGCAAGGCTGAGTATTCTAAATCTCGGAAGAAGACACTTCAGCACAGTGAATGATCATCTGCTGGTGGGATATGGGAGCCTCACAATCTTTTCAGTGAGACCTGGGGGACTAGGAGTATCACAAATCTCACAAGACGAAGTTCCAGCACATTTCAGGAGTGCTTTCTCCTGAAATTTGGTATCGTCAGTGTTCTCGAGATCCCGAGATGGGGGAGTGATTATGATGTCACCATAGCTTAGGCAATGTAAAGCAGACTGCGATGTTCTGGGGTCTGGATCATTATCCAGCTGTGTTTTTTAAAAATGAATAGCTTTTAATTTTTTTCAGAAACAGGTAAAAAAAAATAGATTTTTTTCAGCATAAACCAAACAAAACTGTCCATCAACCTTTGGTACAAGGCAAAACTTCTGCTTGCTGCCAGCAAAACGTGCCCCATAACAGGGTTTAAAGTCCCCACCTGCCCTAGGTGTCCAGAGAAAAGGTCACCATAGCTCAGCAGGTTCTCAGTATCCCAAACAGTACACAGCTCCTTCTCACTAGTGTGCTCCACACAACACCTCATGGGCACCTGCTGGCTGTTTCCTGCCCTTTTCAGCCCTCCCTCGCAGGTGGGTTAACCCTTTCAGGTCCAAATTACAAGAGCATCTTCTAGTAAATAGTCATGTGGCCAATGGTAAGGCATTGTTCATGGAGTCTCTGGAAAAGGTTCATGGAGAAGTGATGTCCAAGCAGAAATTACATTTCAAGGTCTCTGCTGTAATATTGATCCTTTGCTTTAACAGACACATCATGGCCAAAGGATAACATGAACAAAAACAGACAAGGGCGCACTTTCATCATGCATTACCGTGGAGACCCACGTATTTATTAAATGAAATAGAAATATACTCACAAACCAACGAGAATAAAAAACAGAAAGAGTGGTGTGCAACAACAGCGGATGCAATGCTGTGCCCTTGGTGTGGATTTGGTGACGCGTTTCGGGAAACAAACTCCCTTCCTCAGAGCTCATAATAATAAATACGTGGGTCTCCACAGTAATGCACGATGAGAGTGCGCCCTTGTCTGTTTTTGTTCACCAGTATTCAGATTTCCCAGTCTTTGAGGGGCAGCACCTCTTCATTTGGCATTTTCAATTCCCTGGTCTGCATGAAGATTTGAGCGCTGGTTTCATTTGTTTGTCTATTGGATTCCAAAGAATAACATGACAAGCCACTGAAGGGAGATAAAATTTCACTTTCTTAAAAGCCTATAATTCAGGGTACTTCCATGATGCCACATGTAGCCCTGGTTTGCAGCGCTTCTGAGCCACAACCACACAGACCGGGCTGTGACAGCTTACATACCTGCCCACAGAGCTACTGGACACTGTGATTGGCTGCACTGCACCCTGGGAAAGGAAGAGCCTGGGGAAGTGTAAAGGAACTGCTGGGAGCCACCTGGACCTATTAGGGATGTAGTCCCCAGGGGACAGCCTCTATTAAGAAAAGTACTGTATGGGACTACAAATCCCAGGAGCAATGGTGTGCTGGAGAGAGGAGAAAAGGACGAAGAAGCCAGGGCTTGGGACAGTTTAACGTGCGGAGCAGGGGCGGACTGACAACTCATGGGGCCCCCGGGCAATAGGGGATCATGGGGTCCCTGTGTCCTTGCCCAAACTCAAAAAAGCCTATGAAAAAGGTACCAGGGGCATCTCATGGGGCCCCCTACTGACCTTGGGCCCTCGGGCAGTGCCCGAGTTTCCAAATGGTCAGTCCGCTCCTGGTGCGGAATGAGAGCTGACAATTGAAGATTGCTACTGAATTCTGATTCAGTAGCACCCTTCAACTGTCAGCTGTTGCCATAGCTTACCATGGTGTTGGAGCAGGTCTGTGCAGCTGCATTCACACAGAGGCACATAGAGACCCAGCTGGCTGAAGGAAAGTGGCATTACTGGTATTGTGAGATGGTAATGGATGGTATGGTGGCGCTGGTCTTAACTTCACTACAGAGTGTGAAGTTAAGACCAGCGCCACAGTGTTCTAGGCACTAGCGAGCTTGAAAAGGCTTCATAACAGACTGCAGAGTGGTGAGAGGCCATTGGCAACAACCTTCCTACTCTTCTGTCAAAGGGACAGCACCATCCTAACCAGGGACTTCATTTGGGGCTTTACTCCCTTTACCATTAGATACAAATTCTGTATACCTGAGTGCCCTAATGGAGGACTCTGGGCCCCAGTGTTTGGAACCACACTGGTCAGCAGAAGGGGTTTTGTAGAGACTCAAGAACCTTTTAGTTTCTTGTACCACCTTTAATTAGGACCCCCTAGGTTTAGGATTCAGGTACAATAATACTTGATCCTCCCATTGTTTTGTTGTATTGTACATTCCTATTTTACCTTGTAACTGCCTATTACTGTTGCTGTTGTTTTAATGTTGTTGCCTTGTTGGGTGTGTAACTCAAATACATCCTCCTTCTTCAGAATTGGTGTTGTTGTCATCTGGAATCAGGGAATCCATAATGTACACCAGCGGATTCTTTGGGGGTAAGTGCAACACATGTTTGCAGAGCCTACTGGACTTACTGCTGAGGATGCTTCAACCGACTTAGTGGCATATTTAGCAAATCTGAACTGCAATTCAATTTAGAGTCTGTTTACAGCACAATAGTAAAATTCTGAATTTGTGGAGAACGGATTTCACGTCGGTATAAAATATTGATATGCAATATTTTATGTTTACCTGCCTAGAAAAAAAATATTTTAATACTGAACATAATAAATAAAAAGGATCATACAGTCTCATCACACAGAGATTTTCCAACAAATTGAAAGTCCCTGTATATACCAATAAGCTCTTCTGACATGACAAAATTGCTTATTATTGCTATCTGGGATAACCCTAAATGACCCATTCCTCTGCAGAAAGTTAATGTGGGCTATGAAATCTGGGAAAGGATCACACTATTTATAACAAGCTCTGCTCTGGTAGAAAATCCCCGGATGGCAGGTGTGTACTGCTGGATGTGTTAGAGTTTGTGTCAACCCCAGTCATTGTTACTTTTGGTTGTTCGCTTGGTCTGCATGTGAGAGACAAATATAAATAAAGCCAAATAAAGTATTAATATGCTATCAGTATATCACTTAAAGTTGAACTCCAGGCAAACAGTTAACTAAACAGATAAAGTATACACCCCCCACTCCAAAAAAGTTGGGACGCTGTGTACAATCTACATATAAACAGAATTAATTGGTCTGCAAATTTCATAAGTCCATATTTGATTTACAATAGAAAAAAAACATATCAAATGTTTAAACTGAGAAAATTTACCATTTGACCTCTGGAAGGTTTTACCCCCATCATTACCAGGGCATTTGTTGCTATTCATCACTGTGCTATTTCAGCCTGGAGGACTAAGGGCATACTGTGAGTGCAGGGCATCATGAGCATTCCCCGAGAGGGCTTTACCATGGCACTCTGACTATAATAATTGTCATCATACTATACTGCGGCCCTGTGATTCTTGGTGGCCGTCTTGGGTCTGCAAGGTCTTTATAAGTCCTTGCCCCTGGGTTTGGCACACATTCTGCGAGTGGCTAGTGCAGAAAGAGAGACCCTAGTTGCTAGGGAAGGTAAGTAGTGTTGAGGAAATGTTCCAGATGAGAAGGGATAAGCTAGAAGGGATAAGCTAGGGACCTGTTAACCTGGACAGAAACCTCCCCTCTTGGGCCTGGGCCATTCAGACCACATTTCGCCCTCTGAAACAGATGCTGTTGGCACCTCTCCTCAGCCACATCTGACTGCATTGAGCTGTGAGTTATTTCCTTAAGCGGTGCTCTCCTGCTAGGGTGTTTGTGATGTTGGAATTCTACTTAATACAAGTTTCATATTTTAACTGCAATGGGACTATGTGTGTTCACTGCACCACCCCACACACTCTTTAACCTATTCCTGCCCTGTCCATTAGTTGGTCCCCTTAGACTCACCGGGGCAGTATGAGCACGGGATTATCTCTTGAATATCAATGCAGGAGCACCCCAAGTAGAAGTAGTAGTCCCTTCCATACCTTCCTCAGACCTTGCAACAATGGAACCCATTAGCAGTTTCACCTAGCATCTGCTCATTTCCAAAGGATGTTCACATCTAGATGTTAGAAGAAGAAAGAGTCCAGACAGAAAAAAAGCATTTTGAATATTTACTGAACCAGTTAATATACATATTTAAATACTTTCAGTCACCCCAATGATGACAGCATAATCCTTGAGTTGCAAATGATAAATAAAACAATAACAAGTCGAGGAGCCCATACTTTTTTAGGGATTTGCCAGAGTCCTGAATCCCATGGAAAGGAGATGCTTTAGTCTCATAAGTCCTGCACCTTTCCAAGCCTTGCTTCTCCCCTAAGGCGGATGCTTGAGCCTCAAAGACTACATCAATGCCATGTGTTTGTCCTTGTCACACTTCCTATGTGCACAGCTCCCCAAGTGGACTCCTGCTATTTGTCTATTTGTATTGAACCCTGGTACCCAAGTTGCCCCACCCCGGCAGAGGCAGGTCTGGTATTGTCTTACCATCTGGGATACACCCCTTTCACTACTCTGGGGAACTCTATCAGCCAGGGGCGGACTGACCATTTGGAAACTCGGGCACTGCCTGAGGGCACGGGGTCAATAGGGGGCCCCATGAGATGCCCCTGGTAACTTTTTCATAGGCTTTTTTGAGTTTGGGCAAGGGCACAGGGGCCCCATGATCCTCTATTGCCCAGGGGCTCCATGAATTGTCAGTCTGCCCCTGCTAGCAGCTATCTATAAAAGCTCACTCTCACTACAACACCCTTTCTCAAACATTTTACTTCACATGAACCCCCTTAAAATCGTTTTCAGGTCTCTGCTGAAATTATTGATGAGGTCATCTGGAAGAATGCCCCTTACAGGTATATTTGTGGTCAGTCGGAATAATGTCCCTTTCACAGTGGTGATCAAAATTTCACCCTTACAGACAGTCAAAATATACAATTCTGCCGCTAGGTCTGAGGAACTACACAGGGTACCTACATTCTCCTACTCTACAACCCTACAAGAGAAAATGCCTGAAGAAGGACCTTTATGACAAAACCAGGTATTATTTTAGTGAAAGTTGCAGATTTAAAAAAGATTTAAACTTTTTTAAAACTTTGCAACTAAAATAACATTAACATGTTAAGGATTAAATAGGATTTTGGTGATCAAATTTACATATACTTTATTTTTTAACAGACAGTACATTTAATAACTATCATTCTAAATCAGCGAAGACATGTGAAAACCTATCATCTCACAGAGCACCTTGCACTGCATCTCCATAAGACTTCTGTGCAATCCCTAACAAGGTTCAGCTTCTAAATATAGTGTCTATAAAAGTAATATCACAATAAGAACACCATTCGGTGAAAACAGAGCGGTTTGTTCCTGCAATAAATATAGTTTATTGTTGAAGAAAAGTCACAACTTCTTTTTAAATTGATCTGAAGGGCTATTTTAGCCACTAAAATTGATTGTTTCAAATCTATGAACAGTGTCATGTTAGCAGCTTCAAGCTGGAGAATAATGAGGCCAATTTTTGTAGGCAACTGCAAATTTACCTTAGCACAATTTTCCAACAAAACAGATACGTATTCAGCTCATGTGTAGAGGTGAGATGCCGGGTAGAATGCTCCTACTGCGCTCACCAAAATTGGACAATAAAAGATAGGAAAAACCTTGCTCTGTCTGATTAGTCTCGATTTCCGCAGCAACATTCAGATGGTAGGGTGGGAATGTGGCATAAACAACATTAAAAGCATGGATCCATCCTGCCTTGTATCAATGATTCAGGCTGCTGGTGGTGGTGCAATGGTGTGAGGGATATTTTCTTGGCACACTTTGTGCCCCTTAGTACCAATTGAGCATTGTTTAAACACCACGGCCTAGCTGAGTATTCTTGCTGACCATGTCCATCCCTTTATGACTACAGTGTACCCATCTTCTGATGGCTACTTCCAGTAGGACAATGAACCATGTCAAAAAGCTCAAATCATCTCAAATTGGTTTCTTGAACATGGCAATGAGTTCACTGTACTCCAATGGCCTCCACAGTCTCAATGCAATAGAGCACCTTTGGGATGTGGTGGAATGGGAGATTCGCATCATGGATGTGCAGCCAACAAATCTGCAGCAACTGCATGATGCTATCATGCATGTCAGTATGGACTAAAGTCTCTAAAGAATGTTTCCAACACCTTGTTGAATCTATGAAGAATTAAGGCAGTTCTGAAGGTCAAAGGGGGTCCAACCTGGTACTAGCATGGTGTACCTAATAAAGTGGCCGGTGAGTATACATAAAATGTATATTCTTTATTTACAAAGTGCTAAAAAACATCTCCATCAGACCATCTAATTCAAATTGTATCTCTAAAAACATATTTGTAACAATGGTGTGCATAATCCTCATCGTGGGTTATATTTGTCTCCAACCCAGGGGGTAATTTTGAAGCCATTAACAACCCAGAATCAAATGAGCCCTAGGTGCATTTCGAGACTTGTTCTTCCTCAGGGGATATTTCTTGGACCTTACAGAAAGACCTTACAACTATAAAATAAATACTAATGTAGATTGGACATCCTATTTCTTTGTAACTTCTAAAGTGTTGTGCCCATCTGTTCACAACCCCACTATAAATCAAGGACTCAATCCTGAGGTGAAACGTCAGTCCACCCGACCAATGGGGGTCCCTAACTGCTCCTATTAAGTAAGAGGTACTACAAAACTGCACATTAAAAAGCAGTGAAATTCTTTACTTAGAAAATGAAGTTTATTTGTGAGCTAGAAATTGCCAACATATTGAAACTGAATTGAAACTAAACACAGACTTGTATTCCTTTGAAAATCGAGAAAACAATATGAAAAATAAGTGAAAGCCACTGATTGTTTAAAGTAGAATGGCTCATTTCTGCAGTATAGTTGCACACTGACCAAGCCAACCTCTTTTTCTTTTGATGAAGACTAACTTTCTATAAGCTCACCTAAGTGTATGTCTTGGGGAATGAACAGCAGGTCATGTCAAAATAAAAATGAATTATAGCTCTGCCATATCTTTGGTGGGAGGCTTGCCAACACCTTTCTGCAATGCTGAAGACAGGAAGCATTCAATCAGTCTCTGAGGAAAGGAAGAAATTCTTCAACGGCAGGATGTTTGCATAAATTCCTACCTCGTTTTATTATAATGCACGGCCCTTTAACTGTAGGCTTTATGAAACACAGCTGTGACAGATTACCTGACCATTAACACTCAGCCAGCCATCCCCCATTTTTTTTTTTACAATTTTCTTAACACTGAGATTTTTTTTCCCTTAATGTATTCCTGATGCTGCCAACTTTGTAATCAACACCAGCCTCCAGGGACCAGTGTCTTCTATTACAACTTCACTGTAAAGGACTTTGCAGGCTTAGCTAATGAAACAAACATGGACCTGCTTTTGGCTTCTTTATTGAGTTGAATGCCAATTTTTTTTTTTAATTTCTGAATGAGTACAGCTAGAATGACACAGGGATCAAAGTTCACCAAACAGCATTCATGGATCCATGGCTGGGACAGCTGCTCAAGGAAAGGCTGATCATCCAGACATGATCTGATGTCTCTTAAATAATGTGTAAGCCTAACCCCTCTGGTCTCATGCTGCATAGGCGTTTACCTGGTAATGTAATTGCATTTCAACATTTTGAAATCTGCAGCCTTTATGATAATAATTTGATCCTGCAATAAAGGTTTTTGTTGAGGAACTTCCTGTTATACGGTGACAACAATCCATCTTGTCTTACAGTTGTGATCATGCTTTGTCACACTATCTGTAGAGCTTTGGATGAAGACTGCAAGTGGCTATTTCAGCATAACTTATGCAGGCATGGTCTGGTGTTGTCACCATCAAAAGTTTCTTAGCATTAGCATTTGTCATGCCTGCTAAGTGAGCCCTCATTGGTTTGCATTGGGTCCTACTCTAAGACTTCAGACAAGGGAGAATGGACAAAGTTGTTTTTACTAAGTCTTATCATTTACATAATACATGGTTTTCCAATACTGATAAAGAATCTGAAAATTGTGTTAACCCCTAATTTTAACTGCTAAAGTGACTTTTGAATCCCTTACTAATCATAACATGAGCCTCCAAAATACACCAATATTTCCTTATAGCTATAAAATAAATACACCAGTAATATAAGCACAATATACGGCCAGTTGTTTGGGCAACTGACCATCAGACCAACATGAGCTTGCTGAAAATCCTTTTTCAATATAATAGGTGTTAATGTTGAGGTGACACACCCTTTCTTTGTAACTGTAACAGCCTTCCATCTTCTAGGAAGGCTTTCTACAAGGTTTTATCTGTGGTAATTAGCACCCAGTTAGCTAAGAGAGAATTTGTGAGGTCAGAAAATGATGTTGAATAGGAAGACCTGGTCCGTAATTGGAGTTCCATTTCATCCCAATGTTTTTCAGTAGGGTCAAGGACAGACCACTCAAGTTTCTCCAAACTAAACTCATCAAACCATGTCGTTATCAATCAAGATTGTGTGCACAGGGCACAGTCATGCTGAAACAGGAAAAGTCCTTCCTCAAACTGTTGCTTTCAGGTTGGCATACATTTGTCTAAAATGTCCTTATATGCTGTAGCCAGGGCTTTGGATAAGGGGGTACCACCAGTTCTCCTGTACAGGGCCCAGTCCAGCAGGCGGGCCAGGCAGCTGGGCAAATTAGATGTGGGCAGGGAGGGTGATTGGCATGACAGGGGGGGGAAACATTTACTGGAACCGTTCCTCTGTATGGCTCTCTCTGTAGCAGCTGAAAGCTGACTTCCTCTCCTTTTCCTTTCATACAGGGGATCACCCTCCCTGTGCACCATATGTTTCCCCTTGCTTCCCAGCCCCCCCCCCCCCCGTGTACCCCCCACAACCCTGCAGTGCTGCCAGATTCCCTCCTCTCCTTTCCATCAGCACTTACTAGCACACAATAGGATCCATCAGGATGGAGAGTAGGGGAAGGGCCTGGTAAACGGGTCACATTTACCAGATCCTTCATGTCCTGCATGAACACAATAAGTGACCAGTACTGATCACTCACTGTGTTTATTCATAATTGAAGCATAGTAAACTGTGTTTTTTGGAGGGGGGGGGGGCTGTCACTTTGGCTGTATGGGGCCCCATGGTTTCTAACAGCAGCCCTGGATGTAGCATTACAATTACCTTTTACTGGAGACACCTGAACATGATCCACCGGAGGGAAGCCCACACAGCTTTGGCCATATAGTATATTTATTTAAAAGAAGATTTTGGCAAGCAGCTGCAGCAGTACAAAATAAGAAACAACATATATTTTCCCTACTTGAGTAATAATGTCCTCTTATGTTTTCAGGAGAACATCATAGCTTCACAAAATAGGATAAATTACACCACAAATCTTAGTATTACAATCCTTTCCAATGCAAATGATAAACAAGAGTCACTCTGGTGCATATGGGACTGTAAAAACATATTTTTGGACTTGTGTGATATCTGGCAGCAACAGTTGTTATTCCCCACACCATAGGATTCCTGACCTGGGTGGTTTAAAGGCTGGCGGTTCAGAGAAGCAGGCTGAGATTTATTGATGTGTGGAAAATTGTTCATAAACACAGGATTCAATGAAGAAAATATGATTCACAATTGCTGGATTTAGTAAGCATGTGGATATCTCTGCACTCATAAATGTACGTCGGTTAAAGGGTCAGTACACCCTAATTATAATGGTAGGTTTAATCATCTTTGGCTTATATGTCTTGAAGACAACAGTAGTAAATTCTTCCTGCCAATGTTCTGCCTTCTTTCCTGCTTGTCATGAGGACTTAATCATGCTCCTGCAGCAGGGACGTTGTTGGTTCTGTTGCTTTTTGAAGGATGCAACATAGTAAATTAAAAATCTAATAGAAAGAATTGGAGTCTGTAATAATGACTGTGGGAGTGATATGGCTCTGGAAACCAAAGCATAGAGACTTCACCACTGGACTTCTAAAGAAACAGGAGGTGGTGGGAGTCAGAGTTCATCTACATCTTTGCCCATCTTGGGCAAAGTAATAGTTGTACTTTAAAGGAGGCAATTCTTCCAGGGAGATCCTAGGAACACTGAGTATCTCAAATCTCACCAGAAGATGTTCATGTACGATGCAGGAGTGTCTTCTTGCAAGATTTGGGATCCTCAGCATTTCCAGAATCTCTGAAGAAGGATTAAGACATCACCCTTGCTCAGGTGTCACAGATGCAAGGTAAGTTTGTTTGGTTTATTCTTAGGGTTTTTTCTTTCTTTTTAACGATGGAAAGTGGCATTTTAGATGATGGGTTTGGCCACTATTTGTTAGGTAGAACTTGAATTTTCACATCTTCAAAAGTGTCACACTTCACCAGTACCATGGTAAATCTGATTATCTTACATCTGTATATATTAGAAGGTCATATACAGTACATACGCAAAATAGAAAAGAAAACAGAGCACACTGGATGTAGATAAAACTAAATATATAAAATCACACTTTTAATGGATGAGAAATAATAACTAAAATGCACTTACAATAAAGTGACTTGATCAGGACATATTACTAGGAAAATCCATCCAGTTGAACACTAGGTCACATTGACAGTTGCTACCACTTACTAGGTAGCTGGGAGAAGGACAGATGCAAGCAGCTGTGGATACTGTTAGGTGGACACTGTAGGGGTCAAAATGAAGGGAATTACAAGATCTTCCCAACAGCTGATAAAAAGAAGTTGTTACCTGAGTAGTAAAAGCACCTCCATTGGGTGGAGGTACTTTTTCTAGCCAGGTTATAACTTCAGTCCGCTCTTAGTACCAGCTATGAGAAAGATTGTGTATACCCTTCCTTTTGGCTCCTGCAGTGTCCACCTCAGAGCAATATCGGGACAAGGTTGTCCAGTTCCCAGGGCAAGGAGCCAGAATGGCGCCCCCTCCCCCACTTTTAATACATTCCGTAGAATGGGTGTACAGCCCTGCATCTATTATTTGCCCCCTTGCTTCCCTGCACCTGGGACACCTGCCCATCCCTTCTCCTGGCCCTGCCTTGGAGTATCTATTACTTCTTTTAGAGAAAGGTATCAATTTTCAAAGAGAAATATTAGACCAAGTTGCAAACATGGGTTAAACTAACTATACGTTGAGTTATATGATCATTGGGAAATGGACAGACCCTCAGACCTGTACATCCACTCTTCATGGTATATTGGGTGGTTTACCATCAGTTCCATTACCAACAGATCATTAATGGCACAGAAGAAACACTGAGGTTCATCAATATGACTGCTACTTCTCATCCATGATAGAGTTTACATGATCCAACTGAAAATGTTCACTTTGTACATGACAATCTTTACTCTACTTTGTTTTCTATGCCATTAAAGTGGACCACGTCATATTAATTAATTGGGCACATGTCAAGTGTTACCAAACTAGTATTATTTTGAGCAAAACACATCTCTTTTTGCCATTAATCGCTTCCGCGCTACCCTATAGCAGAAATACTGCTATAGGGCGGCACAGGTGCGTATTATCACGTATATCTACGTGATTTTGCAGTTCCGGGTGGGGGGCACGCACGCACTCAATCGCTGAGTGTTACCGACAGGGGAGAGACCTGTGTATAAACAACACAGATCTCTCCCCTGTCAGCTCAGTGAAAAGCACAGACACAGAATACTGTGAAACAGCGCACAGTTAATCCTTTGATCGTCCCACATGTTATCTCTTTCATGCCCAGTGCCATTAGTACAGTGTCAGTGCTTTTAATTAGCACTGATCACTGTATTGGTGTCACTGGGGGATGTCAGTGTACAATCCAAATGAAAACATTCCTGCGTTAAAAATGGCTGTGGGTATAAGTGGGTGCTGCAGCGACCATCGGCTGGAACCGAGCAGAATCAGCAAGGAAAATGTCAGCAGCACACCGAGGATCACCAATATGTGTCCAAAAGTTTTAATGAACAATCACATAGTTACAGCAAGGCAACGTTTCGGAGTCTCACAGGGCCCCTTCATCAGGCATGTGACCAATGTGACGTCACATGCCTGATGAAGGGGTCCTGCGAGACTCCGAAAGTTGCCTTGCTGTAACTATGTGATCGTTCATTAAATCTTTTGGACACATATTGGTGATCCTCGGTGTGCTGGTGACATTTTCCCTTACTGGGGGATGTCAGTGACACCAAGTTGCTGAACACCGCCATTACTAGTAAAAATTAAAAAATTAAAGTATCTATACTGCCATTTGTAGACGTTATAGCTTTCACGTAATCCAGTTAATTTACATGTATTTGGATTTATTTTAGCAAAGACATGTAGCAGAATACATTTATGCCTAAATTAATGACGAAATTTGATTTTTTAAATAGTTTTTACTGGACATGTTTAATGGCAAAAAGTCAAAAATATTGTTTTGTTTGTAATTTATTTTGTTTATAGTTCAAAAAATAAAAACCGCAGAGGTAATCAAATACCACCGAAAGAAATCTCTGTTTTTTCGGAAAAAAAGGACCTACATTTCATTTGGGTACAGTGTTGCATGACCGTGCAATTGTCAGTTAAAGTAACGCAGATCTGTATCGCAAAAAATGGCCTGGTCAGGAAGGGGGGGGGGGGGGTAAATCCTTTGGAGAGCAAGTGGTTAATTAGAACTTCTGCTCTTTCTCCACATCCTTGTGTGACCTAGGTAAAGCATGAAGGAATCTTGATATCAAGAACATTGCCAGTGTTTTGCATAATTAAAGTCAGGTTTTTATTCCTCTCTGTGTACCCACTGGGGAGATTCAACCTCTCTATCTGTCCTGGGGCTGAAAGCAAGGGAAATTTCACAATTTTTAGCTATTAGTGGATAGAAATAAAGGGGCAAATCTTCCAATTGGGGACACCTGCTGAATTGACAGCTGTCACTTTCTATTGTAACTAGAGGGGGAAGTGAACAAAAATTCCACCAGACCTCAGTGGAACCAGTTGAACACAGGCAGTATATAAAACTTGAAAGGGGTTTCAAATGTTCTTAATTTAAAATGGAAAAAAACATGTTTTAGCTTTATCTAGTCTTTTAGGACAGCAGAGAGTCTATAGTTTTAATGAGGACTTTACCTGGTGGACTAGCAGTGAGGGTTCAGATTTTCTTGTAATAAAAAAGCTTGGCCAAACTTCTACCCACCACATTAAAAGATCACCTGGGAGGTGGGAAGGATGGGGACAAGGGTGAGTTTTACTGGAAAAGTGAGAATTTGCCTACAAAGTCTGCTGCCTGTACATCTAGATCTACTGATCATTTTGACATACATTTTTAACTAAAGGTATCATCTTTTTCTAATCATATCCTCAGTTTAAATTGCTCTGGCTTATGACAGGTATACTTTGCGTTAACATCACCATTGTTTAAAAGAAGAAAGTATAAAATATCCTTTTTTTTTATTATTGGTTCCTTTATTAGTATAAAATGATAATGGGAAAGCCTTCCCGTAGTTCACTACGTCTGACAAGATGTTCTTGAAGGCTGCAATTATGGCCCTAAATGAGTGTACAAGCTGTCAGTATCTTATGCTGCCCCTGGGGATGCGATTAGGTAGGATTATGTTAAGATAGCAACGTCTGCTATTTAGTTTGTACATTCCCTACTTAAAGGGGCCCAAGGCGTTTCTTGATGCCCCATTGTTTCTGAGTGCATAAGAAATAACTTTCAACGAAAGCAACTATTACAGAAATGTGCCGCTAATCTTTGACATGAAAAGTGAATTTATGTGCATCATAAATTAAATAAATATACTTTTTTTCCAGTGGTGATAATGACTCTTAATGAGAATTTGTAAATGAACTCTAGCTGCTTGGAGCTATTTATTTTGAACACACCTAGCTAGAGCACCACAACTTTAGCAAGTGATAATAAAGGCTAACTAGAAGTATTCTTATAAATCCCCTCTCTTCCTACCTATCCTGCATATTCTTTTTAAAAAAAGATCTATGTACATACCTTTTTTTTAATTTAATTTCTTCATTGTGGTCATGTGATCTAGCAGCTGCGGTTCCCCTGGGTGAGGGAGTGGTCAACAATGGTCCTGAATTCTCAGAGCCATGATGTCACATGCTGGCTTCCATTGCCTCTTTGTTGTCTGCACACCCTTCCCTCCACTGCAGCAGCTGCTCTCTGCAACAGGAGAGCCAGAGTTGCTGGATCATGTGATCACACTAGGGCAGATTAAAAAAGGTATTTGCACATATCTTTTTTTTTTTTTTGGAGACTTTTTTTAGTCTTTTTATTGAGAATAATTTTTAGGTTAGAATAGAAAGAGAAGATGCACTGTGATGTTACAGACATGAGGCAGTAAACAAACAAAACAATTTGTGATACAAATTCGGTATCCAAAACTATATCTATAATAAACTATGATACAATAAACACCCTGTATAATGACACTTGAAAGTCCCACTTTCACCCTTGAAAGTCCAAAATTATAGATAATAAACCTTTTTAGTGTCAATGAAAATATTTAAAAAAAAACAAAAATTATTCATCCAAGTTTAGATACATAATCACCATGTATGTCCAAGAATGCTGTGTACCTCCAAAGAGAAAAGAACTAGATAGTGTATTACCCTCAATATATCAGGGATTAAGTCCTAAAATATTTCAATCCAAAAAAACTTTAAAAAAACAAAAAAAACACAATTTATAAAACATTTTTTGTTCAAACACAAAACCACACAAAATCGTGAAAAATTTGTGAAATAGTGAACCACACTGTGTACACTTCTATATACACACTCTTCTGTGAACACTCTGTGAACACATTTATGTGGCTGAATTACATACCCTTACCCTAAATAAATAATGTAAGAGCCTCCAGAGATAATACCCCAGTGGATCCTCACGTCCTCAGAAATTATCCCACAGGATTAGCTTCAGATCCCAAGTTATTCCTTCCCAGGGGCGGACTGACCATTTGGCACTGCCCGAGGGCCCGGGGTCAGTAGGAGGCCCCATGAGATGCCCCTGGTACTGTTTTAATAGGCTTTTTTTGAGTTTGGGCAAGGACACAGGGTCCCCATGATCCCCTATTGCCCGGGGCCCCATGAGTTGTCAGTCTGCCCCTGTTCCTTCCTTCCACTTATACTTTCATTTATCTCAATGCCATAGATAGAGAAATGATAGCCATATAGTGTAGTATATTATGTTAAGAACAAGATCCAGACTTTAATATATGTGCTTACATTCATAAAATATTAAAATCGCATTTATTCCCACTTCCCATCCATGAGCAGCTTCCTGGAACGCCAAACTGTAGTGTACCTCACTTAAGATGGCCGCTCCACCACTTCCGGTTATCGTGCAACGTCCAACGTCAAAACAATGCTTAGGCATATAGTGGCTTTTCAGAAGGAATCTGCGTGACAGGATCCATAGGTGACAGAAAATAAGAACATAGACTAAGAATTCTTACATGAAGTTAAGAGACCCAGCTAATAACTGCAAAGGTTTAACAGTAAAACACTTTCTGAATAAATCACTCAGCAGGTCCCATTGTAATATGTAAACAGCTGAAGTATGAGTGTTGCTTAAAACGGAACTAAACCCATCAATTTAACAGTTTAAAAAAACAGTTACATTCCCAGCATGCCGGGATTGCTAACTGTCACATTTGGTTGTGCTCTCAACCACATTATCAAACCATCAAATGTCTAGTGTCATAACTGATCACATGTGCAGCACCATGGCAGTTGCAGATCAAACAGAGGCTAAGATATTCTGTGAATAAAAGACCTACATGTCCTGACAGCCTTAGCGGCTGTTGGCTTGTAGTTGTCAATGAACTACCATGCTGCTGAATCTTCCTCTCAGTATATCTGATGGGTCTTACATTCGATACAGGCAAGTAGATATACTGACTGGTCTACAGGAGACCTGCATGACACCAGCGATCTGCTGCTTACTGGTGCCATGCTTTACAGGCTCCTGCAGCTAAAAATAATAAATTCAAAAAAATTGCATTTATTATTTTTGGTCAAAAGGTGAACTTATCCTTTAAAATAAATTACAGTTATTTCAGTATATATGGTTCATTTAAAGTCCAACTGAAATTTCGGTTTAAATTAGCTAAATACATTTCAAATGCATAAAAAAGTTCAATGTCTTACAATTTGTTTCCTTCTAAAAGTAAAAACCAAGATATATCTGTGCTCAAATCCCAATAGCTAGTGCATGCATTTATCTATCAGGTGCTAAAGGGGTGTAACCACATATTAACACTAGAAATTCTGAAGGCCCTCTGCACAATGGCCATAGAGGGATTACTGTGACGCAGTTGGCCAGCTTAACCCCCCTGGCGGTATTCCCGAGTGTAGCTCGGGGTAAAGTTTCAGTACCAAAAGCGGTAACCCCGAGCTACACTCGGGCTTACCATGCGGCATTGCTCAGGGACTCCCTGCAGTGCTTACCTTGTCCTTCGCTCCCACAATGCGTCCCCTGCAGCGTCCCCGACCATCTCCTGCGGCCGATGCCGGCATCCGGCTTCCATGTTCCGGTCCCTGCGAGCGTCGGGACGTACGGGGACCGGAACAGCGGCAAATTTAAACATTTTTTGAAACTGTAATTTTCTTAGAAATAAATTTGACATAGTAAAACATTACAGTATCAAACCATTTCGCATACATTTTGTCCCTACTGCTTTGACCTGTGCCCTGCCCGCATTTTCACTGTTCTTTCTGCCTGGAAACTTAGAAAAGTCCATGGCGTCCAAAAAGGGTCCCTTTTGGTCAAAAGCGGTTTTAGACCGACTAGAGAACAGCGATAGTAAATCAGAACCACTTGCAGAATTGAGTAATAATGATTCGTGGGGGAAATTCGTTAACAGATACTGAAAACGATTTTGCGACTTTGCTCACGATGTGCGAACTTGTCGCTCTATTTCAAATTTCAGTGTTTTTGGTTTGATTATATTATTGAATTAAATTTATTATTATATTATTATTTTTATGATTATTTATTATGTTATAATTTATGATTTTGTGTTTCACGTTTTATCCTACCCGGAATGTTTACTAGACTCTTGATCGGACAGATTTCAGTGAGTTATTCCTAGAAATTACAGGCCTACAATAAAAAAAAATACATATTTCAATGCAAAAAAATGTACCGCTTTCAGCACAGGAATATGGACATAATCATACTGCTAGGAAGGTTAAACATGTATTTCAATATGTGTGAACCAAATATCCCTATTTATTGCAAAGTCTGCTGGAAAGGGTATATACCAGTGTGCAGAGGGCCCTTCAGAATTTCCAGTGTTAATATGTGCTTACACCCCTTTAGCACCTGACAGATACATTCATGCACTAGCTGTTGGGATTTGAGCACAGGTATATCTTGTTTGTTGTATTGTGGGTCAGTAGCCAGACCTAAACCTGGTAACTCTCCCCCACTTTGTCTTTTCCCCTATATTGGTATTGTGTCCACAGCAGCATTTGATTAGGCAGGGCAGAGTAGGACCGGCCATAGAGGGATTACTTTGACGCAGTTGGCCAGCTTAAGCATGTATTGCAATATGTGTGAACTAAATATCCCTATTCTTTATTGCAAAGTCTGATTGAAAGGGTATATACCAGCAGGGCCATGGATAAGAGGGTACCACCAGTCCTCCTGTATAGGGCCCAGGCTAACAGGGGGGCCCAGGCAGATTTGTAAATCATATGTGGTCAGGGAGGGTGATGGGCTCAACGGGGAGGCAATTACCGGAACCAATCCCCTATATGGCTCTCTCTACAGCAGCTGAAAGCTGGCTTCCTTTCCTCTCCCACCAGCTGCTTTCAGTTGCTGCAGAGAGTTCCATACAGGGGATCGGTGCCAGTAATTGCCCCCTCCCAACCGCCACATCAATCACCCTCCCTGTGAACCATACATTTCCCTATGCTATCCAGGCCTCCCCGTGTGCCCCCACCCCCGCAGTGCTGCTGTCTTCCCTCCTCTTCTTCTCACCAGCAGCTGAAAACACATAATAGGATCCTTCAGGATGGAGAGTCAAATGAAATATGTCACATTTACCAGCCCCTCCTTTCCTGAATGAATACAATGAGTGATTGATACCAATCACTCACTGTGTTCATTGATAGCTGAAGCATAGTAAACTTTGTTTTTTTTTGGTAGGGTGGGGCCCTGTTAGGTTGGCTGTATGGGGCCCCGTAGTTACTAACAGCAGCCCTGTATACCAGTGTGCAGAGGGACCTTCAGAATTCATTCTAAAAGCAGCCACAGACTAGAAAAGCGTGTCCCTTGCCAGCAGGTTCAAAGTGGAACCCTTGCTTTCTGTTTGGAAGCAGTGATCTTATGGCAGGAGTCTGACATGCCCCCTATTGAGTCACACCTATAGCTCTGTGGTCAACAAAGCCCACTGTTGGCAGGTGAAGTTAGCTTGCCTGGGTGTTAGTTTGGAACAGCTATAGTCTCTTTGTCTCCCCTGACCTTCTTCTGTAAGTCCTGCAGTGGGGTGCTTAAGGCTTTAGAAGCCTGGATAGACTTCTGATGTGATTGGAAGCCTGGGAATGAGTGTGCTATCTGGGAGCTTGCCCAGCTGGGCCCAGCTGTAGAAGGGACCTTGGGAAGAAACTGGTATACTAATGTGAGCTATATACCAAGAAGACCAGAGGATGGGTTCCTCCTATACCTTCTCTGAATACTCTACAGCTTTTCAGAATTACCGTCAGCGTGTTACTGAATCCTGTCTGCCTGAGACCGCGAGCGCCATGATGTCATCAAGCCTCTCCCCTACGCATTACACCACCAAAGGTGGCACTCGCAATACCAGGCAGAGAGGATTCAGTAACACACTGACAGTATTGTATCAAAAATTCTGATAAGCTGTATATATCTGGTGTGATTGAGCACTGAAAGCATGTGAGTGGCTCATTTGTATTTCTTGTAAATAAAAATGTTTTTAGCAATAAAGCACTATGTTTTGCTTATTTTGATATTTATGCTGAGTGGTGGAATGTGAAGGACAAAATGGTCTACAATTGACCCAGAAGGAGAAAAGACACCTCAGCATATACCTCTACTTAGTCCATTTAAAGGACACAAGCGATATTTGACCAAACATTGTATATGTGAGGTCTAAAGCTCCAGGTGACAGCACATCGGGTGTATTGGTGATGGTGCACAAATTTTGGAAAAAGATTTGAATGTATGGATGGAATATTCACAGATGTGTCATAAGATGGTTTTTTGAAGGACTATGTGAATTGAAGGGACATTTTTGGAAAGCAGATTGTTTATGTATATTTTGTTTATATAGTAGTATAAGTTTAATCACAGAATACTTATGATGGTAATATAGAAGGTTGGTAATATGATGGTTGTAGAAGGAAGCTCAACGTGATGTTTTATATTAGGTGTATGGCACATTTATATGAATATGGTGTCCTTTTATGAAACAGAGATCAGCGGATCGTTGCTGATCTCCGATCATTAGTGGTTTAGGAAACAGAGATGATCAGCGGAGAACATGTTCTCCGCTGATCATCTCAGCACACATATGGCCAGTGTATGAAGGAGCGATATCAGCCCTTCACTGGCGATCTGTGTTCTCCCTCCAGATTCTCCAGCTCAGAGCTGAAGAATCAGAGGAACCACAAAAGAAGCAGCGATAAATTACCTCTGCTTAAAAAACGGTGTTTGACTGACCTCTTACTGTAATCTCGCGAGATTATAGTAAAAGCAGCTATTTTCCAGCATTTGTAGATTGCTTCTCCCTTCATTCGGAGAACTGATCTACACCGCTTCATAAAAAGACATTCACAGGAGAACTGTCTCCTCTGAGAATGCCGGAGAACTGAGCAGCGGTCATTTACCGCTGCATGATAAAAGGACACCTATGTGTAGTTTGTCAGCTGCTTCCAAATAGGTACACATAGGTTTGGTATAACTTTTACTTTATATATTTTTAACATATTTAATTACTCGCAAGAGTATATTGGTTTATTAGTAAAAAAATTTTAATGATTCCGAAATAACAAAATAACATTTTGTTTGAAATAATGAATTATGCAAATTCGAAAACAAATTTGAAATGTAAACATATTGCTGACTATTGCTGATTTCCTTCAAAGACTGTGTGTATTAATATATTGCCATCTTCCAAAATTCGAACTTCGAAGAAGACAAAAATAAAACAGAATAGAATAGGAAATAAGAGAATAGAGTAGAAAAGAACAGAATAGAATAGAAAATAAAGGACTAGACTAGAAAAGAAAAGAATGCGAATAGAAAAAAATAGAACAGAATAAAATAGAATCTAGCCGTCTTTTGAAATTGAAATCTGAATTTTGAATAGAATAGAATAAAATAGTAAGAATATAGCTGTCTTTCTAAGTTCTCATTTTGAAAAGAATAGAATAAAACAATAGAATAGAGTAAAACAGAATAGAATAGAAAATAAAGGAATAGAATAGAATAAAATAGAAAATAATAGAATAGAAACAAAAATAGAATAGAATAAAATAAAACAGAAAGAATATAGCCATCTCCCGAAATTCAAATTTTGAATAGCATAGAACCAGCTATTCTCCACAATGAATTGGGATTGATTTGATATTTCCAATTTAAATCCAGTTCTAATACTTTGAATCCAGTGGAAAAATTAAAATCAGGTTGAAAATGAATAAACAAAACTGATAGAAACAAATTTTGTTATGAATGCAAAGAAACAAAATGAGTAACCTAATGAATCAATCTGAAACAAAACAAATGTTTTTGTTCTGCACATGTCTATCTAGGACCTGTTCACACCTACTGGATTGACCTGCATTTTACTGCCCTGGAAGAAAGTAGATTACTGCATGGAAACTTAAAAAACAATTTTACATGTGCTGTTTACATCACAATGCTGGTGTCATGTGCAATGTGGTGTGTTAAAATAGTACATGTATGCATTTTAAAGCTAAGTAACAGACGTCAACACAAGTAAACACACGCCAATGCATGTCTATTGGGGGGAAAAAAAAGCTTTTTCTTATTTTGTGTCTCACAAGGATCAACACGGTAACCATTTTAGAAGGGAAGTAGAAACAAAAGTGTTTTCTGTGCTGTGCACGGGCGAATTTACCACAAAGCACACAATGGATTTGCCTAGGGCAGCATTTTATAGGGGGGGGACACACATGATGAGGGGACTAAGTGGGATCTGAGAGAGGCTGTGGGAAGCTTGACAATGTATGCAGAGCCCGACTCTCATTCCCAGGGATGTCTGAAGGTGTGAAGGTGAGTGTCTTTCTCTCTCTCACTAGGGGGAGGGGCGTGGTGGCGGGTGTATGGAGGGGGTGGGTGGTAGTGGAAGGCTCTCTTGACTGGGGGGGTGGGGTGCTGTGGTGTTGGTTGGTGTCAGATTCTCTGGGCGGAGGGTTTAGGTAGAAGGCAGATAATTTTTATGTTACAGCTCCTGTCTGACGTGCACATTTTATGTTAAGGGGCACTCTGATGGGCCCATTTTATGTTAAGGGGCACTCTGATGGGCCCATTGTATGTTAAGAGGCACTCTGATGGGCACATTTTTATGTTAAGGGGGCACAAATGGGCACATACTGTGGAAAGGGACACTGATGGGGAATATGATGTAAAGGGGCACTCTGATGGGCACATTTTACATTAAAGGGGCACTCTGAGGGGCCCATTTTATGTTAAGGGGGCACAAATGGGCACATACTGTGGAAAGGGGCACTCTAATGGGCACATGTTATGGAAAGGGGCACTCTGATGGGGAATATGATGTAAAGGGCACTCTGATGGGGAATATGATGTAAAGGGGCAGTCAGATGGGGAATATGATGTAAAGGGCACTCTGATGGGGAAATATGATAGAAAGGGGGTACTCTGACGGGAATACCTGATGTAAGGTGGCAATGTGATGGGGAGACCTGATGTAAAGGGACACTCTGATGGGCACACCTGATGTAATGGGAATAGCGACACCTAATATAAGGGGGCATGCTGATGGGCGCACCCCATTCGGACCTCGGCCAGAAGAAAATTTTAGTGACCGGACCTCTTGAATTTTAATTTAATACCCCTGTTTTACATGCTTGAAACTGTCAATAAACATACTGTATATTGAAATATAATATAGCTAGCACAATCACAATGGTTAGAGCTGTTACACTAGACATGCCGTTTGCCAATGCCTCTCCAAAAACAAAAATGTGTTTGTCTTTTTGTCTGTGTCTCTCCATCTCTCAAGCCACAAATAGGAAAAGGATGTGATGTCAAAGGAAATAGCCTGCAAAATGCATAGCAAGTTGATCTGCATAAAAATGCTTGTTCATGTAAATCAACACACATTAACATACGTTTCAATGTACAGTACATACAAATGAGCATCAATGGAAGGCAAGGCACATTTTTTGAGCATTTTTATGTATTTTAATGCAAGGTTATGTGTGAATAGGCCCTTAAAGTACATGTAACATTTTTTTTGCTAAAGCTTTGTATATCATAAACAGTTGCCATTTGTAAAATAATGTATTTGTTTTATAAATTTTCTCATTCTTTATTGCCTTTTGCAGCCCCTTTACAGCTACGTTCTGCATGCATGTACTCCATTGATAGCAGAATAGCTTTTCACAAAGTGGGTTTCCTGATGGTGACAACTGAAGACCATACGTGTGTAAAGTATGTTGAAATCGCCACTTGTAGTCTCCAGTGGAAGTCTATGTGTCATGGTAACAGTTCAGGAACACCATTGGGAAACAGGAGCAGAGCATTCTCACCATTTAACAGGAAATACCTGAACAAAGACCTGTATGGTAGGATCACCAGGGATCATTTTAATGAAAGCTTCAGATTTACAAATATTTAAAGTGTTACGAAACCCAGGCCCCTGCATTCACTATATCTGGTCTCCCACAGTACACAGAACATGGAAATGCAATTATTTTAGTAAATATAAACTGCTAAATATCTTTTCTTGTCAGCAGTTAGAGCAGTTCTCTGGCATCTATCAGTGTCCAGCTGACCCTGACCCTCTGTCTGGGCAGTACTAATTTGCCCTGTACTTATCACATGTGCCCTCCCAAGAAAAAGAAAACAAAAAACCAAACTGAGCAGGTGCAGCTTGTCCCCAAGGCCCTGTTCTATCAGGAGATGAAATGGGAACTGTGGAAGATGAGGAGGATCAGAGAACACAGGATCAAACCGCCTTTTTACGCAATGCAGAGGATTAACTGCTTGACAGCTTGAGTATAACAAGCATGCTTTACTGCATATACAGGTTGATTTTACTGTTGTGGGTTTAGTAACACTAGCATAAGGATGGGGTTGTATTCCTTCTCTAAGTCATTCAACTGTGTGACTGCTGGGAATAAACCTCTCTTAGATTGTAAGCTCCAAGGACCAGGGCCATCCTAACCCTTTTGTATTGAACTGTATCGTTGCTGTTGGGGCTATATAAATCCTGTATAATAATAATAATAAATAGTGTTAGATCAGATTGTCCAGATCAGAGTAGTAAATCACAAAATCAGTAAATGGAAACCTGCAATAGCTGCCTTCATTCTTCATTGCTGTACCTGCTAGAAGCAAGTGTTGAATAAAAAACGTATTCATATTTATGATTTTAAATAAACCCGAAAAACAAAGTCCTGAACACCCAAAAATAGAATATAGATATATATTTCTCTATGCATTCCTTTTAAACAAGATGTGACCTGACTGAGTTTGAATGGAGCTACAGAAGTGACAGAATATCACTTGGTGCAGCAAGGAAGACTCCAGCTCATCTTCTGCCGTTGGCTGCCAACAATTACCGCCGTTTGGAACACGCCCATGCCAGTATGTTCAAAGCGGCTGTCCAAAAACTTGATTGGCAGCATCTAAATCATTTAATGTGCTTAGGAAAAACAAATCCATATGATTCACCTCTGCACTGGCAATCTGCAGACAATGGTTGTAATTAACAATACGCATTATGCTGTATTAATGACATCCTTCAGCACTCGGAGAGCATTCCAATTCCTGGGAAAATAGACAGTATCGATGGCGGCACAAGCTGCTTGAAAACAGAAGGCAAAGATGCCCAACTGTACTCGTGCCTGCTCATGATATCATTATGTGGCGGCTCAATATTGGAGAATTTGTGACAGGACCACCAGTGTAGCTGGGCTTATCAAATATTCATTATTTTTTTTACATAAAAGGTAAAGGCTATGTTTTCCAAAAACAACATATTTGAACAAAGCAATGTTCTGCGCTACTCTTGAGGAATAGGGGGCCTGTATCTCTAATACAGGCTGACTTTGCAATGGTGGAGACATCTTTTTATTCTGGGACAGCACACAAGGCGATGTTCCATTTCCCATGAGGCCGGAACTGACGGATGCATTTTTGTGTGCTCCAAACTAGCATCACTAAAGAGTAGATGTAAAGCCAATCATTAAAAGCACATGCGTAAAGTCTTTAGCATGGTAATATGTTTCAATAGTTGTTTTCTTTCTTTTTAAATCTAAAGCTTTCATTAAAACAGACCCCAGTTCCCCTCTAATAAATACCTTCGCTCAGTAAATGTATTTATTTAGGGCAGGGGTCCTCTACTAGGGTGCCGCAGCTCCCTGGGGTGCAGTCTGGGTTTCCCTAGGATGCCAAGAACAGAGGTTGGTCCAAGTAATTATGTAAAAATTGCCAGATCTGGAATTCATCTGTATGGACTGGATACAATGACTTTCCCTCTTCTATTGCACTGCAATCTACACTCCTGCTAGCCTACTGCTGTTGTCCTAGATCACTTTTTCCTGAACCGCAGTGTGTACAGAGAATCTATGCAAAGATCATGGTATTAGGTATCTCTGTCCAAATTACAAAAGCTACTTATTGATTTTTAAGCCGTAGACGCCAAGCGCACACAAATATGCTGCCTCTCTTGGCGTATGGGCCTTGATGCCAAGCGGCCACATATTTGCGTACCATTTGAAAATACATATGTGCTGAGAGCGCGCGTCCTGCATGCTCCCAGTACATATGTCCATGACTCACGGAAGGGTCCCGATCTACCCCATGTGACCGCCATGGCAGCAAATCACGGTGGTCACATGACCCTAAAACCCTGCCCCGCCTCCCGGCTTCTAAAACCTCTTAAAGGGCCAGGAGGCACCGGCGCAAAGGGGTTAATAATAGAGGTAGAGTGGCATGCTTATGTAACCAGGTGCTGGACTACAGAAACATGGAGAAGGAGACATTTCCATCTTTACAATCAGTTTATTTTCATTTTCTGCTGTTATGCTGAATGTTGTGTTGCACCTCCAGTCAGCAGGGGGAGAGCTATTGCCAGAAAAACCTATGGATTTCTTTGCAAAGTGCTGAGGATCGTAGGCCTTGAAGTTCAGGATGTAAACCATATTGTGAAACTTATGCACCCTTTGCACTTTAATTCCCAAGAGACACTGAGGCAAGGAGGAGCAGCAGACTTGCTTTTTTGAGACTGTCCAAGTAGGTTTTCCTATTGGGGCTGAGGGAACTGATGAGAGCACATCTGTTGCAAACTCTGAGAGGCAGACCAGCAGAGACCCCCAAGGCATAGGGTTACTGGAGGCAGGACATTACCTGCACATACCCATACTGTACCTGTACCCAGGGGCAGACTGACAACTCATGGGGCCCCTGAGCAATAGGGGATCATGGGGCCCCTGTGTCCTTGCCCAATCTCAAAAAATCCTATAAAAAGGTACTAGGGGCATCTCATGGGGCCCCCTACTGACCCCGGGCCCTCGGGCAGTGCCCGAATTTTCAAATGGTCAGTCCGCCCCTGCCTGTACCACACCTATACTGTACCTTTACTGCATCTTTATGGCACTCTTTACCTCACTGCATGCTGATTTACTAAAACTGTCGTTAAGGGCACCGATGCTTCTTAAAGGGCCCCAACGATAGCTGGCAGAGAACAACATAAAAGACTGTCCCTCTTGTAAAACCATCTTGCAAATCTCCTTTGTTCCCTTCTCCCATTTCTGTCATTTCTATGGACAGTGTACATTCAGCCGGTCTAGGCCTAGCATAGTGTGATCAATGGCAATATATTTCCTATGTTCAGTAAATCAAGCTTTATTACTGCTCGCCGCTGCACCTTAGGTGAGAATGCAACTAATTGTGCTGATCTGGACACCAAAGGGTTTATTTACTAAAGCTGGAGAGTACAAATCAGCTGAGATTAGAAGCTGATTGGTCTCTTTGCAGAAGTTAGCCTGATTTTGCACTCTCCAGCTTTAGTAAATAAACCCCCCAAGTGTGATCTTATGCCTAGTCTTTATTACGAATCAACCTGTATGCTAAATTTTCTATAATCTTTGTCTTGGATTCACTTATGGATAGACACTAAGTGGAGGTCCCTAACCTACCTATGGTGTTACATATTGGTGATGAACTTACAGCTGTGTCTTGGGATACCTATGCTGCACTTATTGGCAACCTGCTTACTCAGTGTCTGTTGAACCATCTTTTAACACCCCAGCCAGTACCAATTATGTGATTATGCTGTCCAGGTCAATGCCACTGAATCTGTTGGATATGTGACTGTATACTGAGTTCATTATTCTCACTGCTGATATACATGATCTTTGGCCTTCCACCTACAGGATAATAATTCAAGAACTTGAATTTACAATTTTGCAAATACGATACCCTACTCTCTAGGGCTTTATTATCCACTGGTGACTACCATCCACATCGCTATTACTATATGGGCCCAGGGGTTTGTCTGTATGTAGTCTCTGCAGTGCTGCATTTACCCACCATTGATAAGTTATATATCCCATTTCCTTTGGGACAGCTTTCTGTGGTGACTACATACAGGTAAGTTAATTGACATCCAGATACCTATACCTTTACACTGGTTTTAATTATTTGTATGTCTGTATATTTATGTTGTGGTTGCTGAGCTATATGTGCTAACGCTATTTTGTTGTACTGCAAAATTCTCTTTGATATGAATAAATAATATATTTCCAATATTTCTGAGTCTGATACAAGCCTTGTTTGCTTCCAGATTAACCACTTGTCCCACTGGGTGGGCTTTACCCACCCGTGTGACTCTTTTTGTTTTTGCAGAGCTACACCGAGATGAAAAAGCCTCCCTCTCCTCCTCCAGATGAAAAAAAAATGTCCATGAAGATTCCTGGGCTGTATGACATCATTTGCCTACAGTTGCAAGAAAAAGTATGTGAACCCCTTGGGATTACGTGGAGTTTTGCATGAATTGGGCATAAAATGTGCTCTGAACGTCATCTAAGTCACAACAATAGAAGAACACAGTCTGCTGAACATAATACTACACAAACATTAGATGTTGCCATGGTTTAATTGCACATAACATGTAAACATTCACAGTGCAGGGAGGAAAAAGTATGTGAGGCCCTAGCTTAATGACTTCTCCCAGAGCTAATTGGAGCCAGGAGTGAGCCAACCTTGACTCCAATCAGTGTGATGATAATGGATGTGTTGCTGACAGCTGTCCTGCCCTTAAAAAGCACACACCTGTTTTGGGTTTACTGGTTTCAAGAAGCACTGTCTGATGTGAACCATGCCTCGCAGAAAAGAGCTCTCAGAAGACCTACGATCAAGAATTGTTGCCTTGCATGAAGCTGGAAAGGGTTACAAAAGTATCTCCAAAAGCCTTGATGTTCATGTGTCCACGGTAAGACAGACTGTCTACAAATGGAGAAAGTTTAGCACTGTTGCTACTCTCCCTAGGCGTGGTCATCCTGTAAAAATGACTGCAAGAGCACAGCGCAGAATGCTGCATGAGGTAAAGAAGAATCCCAGAGTGTCAGCTAAAGACCTACAGAAATCTCTGGCACATGCTAACATTTTTGTTGACACATCTACAATAAGGAAAACATTAAACAAGAATGGAGTACATGGGAGGACACCACGGAGGAAGCCATTGCTGTCCAAAAAGAATATTGCAGCACGTTTGAAGGTTGCAAAAGAGCACCTGGATGTTCCACAGCACTACTGGCAAAATATACTGTGGACAGATGAAACCAAGATTGAGTTGTTTGGGAAGAACACACAACACTATGTGTGGAGAAAAAAAAGGCACAGCACACTAACATCAAAACCTCATCCCCACTGTGAAACATGGCGGAGGGAGCATCATGGTTTGGGGCTGCTTTGCTGCCTCAGGGCCTGGACAGATTGTTGTCATTGATGGGAAAATGAATTCCAGAGTTTATCAAGACATTTTGCAGGAAAACGTACGACCATCTGTTCGCCAACTGAAGCTCTGCAGAGGACGGGTGATGCAACAGGACAATGACCCAAAGCATACAAGTAATTCAACAAAACAATGGCTGCAACAGCACAGAATACGCCTTCTGGAGTGGCCCAGTCAGAGTCCTGACCTCAACCCCATTGAAATGCTGTGGCATAACCTTAAGAGAGCGATTCACACCAGACATTCCAAGCATATTGCTACACTGAAACAGTTTTGTGAAGAGGAGTGGTCCAAAATTACTCCAGATCGTTGTGCAGGTCTGATCTGCAACTACAGGAAACGTTTGGTTGAGGTTATTGCTGCCAAAGGAGGGTCAACCAGTTATTAAGTCCAAAGGTTCACATACGTTTTCCTCCCTGCACTGTGAATGTTTACATGTTATGTGCAATTAAACCATGGCAACATCTAATGTTTGTGTAGTATTATGTTCAGCAGACTGTGTTCTTCTATTTTTGTGACTTAGATGACATTCAGAGCACATTTTATGCCCAATTCATGCAAAACTCCACTTAATCCCAAGGGGTTCACATACTTTTTCTTGCAACTGTAGGCCAAAAACTAGGAAGCAAGTGGTGAAATGTAAAAAAAAAGTTTTAAAAAATTCAATAGAATATACCTTCCTATCTATTTACAGCATAAGGCTTAAAATCTGATACTGATTGGGAGAGTCTTCTCCTGCTTTACGGTATAACTCTGATTGGATCCTGCCAGGTAAGAAGAAGATTCCTCTTTGACACTCTACGTAGTGATGTGGTTAAGCAATATTCATACAGGCACATACCTATGGACAATTTAAATGTCGCCTCTAGATCAACACTGTGCTATAGCTGCATATGAAGTGGCTGATTTGCTTTGGCCAGTTTGTCTGCTGCCCCAGCTCCGTAAAAATGCCAGCCTATCCAGGGGTTGCTTCCAGGGTCAGTTGGTGTCTCTATTCTGCTGACAGCTGTTGCTGGTTGCAAAAAAAATCTACTGATAACTGATTGCACCCACCACTGGCCACTGCTATTCATCTGTATGAATGTAGCCCAAGTGGAGCAAATAAATACAGTGGACTGGAAGAGTGAATGTTCCATTCCTCAAAGGTTTTTATTTTCTAGCTGATTTCACTTATTGCTTAGATCTGCTGTTAAATTGTTTCATTTTTGCTGCCTATCAACCAAATGGGTTCCAGATTTTAATAATTTGATTTCTTATATTTAATCAGGTAAAACTGATCTCCAGGATAAGCAAATAAACAGGAGTCATGTGTGTGCTTACTTGAATCTTGGTGTACTTTGTGTATTTCTTGCAGATCTGTGCAGTAATCCAGTGTGAAATGTTGCCTTTGCAAAGGACCTGCCTGTAATAAAGACTGGTCATTGCTGCTCTCTCTCCTTGCGCACAATGACTGGTCTTGTATCCGCCCCCTCCTGTAGTTTCTGTAGGCAGCCTGTAGTGGGTGGAGCATGCTGGGCCCCTCTCACAGTTCTTCTGTCTTTACAGGCTGTACACCACAGTGATGATGTCACCACTCCTTCGTAGATGTTGAAGAACATATTTAAATGAAAGATCTTGTGCCTGAAGTTTAGCTTTAAAGGGGTTCTAAAGGTTCTAAGGTTTTTCACCTTAATGCATTCTATGTATTAAAGTGTTACTAAACCCACAACAGTAAAATCAGTCTGTGTATGCAGTTAAGCATGCTTGTTATACTCAGTGGTGTATTGTATTTAGGTTTCGTGCTGCCCTAGGCAACACAAAAATTGGCTCCCCCCTCCCCACAGAGAGACCCTGATACCAACCAACACCTCCCTCCCCCACGAAGAGAGCCTGACATTGACCAACAACACCCCAGCCCCCCACCCGAAAGAGGCTTCCACTATCACCGCCCCCCATACACTGGCAACCCCCTACCCCGGGAAGAGATAAGACACTCACCTTCACAGCTCCGGACATCCCAGGAACAAGAATCAGGCTCTGAATAAATCATCAAGCAGCCCGCAACCTCCCTCAGATCCCGCCTGGTCCCCGTGCTGTGTGTGTCCCTTCTTCCATCCCTTCTTTTGGGGGGGCAGCGCTGCCCAACTGAAAAATGCTGCTGCCCCCCTGAAAAATGCCGCCCTAGGCAAATGCCTTGTTTGCCTTGTGGTAAATACACCTCTGGTTATACTCAGCGTGGAACGTAAGCAGTTAATCCTTGGCATTGTGTAAAAAGGCTGTTTGATCCTGTCTTCCCTGATCCTCATCTTCTTCCACAGTCCTCAATCAATCTGCTGATAGAAAAGAGCCTTGGGGGCAAGCTGCACATGCTCAGTTTGGTGTGTATTGCTACAGAGTTTTTTTTCTCTTGGGAGAGTGCATGTGATCAGCACATGGCCAATCAGTGCTGTCTAGACAGAGGGTCAGGAGTCCTGCAGCTCCACAGGACAATCAGGAGAAAATGAAAACTCCTCCTACAAGCTTTAACCAGAAGCTGATAGAAGTCACAAGGCTGCTCTAACTGCTGATGAGAAACGGTATTCAGTTTATATTTACTAAAATATTTGCATTCCATATTCTGTGTACTGTGGAAGACCATCTTTAGTGAATGCAGGGTCCTAAGTATAGTAACACTTTAAGGTGAAAAAAACCCCCTTCAGCATGCAGCCCCCTCGCAGCCCCCTCTCAGCCTAAGCTTGATCTAGCAATATGAACTCTCTTCCTCCTCATAGGCTCAGAGACAGCAGTGGAAGCCATTGGCTCTCGCTGCTGTCAATCGGAGCCAGTGAGGAGGGGGTGAGGGGTGGGACTGAGCCGCACTCTGAGTGTCAATGGACAAACAAGGCCGGCTCGGGAGTGAGCCTGCACAGAGTACAGTGTGGCAGGTGCAGCACTTGTAGTGCCTTGTGCGCTGTGGCATTAGAAAAATTATGCAATTGCTGATTCTTTTGTTCGACTAGATTGACTTTACTCTGTAATTCCTCCAATGCCGCTCTATGGATGCAGTAGGTTTAAAGAGCACACCAAATACTTTAGTTAACTTCTTTAATAACTTCAATCTTCTTTAAATAACACTGCTTACAATGGCTTGTTTCGTTTATCTTACAGTAGCTTATTTCTTTCATATTACAGTGGTTTAATTTGGTGGATTATATCGATAACTTATTTCGATAGATTCGTTAGCTTCTGTCGTTAGATTATTTCGGTAGATTGATAAATTCGGTGGAACTACAAGTAAACACATACAACAGATTTTACATACAGATCTACTTGCACTGTTAAACAATAGAGGAACACACAAGTGCATTAAATACCTATTTGGCCTTCTCTGCTTCCATGGAGCTTCTCTGACTAGAACTTGTCTGTTTCCTCTTCTGTCTGGTGAGCATGTGTCTCTAGAACAATCTAGCAGGGAGTTTTACACAGGCATAAATGTGAAACTGGCTGGGATTGGTTAAGGCTCTGTACAGTGTGAGGCTGTCTGTGATTGGCTCAGTTCTATACTAACTCTTAAAGGCATATTTTCCTTTTCTGCTTCTGCTAACACAATGAATATATAAATGTCATATAACATTCAAAGACATAAATTACAGCAATGATTCTGCTTTTGGCTTTAACATATGTACATATACACCGTACTGAGGTTATTGGCAGGTTTGGTATACACATATATGTGAACCATATTAACAACCTAGGACTGGTCTTAGCTGGCCAGCTACATACAGGGCACATGGTGGGGTGAGGAGCCAGGAGTGCCGATGGTAGAAGAAGAAGATCAGTGCTGCTCTGTTAAAAAACACACAGAGCAGGTTAGTATAACGTGTTTGTTATTAAAAAAAAATATGACTTGTACAATGACATTTTAACAGTTTGAAAACAGTTTGGTATTTTATAGTGGGAAAAAAGCCTCTGGGGAAGAAAGTTTACTCATTCCTCCAAATAATTGTAGCATCTCAGCTTGTCATGCTGGCCGAGCTAAATATAACCCAGTTATTATGAAAGCTATCAGTCTTTGCAAGACATAACCTGACAGCATTACTGCAGGAAACGATGTACTTAGGTAACATAGGCCATTACGTATGTGGAGAAAGAATGTCATGTACTGTGTTTTTATAGAACACACAATGTCACTTAGCCAAAGCTGTAAATACACACAAACATAAGACTGCCGTACCAGTGGTCCTGACTGCAGGCAGATGTCTTACTCTTGGATCTTCCTTACATCTTCTTTACAGAACTACCATTTCTTCATTAACAGCAAGGTAGACCCACAGGTATAAAAAAAAATAATCCCTTCCATTCAAAACTCGCATTGCTTCTTATTTAGCTGTTTTCCTGGAGTTTAGCTTTAAGTGCTCTTGCAGCTTGATGGATCCGTGCCATGGTCAAGAAAGATTGTCAGAGCTTAACATTACAATCCGTATGCATGGTTATCACATCTACCCACCATCTCGTGTCCATGGTCAACCCAAGACTTCAAAGTATAAAACATTCTTTTATACATAATAAACCAAAGAAAAGACATCAGTTTGATTATTGTGCAGCCCGTATGACATCTGACTCTCCATGCATGGCCTTTATAGCCAAATGAGATCCCATGCCAAATTCAAGCTTTTCTTTTGCTTTTCTCTGTCCTCCTGGCTTGCCGATGAAAATGCACTTTGATTAAATCCATTCATCTTGTAAGTAATCCTTGCACTTTTTCTGTAGGATAAAAAGGCCATGCTTGCCCCTTTGCAAAGCTGTTCGGCTAATAAGTGTGAAATACCTCCAAACACCTGCTAGCTTGAGAAAAGTTGATTAGCAATTAAGACATCTTGATGGCCATTAGCCACAGTAAAGAGTGTTGAGAATCGGGCTTGGTGGGGCTGATAAATGTTGCATCAAAGCAATGTTTGGAGATCGTTCATTGATTCAGCAGCACACACAGGAGGTGAAGAGTGAAAATCTCACAGTCCCTGTTCTTTTTTCGCTGAAAGTTCTTTATGTGCTTTAATTTCTCAGAACCTCCAGCTGTTTTATTAGAACTAAGTGTTAATAATTTCAATAAGAGCTCCATTAAAACTACCGAGCACTTCTGAAGTTGAGCTGCACAATAATAGCAATTTGACAACCTAACAGTGAAAAGCATTGTTTAAAGTTGGCAGACTTTTACACATTTATTTCAAGGCTAAAAGGGGGTTTAATCCACAATCACTTAACAGAGATAATCCAGAACAGCCCCTTCCAAGTTTGTCATTAAGGGATGTATTTTAAGGGAAAATCGACAGCAAATGCAAACAATTTAGACTTTTTTGCCACCAAAGATGACACTTTGTCACTTATCAGATTTTGCAGTTCAGGTTCCTGCAAAAACAATAGCGATTGAGAATAAAGCCAAACTCCAGGTAGCTACAAAAGACACAAATTAAAACAGCTTTGTAATCTTAAAAGCAGCCCATAGATCTGTGGTCCCCAAACTACAGCCAATGGGCTGGATGTGGCCCTTTCCTTGCTTTTATCTGGCCCTTTGGGCAATATTACTTGCACTGATATGAGGCACTATTCCTTCTACTGACACCAATGATAAGGCACCATTCCTTCCACTGACACCAACAGTTGGGCATAATTCCTTCCACTGACACCAATTATCAAGCACTGTTCCTCCCACTGACACTGATGATGAGGCAGTATGCCTCCCACTGATGCCAACAATGGGGCACAACTATTCCTTCCACTGATACCAGTGATAAGTCACAAATCCTCCCCCTGTCATCAACGATGGGCTACCTATCCCCTCATACTGACCACAAGTGCTATGTATGTTTTTTTATTTCTACTGACCACCAAGTTTGAGGCATTGTTTACTCTCTGAGGCATTTTTTGACTCCCACTGACCATAGTCTGGCCCCCTAAAGACTCAAAGACAAGCCCTTTGTTAAGAAAGTTTGGAGGACTCTGCCATACATTATTCTTTTTTTTTAATTCAGCCAGAGGGTTGAACAAAAAAAAAAATGACTTGATTGCCCCATCCACAAGCTCGAAGTTGATGGAGGAATCCTCCCCGCTGAGCTATTGTATTCTGACAGCAGGGAGACATCCTCACCAGCAGAATACACTGATTAGAGCTACCAGCCATAGCTGGTGAGGCTGATTGAGTGGCAAAACTCAGACAGGGCTGTTGTTCAGAAGATGATCGACTGTTCCCGGATAAACTGGTTGAATTTCGATCCATGTATGGCCAGCCTAAAGTGTATGTCATGGAAGAGTAAAGCCTCTTGCCTATGGATAATAAAAAATGCCACGCTTACAGTCGTGTATGACTTTTTTTTACAGATCTGAACACATGTGAATTGTTGTTTATGGGACAATGAATGCAGTTGTGTTAAAAAAAAGAAAATGTTTCATTTGAGTGCAGTAATTTATGAACATATACAAGTATAAAAGGGCGTATATGAGTATGTTGCAACACTGGCAGCTAGAAAAGGATGAGGAAGAATTTTATGCATGTATATGCACATTTACATGCCTACACATGGTTTTTACTCAGGATTTTTATTCCCGCAAGATCCTGTATATAAATATCAGTAAATTATTTTAGCCATGTGCAAGGGGCCCAAAAAAACATATGCAGTACACTTCTACAATGCATGCACATTTTCCTGTACTTTATTCCTTATGCTGCCAAAGCCGTTTTTGCATTTCTTGGCACACATTAAAAAAAAAAACACTTTAGGCCTGAAGAGTAGTTTCAACCCCCAAACAGTATATTTTTTCTGAAAGCAGAAAAAGCATTTATACCCTGGAGAATAAAATGGTGGTAATTTAATTTTTTTTTTTATCTGTAGCTCCCTCCTAGATAGGTGCTAGGATTAGGTAAATTTAGTTCTGGCTCACTGCTTCCAGTGGAGCTGCATCCTTGTTAAGTCCATTTAGTTTGGCTCACTGTAATCAGTGTGGTTGATTGTGTTTGTTTAGTTATGTGTTTCACAGACTGCAGGTTTGATTACTCCTGCCTTCTAGAAACCTCTGGGTGGCTCTGGAACATAGGAGTGAAGTAAGGCAAATGAACAGCATGAATATTTATACTATCTCAGCCAATCCCCTGTGAAGATTGCACAGATGAGTGCTGGGAAACTATAAATAGTTTGAGACTTGGAACAGAATTGTCTTGTCCCTGAGGAGGAGATCACAGCTTGGGGGGGCTGATTGCGATACACTGGAACTAGGACACTAGAGCTGGGCTGGAAGAGGTTAATATATGTGAATATAATTACATTAAAAAGACATGCATGTGATGCAATTTCTTCCCTTATAAATACAAATAATCTTCCAAAATGGATAAGGGGATCAGCCACCTTCTTTGGCGGGTACAAAGAGTAGAATTAGCAGTTAAACTTTAAACTCCAAAGGAATGGGCCTGGGACTCCATAATGGCACTTGGTATAATATTTCCAACATGGCTAGAATTGCACTAATTTGGCTATTAAATAACAAGAATCTTGTCAATCTGAATTTAGAACAACAGAGGGATTCTCTTTATCCTTTCTTTTACATTAAAACAAAAATAAAAAAATTGAATGTCCAATAATAATAAGTAGATTTCCCTTTATTTAAATACATTTTGAAAGCTTGGATTTCACTTTGGCACCACCTTAAGTGTAGATTGGAACACTCATATTATATGCTATTTAAATGCAATTTAAGGTTTGAACCAGGCTTAATGTATTACATTTTTGACCGAGAGCTAGGAATTTGTTTTGCCTCCAAAATTTGTAGATGAGAAAGAAAATGACTTCATTTGAAGATCTAAGGGAGAACTTGGGTATATCTAATAAGTTACATTTTTCCTATAGACAAATAATGAATTAGATTAAGTAAATGAAAGCTGAATGTCAGCATGCTGAAAGTAAATTAAACTTAATCATGAAAAAGCCTCCCTGGTGAGGAAGGACTCAGGAAAAAGCTCCCTGTGAAATGTACATGACTCAATAGCCTCTTTCAACAATCATGACATTAAGGAACTTTATAATAAAAAGCGGAGGAATTGTTTCCCAACAGTAACTGACTAAAGAGGAATAAATAGAAATAGGGTATATGTAAGACTATAGGGAATGGCTAGAGATAGGGTATAGGGATGTCTGTAGGATCATTTAGGGAAGTACCCTTAGAGAAATATATTTACAATGAATAAATAGGTCATTTACATCTGTAACTCAGTACTCTCTGACAGGCAATAGTAATTGTCGTTGCTTAAAATGTAGGGCTTTTAACCCAAATTAAAATTATATATATATATATATATATATATATCCATTCAGTCGTGTCCGACTCTTGGCGATTGCATGGGCCGTCACTCTCCACACTTTCCGGTCTTGCACCTTTCCTATTAGCTGATACATGCTTAGGTCAGTGTTCAATTTTATGGCATCCAACCAGCATGTTTTCGGCCTTCCTCTTTTTCTCCTCCCACTAACCATACCAAGTACAGTTGCCTTCTCTAAGGAATTAGATCGCATCACATGCCCAAAATAAGTCAGATATATATAGTATCTCACATATAATAAATATATGTTTATTCTATCAACTACTTATACTTTAATTCTTGAGAATAGATGCGTAAATTGGGGCAGGCTGGTAGGGGCCCCAGTGCATTACTTTGCCTAGTGGCCTATGGTGCTATTAAGATGGCCCTAGTATGTATATGTACAGTATCTCACAGAAGTGAGTACGCCCCTCAAATTTTTGTAAATATTTTATTCTACCTTTCATGTGACAACACTGAAGAAATGACACTTTGCTACAATGTAAAGTAGTGGGTGTACAGGTTGTATAACAGTGTAACTTTGCTGTCCCCTCAAAATAACTCAACACACAGCCATTAATGTCTAAACTGCTGGCAACAAAAGTGAGTACACCCCTAAGTGAAAATGTCCAAATTGGGCCCAATTAGCTATTTTCCCTCCCTGATGTCATGTGACTTGTTAGTGTTACAAGGTCTCAGATGTGGATGGGGAGCAGGTGTGTTTAATTTGGTGTTATCGCTCTCACTCTCTCATACTGGTCACTGGAAGTTCAACATGGCACCTCATGGCAAAGAACTCTCTGAGGATCTGAAAAAAAAGAATTGTTGCTCTACATAAAGATGGCCTAGGCTATAAGAAGATTGCCAAGACCCTGAAACTGAGCTGCAGCACGGTGGCCAAGACCATACAGTGGTTTAACAGGACAGGTTCCACTCAGAACAGGCCTCGCCATGGTCAACCAAAGAAGTTGAGTGCATGTGCTCAGCGTCATATCCAGAGGTTGTCTTTGGGAAATAGACGTATGAGTGCTGCCAGTATTGTTGCAGAGGTTGAAGGGGCAGGGGGTCAGCCTGTCAGTGCTCAGACCATATGCCGCACACTGCATCAAATTAGTCAACATGGCTGTCGTCCCAGAAGGAAGCCTCTTCTAAAAATGATGCACAAGAAAGCCTGCAAACAGTTTGCTGAAGACAAGCAGACTAAGGACATGGATTACTGGAACCATGTCCTGTGGTCTGATGACACCAAGATAAACTTATTTGGTTCAAGTGGTGTCAAGCATGTATGGCAGCAGCCAGGTGAGGAGTACAAAGACAAGTATGTCTTGCCTATAGTCAAGCATGGTGGTGGGAGTGTCATGGTCTGGGGCTGCATGAGTGCTGCCGGCACTGGGGAGCTACAGTTCATTGAGGGAACCATGAATGCCAACATGTACTGTGACATAGTGAAGCAGAGCATGATCCTCTCCCTTTGGAGACTGGGCAGCAGGGCAGTATTCCAACATGATAAAGATCCCAAACACATCTCCAAGGCGACCACTTTCTTGCTAAAGAAGCTGAGGGTGAAGGTAATGGACTGGCCAAGCATGTCTCCAGACCTAAACCCTACTGAGCATCTGTGGGGGATCCTCAAACGGAAGGTGGAGGAGTGGAAGGTCTCTAACATCCACCAGCTCTGTGATGTCATCATGGAGGAGTGGAAGAGGACTCCAGTGGCAACCTGTGAAGCTCTGGTGAACTCCATGCCAAACAGGGTTAGGGCAGTGCTGGAAAATAATGGTGGCCACACAAATTATTGACACTTTGGGCCCAATTTGGACATTTTCCCTTAGGCTTGTACTCACTATTGTTGCCAGCGGTTTTGATATTAATGGCTGTGTGTTGAGTTATTTTGAGGGGACAGCAAATTTACACTGTTATACAAGCTGTACACTCACTACTTTACATTGTAGCAAAGTGTAATTTCTTCAGTGTTGTCACATGAAAACATATAATAAAATATTTACAAAAATGGGAGGGGTGTATATATATATATATATATATATATATACAGTGAAGGAAATAAGTATTTGATCCCCTGCTGATTTTGAGTCAGCCATACAAAGCAGTGTGCTTACAGTGAAGCACATAGACCTGGGCCCCTAGTAGAACACACCCAGCACTCAGTTAACCCTTTGATTGCTCCTCATGTTAACCCCTCCTGCCCAGTGCCATTAGTACAGTGTCAGTGTTTTTTTTTTATCACTGATCACTGTATTGGTGTCACTGGGGATGTCAGTGACACCAAGTCCATTCCCCCCAGTGTCAGAATGCCTGCCACAGTCCCGCAATCCTGCTATAAGTCGCTGATGGATGCCATTACTAGCAAAAAAAAAAAAAATTCCAGTATACTGTGTAAATATATATATATATATATATATATTTCAGCATAAATGAGTACACCCCAACAGATTTGTCAGAAAACCTTTACTTTCCTTTCAGAATCAACATTTTCTGTGGGATACTATACTACAAAATACTCCCACAAATGCGGGTCATTGATCGCAAACAAGATTTGTTAATTTGCACACGCAAAAAAGTATTTTTCTCAACAAATTAATTCAAGACCCTGTTGCAAAAATGAATACACCCCAATGAAAGTTTTAGGAGCAAAGCTAAATTTTAGACACCAAAATTCTAATTAACAAGAATTCCACTACAGGTGAGTCTAATTATTAATTAAACAGGTGTCCAGCAGACATTATAAAAGGGCGTTACTTAACAAAGAAAACCCCTCCCATTTCATGCTGTCAGCAATGGCACCACATTGAAGAGAAAAGGCCTGAGAAGAAAATAATTTATTTACACAAGAAAGGTGAAGGCTACAAGAATATCAGCACAGCTTTGCTTATCAGTCAGAATACTATAGCAAAAGTGATACAAAATTTAATAAAGATGGAACTGCAACTATCTCACACGGACGCCCAGGCCATCCTCGGAAGTTAACACTTCGACAGGAGCCTCTTCTGATGAGAATGGTTGAAGAAAATCACCATGCACGTTCACTGCCGTTAGCTAAAGAAGTAGAAAGCCAAACTTATTTTATATCTTATCATTTTGTCAAGTTACTAATTTAATTTCGTAACTAAATTAGTTTAGTTTTGTTATGTTTCATTTATATGTTTTTGACTGGATTACAATAAATTTGAAGTATTTTAATCGAATTTGAAAATATCGAATCCATCCGAATTCATTGTAAACAATAGCTGGTTCTATTCTATTCGAATTCAAATTTTAAAAGATGGCTATATCCATTTTATCCTATTCTAATCTTTATTCTATTCTTTTCTGTTTTACTCTATTCTCATCTAGTCTATTTTTTTATTCTTTCTATTTTATTCTATTCTTTTATTTTTTGTTCTATTCTTTTATTTATTATTCTATTCTGTTTTATTCTATTCTTTTCGAAATTCGAATTTCAGAAGACGGCTATATTCTAATACACACAGTATTTGAAGGAAATCAGCAATAGTCAGCAATATGTTTACATTTCAAATTTGTTTTCAAATTTGATTTTGTTTTCTTATTTGTTTCAAATTAGATTAAAATTATGATAATTTGTTATTTTGGACAACATTTTGTCTCCTTATTTCAGATTCATTTAAATTCATTACTATTGTATTTTTCAGAAATTTCGATATATATCCGAATCTCCGAATAACGAAAATGTTGTCAGAATTTCAATTTGGAATGAAACAAACTGTACATGTCTACATGCGGCTGGCACACAGGCAAAGTGGTTCAGTGACAGTCCAGGTACATGGCAGGCAAGGTTCAGAATAGTCAGGGTCAAATCCATAATCACAAGGCAGGTAGAGTTCAGAGAATAGTCCGATCCGATGTCATAAACAAGGGAATCCAAACCAGCAGGCAGGAGAGACAAACAGGGAGCTTGGCGCACGTGTTACACTATCATAAGCATGAGACTGCAGGCTTGGCTGGCTTAAATCAAGTTTTTTCTCCACCCAGAGACTGGCCACATCAATCACCCTGCAGGTGGACAGGCAGACAGGGAGAAAGCATCACAAGCAAAACCAGGATGCTGGAATGAGGCAAGCAGCTGTCATGGAACCAGAGTGATACATGCTCCTGACATAATGTAATAAAAACAGAAATATATACTTTTGTTATGAATTCAGTATTATTTTTAAATTGCAACTGTATTTGACAGTTGAAATATTAAAGCTGACCTAACGCTGTCAATGAAAATTAATTACAGTGATCCCTCGTTTTTCGCTGTTAATGGGGACCAGAACCTTCCACGAAAGCTGAAAAACCGCGAAGTAGTATTTGCCCCTAGGAATTTTTGTGTATGCGGGTACTGTACAAGAATGTTTTAAATATGTAAACAGTATTCATACTTTACTCATTTAAGACAAAAATTACAACAGTACTGTACAGTATACGTATTTACTTAAACGTGTCAGTGCTAATTACAATAGGGTTAATTACAAAACCTTATACAGTAATAAACATTAATTAACATTGCTTTCTGAGAGAGGCGAAGAGTCTTGTGTTGGTGGCGGAGGAGAGGCTCTCACTTGACTCGGAGACTCAAGATACAACAAGGGAAGATGCTAAGTGAGGCTGCAATGATGCGCAGACAATCAACTCACAGGGATAAATCCACTCGTACTCTTATTGGTCGATGTCAAACCGGAAACCAATCACGCGCCTTTATGAAAGCCTGTGGTATGTACAGTACTCTGAGTCAACTCATCTCTTTGGTTGACATGCAGGGATCCTTCTCTCTCGCGCATCAACATGAAACAACGCTCCTTTCCACAATGTGGCTGCTGAGCCGCGAAGTACTGAAGCCGCAAAACATGAAGCGCGAAGTGGCGAGGGAACACTGTATTTTTAATCCACTCCAATCTTACACTGCTAGCTTTAGTAAATAGACAGGAAGGTATATTATATTTACTTTTTTAAAACTTTTTGTATTACATTTTCTCAGTTGCTTCCTGGTTTCTGTCTTTGTGGGCATTTTTTTTCTTTCATCTGGTGGAGGGAATTTCTCAGCTAAGAACATCCTCCTGCCTGCATACCTGAACTAAGGGCAGATGGATTCCAGGAAGTAAATTCTACATAAATCATCTGTCCTTACTCAAAATGGCCACAGCTAGAAGTGCTAGGGGGTGTTTTTCAAAGTGATTTCTCAATAAAATAAAGCACGGAGACATGGATGAATGGGGGAGTTTGCTTTGACAATTAAAAATGAATTAAAGTGGAGTTCCACTTACCCTGTCAAAAAATAAAAGCCAGCAGCTCCAAAAGCTGTAGCTGCTGACTTTTAAAAAACAGCCACTTACCTGTCCCTCGGTCCCACGGTGTGCCCCCCACAGCTCGTTTCATTGGCCGTCCTGTATTCCAGGAAGCCGGCATCTTCAGTGTGGTCACCCGGCTGTGACAGCTTGCAGCTTCACTGCGAGTAGCGCTTCGCTTCATGAATGGTCCTGTAGTCTTCTGGGACCGGTCACGTGTCCCAAAAGACTACAGGGAGGACACCTTCCGCATCCGGTCGCCTAGGCGATTGGACCGGAAGCGGGAGTGGGTACCTGTCAAAATCGGGTACCCGCTCCCCCCCGCCCCCCAGAGGTGCCAATCCTTAACCTCCTTAGCGGTTTTCCCGAGTGTAGCTCGGGGTAGAATTTCTATACCAAGAACGGTAACCCCGAGCTACACTCAGGCTTACCATGCAGCATTCTCTGGGGGTCCCTGCAGCACTTACCTTGTCCTTTGCTCCCACGATGTGTCCCCTGCAGCGTCCCCGTCCATCTCCTCCGGCGGATGCCGGCATCTGACTTCCGTGTTCCGGTCCCCGTGACGTCGGAACGTTCGGGCGGCGGAACCGGCGGGAAATTTGAAATTTTTAAAAAATGACATTTTTGCTGTCATTGCTTTTTCACTGCATTTCACATACATTTTGTCCCTACTGCTTTGTCCGGCGCCCTGCCTGCATTTTGTCTGTTCTTTCTGCCTGGAAACTTAGAAAAGTCCATGGCGGCCAAAAAGCGTCCCTTTACATCAAAAGCGGTTTTAGAACAGCGATAGTAAATCAGAACCACTTGCAGAATTGAGTGATAATGATTTGTGGGGAAATTCGTCATCAGACACTGAAAACGATTTTGCGACTTTGCTCAGCGATGTGCGAATTTGCCTCTGTATTTCAAATTTCAGTGTTTTTGGTTTGATTATATTATGGAATTAAATTGATTATTATTATATTATTATTTTTTATGATTATTAATTAAATTATAATTTATGATTTTGTGTTTCAAGTTTTATCATATCCGGAATGTTTAATAGACTCTTGTTCGGACAGATTTCAGTGAGTTATTCCTAAAAATTACAGCCTACAATTAAAAACTACATATTTCCATGCAAAAAAATGGTACCGCTTTCAGCACAAAATTCCTGACATGATCATACCGCCAGGGAGGTTAATGGGGAGCAGGGGAGCAGTCCTTAAAGCAGAACTTCCCCTTCTGGGTGGAGCTCCACTCTGAATAATGCTTTAAATAGATGACACTGCAGAGGAACACTTCTTTTTTGTCAGTGGGGTCTTTAGCCTGCTTGTGGTCATTTTGTCAGGATTGGCATAGTGATCTCACGATTGGGAACCACTCTAATTGGTTCCCGGTTGTCATATGTTCTTGGCTTTGGGCATCATATTGAGGAACACTGAAATACAGATTCTGGGAGAGACGAGGTTAAACTAGCAAAAACATTTTATGAATTATGTTTTAAAAGAAAAATCGTCATATTTAATAAGCTAGAAAAATTGCAGTAGCTATTAACGCATTGATAAATGAATCTCCTAAGCCATCTTTTTTTGTTTAGCATGTATTGCTTTAAGGAAGTTGGATGGTCAGGGAGTTCATCTAGGTATAAATCTGCTTTAAATATTGCATATGAGTAAATATGCCTTACTGTACCTTGGCTAGTAATTCTTCTTTTCATAATTTACATACGGCATGCTTTTTCCAGTGACATAAATAGGCAACACATTCCTTTGTCATTGTGAAGTATGGAATATACAGTAACAATAGACGGCTCAGGGGTATTCTACCTACAGTGAACTGATAGACAATGGAAAACAATAGGAAAATCTTTTATCTCCAACTGACATGATGAAGTAGGTTTGATTTAACTAAGTGCTCTATAATCACTTAATTTATCAGCCTTGCCAGGAACTGAACAGGTGAATGAGATCATCGAGTGAAAATGTATCTCTACTAAAGGAACAACCATAGACAAACCAGGAAAATGTATGGCTTCTTCTGTCAAAAAACCATTGAAACAAAGAGTAGTGAATTAAATTCCAACTTTTTTTTTTTTATTAAAGTATCACATATAGTGATGAACCAATCTACTAGTAAGTCTTTTCATTGAAGTCAAAGGAGGACCACTTTGGGTGGATACTTTTTCCCTATGGAGCTGCTTGATAAATATTGTCACAGACGGCATGGAAAGCTTCCCTTTCTGGGTGATCTTTTACTTGTTTTGGGTGTAATTTATTTTCACTTGAGGCATTTTAGTCAATAATTGCAAAAAAGGTGTACAAGTAGCATCTTGAGTTTTGAAAATGTATGGCTAACTCTGTCAGAAAACCATTGAAGGAAAAAGTGGTGAATTCAATTCCAATATTTTTATTAAAGTATTATATATAATGATGAGCAAATCTATCTTTTATTGTTATTTAGTAGTATGAATCAATGCTGGCTTAATGTATAGGCAACTCTGGGCACTGCCCAGGGGCCCCAGGTGCATGGGGGCCCCATGTTAATTTTACATTACATTATACTTGCCAACTGTCCTGGATTTGCCAATACTGTCATGCTTTTTACTAAGCTGTCCTGGAATGACTCTGTCCCAGGCAGCATCACGGAACCTGTACTGTGCTCTCCTGATCCCAGTGTTGGGCCCTCCTGCCTCCCCCTCTCACTGTGCCCTGTTGATTAGTGTTTGATGTATGGCACATTTTCTTATTGTTTAAACTGATTTTATTAAAAGTACTAATAAATATATGTTTATTCTATCAACTACTTATACTTTAATTCTTGAGAGTAGGTGCGTAAATTTGGGCAGGCTAATAGGGGCCACAGTGCATTACTTTGCCTAGGGGACCATGATGCTATTAAGACGGCCCTGATATGTGTATGTACAGTATCTCACAGAAGTGAGTACACCCCTCAAATTTTTGTAAATATTTTAATATATCTCTGCATGTGACAACACTGAAGAAATGACACTTTGCTACAATGTGACGTAGTGAGTGTACAGCTTGTATAACAGTGTAAATTTACCATCCCCTCAAAATAACTCAACACACAACTCAACAAAAGTGAGTACACCCCTAAGTAAAAATCAGGATGCAGTTTAATCTGCCTTATCATTTGTTGATCCAAGTAGACCGTAGGTCCCAAATGAAGTCAAAGTGCCTTATCCTCCCACTCCATATTGTCAATGTTCATTCATATGAGTGGTGGATTTTGGTAAGGGCAGCACAGTGGCTAAAGGGTTAGCACTTCTGCTTGGCAGTACTAGGGTTATTGGTTCAAATCCCAACCACAGCTCCACCTGCCTGGAGTTTGCATGTTCTCCCTGTGCCTGTGTGGGTTTCCTCCAGGTACTCCAGTTTCCTCCCACACTCCAAAGACATGCTGGTAGGTTAATTGGTTCCTGTCTAAATTGGCCCTAGTATGGATATGTATGAATGTCAGTTAGGGACCTTAGATTGTATGCCCCTTGAGGTTTAGGGACTGATGTGAATGTACAATATATACACTCACATGTAAATCACTGTGTAAATTGACAGCGCTATATAAGTACCTGAAATAAATAAATAAAATACTTCTGAGGGAAGTATATTGGGCTTTCCGGTTTTTGGTAATTGTGAGTCTGGCCGCAAGGAGTATGTGCGTGACTACCATGCTTAAAGGGTTAGGTACATTATAAATACCTAGTAAAGATTGCCAAATGTGGAGAAGGTTCCATAATTAATCCTGTTATTTCAGATATTATTTGGAATATCTTTTTCCAAAAGCTTACAGTGCATTTTCAAGACCAGAACATGTGAATGTGGTTATCAGTTTGTCCACATAATTTCCAACAGGGGGAGACTGTGTAGAAGAGATTCGGGCCAAACAAAGGGGAGTAAAATTCCATTTTTTGGGTCAACGTCCAATGTTGTACACAATGCGTGGCTTTCTAGATCGATCTTTTTTATGGGTTCTTTCATGTGTTTATTTGGAATACTTTATTGTTATTTAGGGTTTTTTAAGCAACATGAACCTAAAAAAATATAATAAGACAATACACAATATATATATTTATGTATATGTATCTGTTTATATGTTAGTCTGTATTGTTTAACAGTAAAATATCAACAAAAAAAGAAACAAAAACTATGTACTCTCTTTATATTTTTGGTATACTAATTTCTTAGCTGAAAAATACTAATATATGCACAAGCATTCATTATCACTTCTTAGGACAACCCCTAAACAACCCAATTGTTGCATCAGGCTGTCAAATTTTGCTGGGATCTTGGATTGGAGTTCAACGAAAACCCAAGGCAGGTATAGAAAAAGTCTATAGAATTAAGTTAGACATTAGTTAACAATAAGTATATGTAACTTTACACAGGCCTAGCATAAGAACCCAAATCTTGAGTCTTAGGGGTTGATTTACTAAAGGCAAATATGCTGGGATTATGGGTTAATTTCTATTCTGTAGATTGGTAGGAAAGAGGTTCTCCAAACTGCCACCTTATGACAGGACAGCACTATGTCCTGGACCTCTTTATCCTTTAGGCCAGTAGCCTTAAACTGTGTCCCACAGGCTGAATGAGGCTCTTTGCTTGCTTTTATCTGGCCCTTGGCCCATTGACCACCAAGCCTAAGACATTGGGAAGAATTTACTAAGACTGGAGCATCCAGAATCTGGAGCAGCTGTGCATGGCAACCAATCAGCTTCAAACTTCAGCTTGTTCAATTAAGCTTTGAAAGGTAAAATCAAAGGTAGAAGCTGACTGGTTAACATGCACAGCTGCTATAGTCTCAGTATATTCTCCACATTATCTACTGCCACTTACACTGCAACCTTTTATGTTCCCACTGTGCACAGTCGGAGCTCCTGTAAGGTCTGAAGGATAGGAGGCTTCTTCTTTAGTCCCATATAGGAGAAAGAAACCCAATAGCTATTTCCCTGTGTGAAATGAGTATAGCCTTAGATTGCTGTAACCATGCCATAAATTAATTGTGACCACTATACTGACATCAACAGAATTGCATAGATCTCTTGTAACCCAGTAAATACAGTAAGTGGTATTTGTAGTGTGTAAAAAATTATATTTTATTGTGTAATGTGATTCTTTTAACATTTTATATAATGAAATGAAAATATCTGGATTTTTTTAATATTTATGTTTTCGAGTTTATATCCTTGGGTGAGGTCCTAGAAAGTTCCTAGCTCTTTTTCTGCAATAATTACTTATTTACCAGCATTGTAACTGACAATAAGGGCCAGGACCTGATTCTGCTGTCTGGTGGGCACATGGATCACAAGCTCAGTAGAATTATATATCCAGTGGTAGGTACAGCAGTTTACTTATCTGTATTTCAGCTGTAAATTAAATGAGATATACAGTCAAAGCTCTTTTGGCTGTATTTCTCCTGTGGATCACAGGAGTACAGTTCATTCTGTACTCCCGCGACCACTTTTCAGCCGGTCCAGGCTGGAGAAAGTTTCCGACATCAAGGTTGGGATCCACCCAATAGTCTGGAGTGGCACCTGGCTCAGCCTCCTAGGGAACTGCTGAGTGGTTGAGCCAGCCGCTTCCTCCCCCTCCAAAGCCCAGAGCTTCAGTGATCGTGTGTGTGTGTGTGTGTGTGTGTGGGGGGCAGAACAGACTGACAGTCCCGTTCTCTGCTCAGAGCAGCTGTGAATACTCAGCGATTAGCTGTCATGTGATTGCTGAGTTCCTACATTTAGAGCCGGAAGAGGACGGATGCAGCATCAGACCGATGCTGCATCCACCTACTGTAGGTAGGTATATTTTGGGGAAATGTAAACAAGGAGTGCAGCGCTACAAACCCCACACTTCTCTTTAAGCTATTAACCGTTTCAATACCGTGCAATTTTACACCTTCCTGCCCAGGCCATTTTTCAGGTTTCAGCACTCTCACACTTTGAATGACAATTGCGCAGTCATACAACATTGTACCCAAACTAAAATTTTATCATTTTCTTCACACAACTAGAGCTTTCTTTTGGTGGTATTTAATCACCGCTGGGGTTTTTATTTTTTGCTAAATTAACAAAAAAAGACCAAAAATTTTGAAAAAAAAAACACATTTTTCTTTGTTTCTGTTATAAAAGTTTACAAATAAATAATTGTTCTTCATAAATTTAGGCCGAGATGTATTCTGCTACATGTCTTTGGTGAAAATAACCCAAATTAGGATGTATTATTTAGTTTGTAGGAAAGTTATAGAGTTCACAAACTATGGTATAGATCTGAATATTGATCAATCCTGAAGTACTGACAGCCAATCTAATTTCTTGAGGTCCAAGAATGTCAGAATAGTACAGATATCCCCAAATGACCCCTTTTTGCTGAGTAGACAGTCGGACGTACTTCATAAGAGGCATGGCGAGTTTTTTGAAGTTGTATTTTTTTGTCATAATTTTTCCGAAAATGAAAAAATGAAAAATATTATTTTCACTATTTTTTTTTTTACATACTGTCACCAGTGCAGTACAGCGTCATCATATAACTGGCATGGCGGTGAACAGGGACACTGACTGGTGACAGTGTGAAAAAAAAAAAAATTATATTTTTTTTTAATTTTTTTTTATTTTTTTATTATATTTAATTTTTTATTACATTTTTTTTTATTTTTTTTAAGATTTTTTTTCATATTTTACTATGACCAAAATAGTACAATGTTACCATAGTAACATTGTACTACTTTGGGGAAGTGATCAGTATTTTTTTTTTTTTTTTTTTTTTACACAATTTGCTTATAGCAAAGAATTACTTTGCTATAAGCAAGCATTTAGCTGAATGAAATCGATTCATTCAGCTTTTTTCTTTTTTTTTTTTTTTTTTGTGCTTAGCTGTGATTTGGTCACAGCTAATCACATGACATGTGCATGTGATTAGCTGTGACCATTCACAGCTAGGCACTAGTATACAATGGATGGCATCATGAATGAAGCCATCCATTGTATACAACTGTCATGTGACCTGCTGTGATTGGTCGCGGCAGGTCACATGGTACCGGCAACGGGAGCCGGTACTCGGATCTGTCATCGGCCGTGTCCGAGGTGCACGGGCGGTGACAGATCCCGCTGCTGCGCCGCTCTGCAATAGCGCAAACGGCGCATGTGCGGGAGCACGCCAAATGGCGTGGACCCGGAAAGCTGCAGCGCTTTTCAAGCCGCCAAACGGCTATTGGCCGGGCGGCTAATGGTTAAAATTGTTTTTAAAAAACGCCAAAAAATTACGCTACCATTATACTTTCTGCAGTAGAAGTCTGGTGGCACTCACCTAGAAAAAACAGAACGTCCATCTCTCTTAACATTGTATTCTAGAATCAATGGTGTCAAATTGATGGAGAATCACACTGTATGTTTACATGATACTCTCGAGCAATACAATAAAGTTTGGAGCTCCTGGCATCTAAGGATTGACCCTCCGTAGTGTGGATTTCCGTGTCTAGACCTATCTTTGCATTGAGTGACTGGATCAGAGGGCAGAGGGATCAACGCTTTTGTGACCAGAGGTATGTGTCTGACGCAGGGAAACGCAGGCTTCAGATAAGTTATAAACAATATAATTTATTAAAGACTAACAATACAAACATAAACGCAGTGCAATACTAAAACATAACACAGTGCAAACGAACCAAACCAAACCACCCACAGATAACAGTACATACAATGCAAGCATCGTCAGGCAGGCCGGGTCAATAACAATCGGGCAGGTAGGTACAGGGGGTCAGGCAGAGAATGGTCGGGGTCACAAGCCAGGGATGAAACAGGAGAAGTCAGCAGAGGTCCGGATCAGGCAGGGTCAGCAACGAATCAGACAGAGACAGGAACAGGAACAGGAGCAGGAACAGGGATGCAGGAACAAGATACAGGGCCCAGGAAAAACACACACCAAGGCAGAGACTGCAGGTCTGGCCATCCCTTAAATACACCTGTATAATCAACTTCAGGTGTTTGGCTGGCTGCAGGGTTGAGTCTCTGATTGCTGGGAGCACCCGCTGGCCAGCCCTGGTACTGCAGCCCACAAGGCAGGTGAGTCCCACCATTACTGGCAAGTCCATTCCTGACAGCTTTTTTCTCTTATCCTATTCTTCTATATTTGCTTTCCCACCTTTTCTCTTCTTCTAGTTTTGTACCATTTTCTTTTTTCTTGTAAAGTTAATTGCATAATAAACGTTTGTCAGAGATTTATTTAGAAGTAATGTTTCATGTTTTAAGAGGTTGTTCTATATTCTTCTACCCTGACTGGCTTCCTACTGCTTGTATGTAATTTTATGCAATATTTCCTTGATAAAAACCAAAAATTAGCTAAAATTCTGCGCTTAAGTAAAACAAAAAGAAGAGAATAGCTGCCAGCACTAATATTGTGATGCTTAATGTGTTAAAGACTATTAGACACAAACATGCGTCTGACACTTTGGCTGATGACCAGGGGTGGACTGACAACTTATGGGGCCCCCGGGCAATAGGGGATCATGGGTTCCCTGTGTCCTAGCCCACACTCAAACCACACCCAAAAAAGCATATGAAAGGTACCAGGGGCATCTCATGGGGCCCCCTACTGACACTGGGCCCTCGGGCAGTGCCCGAGCGCCCGAATGGTCAGTCCGCCCCTGGTGATGACACTGGAAGCTCTATTATTGAGGATGTACATGGTTAAATGGTTTTCTAACTTGGGTAATTCCTACCAATTTTTTTCTTTCTTTTCATTATGGTGTCTGAACTGTTGCTTATATACTGCCTGTAAAGTATTGACTGCCTGTATTGTCTGTACTGTCTGCTCTGGTACATAATGCCTTAACCATTCCATGTGCTTATGTTTCATCCACTGCTATAGCTGCCTGCAAATACTGAGCCTGAGAGAGAGAATGGCTGCATCTTCAGGATTAGAGCTGAGAGATTATGGCCTGTGTGAAGAATCAGGATCTGGCTTCTGGAACTTGCTGATCGCCAAGCCATTGGGAACAGACTTGCTGGCCCCCAGAAAGTCATGAGCTGAATTACTGTCCCAAATGCCTGTCACACACTTTTAGCCTAAATAGAGACTGCTCCTACTTAACAGCCTAACACCTGTCATCCACTCATGTTCTTAAATGGACAGTGTATCACCTAAAGAAGGGCCCCGCTGGAAGCTGACCAATGTTAATTACTAAGTGCCAGGTACTTTCTACCACCTCCAGGGGTACCTTAACACTAGAAACCAGTTATTTGGGTTGTATGCACAAGGTGTACACCAGGACCCTTTCTATTCCTCTGAACTAGTTAATACTGTTTAGAGGCTCTAGTTACCCAGTTATAATTCAAGTTAACCTTGCTATAGTTCCTTTAGGTTAGTGGTTTGTTGGCCAATTTTTTCTATCATTGTGCATTTTATGTCTGTGCAATTTTCTGTTGGCTGATTTACACCATTAAATTGTCTTTATACATTCTATTGATTTACCATGTTTGTGGCCTTATTCCTATGTCCTCTTCTTAGAGAGTGGTAGCCTGCTAACCCCTAAATCCACAGGTGTGGACTGCTTGGCCAAGTGTGTAAGAGGGAACTGAGCAGTTAAGATAGTCATGGCAGAACAGAGGACCCATCAATACCAGCGGCTTCTGCAGGGTTAAGTGCTACACTATGAAATGCTGTTCATATTTTTCTGATGTAAAATTAATAAAAATGTTACTTATGAAAAAAAATTGATTTACCATGTTTGTGGCCTTATTCCTGTGTCCTCTTCTTAGAGAGTGGTAGCCTGCTAACCCCTAAATCCACAGGTGTTGATTGCTTGGCCAAGTGTGTAAGAGGGGACCGAGCAGTTAAGATAGTCATGGCAGAACAGAGGACCCATCATTACCAGCGGCTTCTGCAGGGATAAGTGCTACACTATGAAATTCTGTTCATGTTTTTCTAATGTAAAATTAATAAAAATGTTACTTATTAAAAAAAAACAAATAAGTGGACTATGTGAACCTGGTTCAGTTTCAGTGCTTCTTGGACAGCATTAGCTGATTTGTGTCTTTTCGCTCAGAATTGCCTTTAATGATATGTGTAGTTCTAGAAAAGAGGAAAAAAAAACCCCAATAAACTCGTTTACAACTTCTTTCCCTAATTTTATTGTACACCAAGCATTGAGATTAATGGTTTGTGTGGTATTGTTCAATTAACAAACAAATAGTCTAGCAGAAACAAAGGATGATTAATTACAATGGGCGACCTTGGCAAGACTTTGAAGGTCATACTATAGTAAACAGCTTCATGAATGAAGAAAAAAAATATACATTCAAAAAGAGCCTTGTCCTACGGTTTCACACAAGGTGGACGCCGGCCAAATTTCATACATCCGTGTTTATTGGTGATGTCGTTCTCATGTTTGCTAGCATTTTTCAGTATATGGATATTTTAAACTGAATCCCAACTTAAGTTTTAGGTGGTTGAAAAACATCACTTAAAAGGCGACAAAGATCCTTTTCATCGACCATCAATGACACTCTGTAAGTCAAGCACATCTAAGGTTTTCGGACAGGGGATTTCATTGTGTATGAAAAATGAGCTCAGTGAAAAGGGACAGTGGTTTCTAGCAGGGGCTGAAGTAGGCAAACAGAAAGGTAAAAGAAACAAAGTGCTATTGAGGGGATGTGTTTGAACTGCTGTTATAAGGAGAGTCAATAAGGTTGTGCCATTGCTGTGTGGGAACATGGGGGAGTTCCCTGCGAAAAATGCATCTTTGTCTTTGCAAATATCCATGAAGTAAACTGTCCTGGCTTTATATGTTAGTTAATATTGCTTTTATATATATATATATATATATATATATATATATATATATATATATTACTGTGCAAAAGTTTTAGGTAGGTGTGAAAAAATGCTGTAAATTAAGAATATATCAGAAATAGAAGTGTTAATAGTTGACTTTTATCAAGAAAATGGAAAGTAGATGAACAGGATAGAAATCCAAATCAAATCAATATCTGGTGTGACCACCCTTTGCCTTCAAAACAGCATCAGTTCCTCTATATAATTAATATATATATATATATATATATATATATATATATATTTTTTTTTTTTTTTGAAAGCATTCTTACTTTACAGCATTTCTGCACACCTGCCTAAAACTTTAGCACAGGAATGTATACTGCATCATCTTACTATGTATGTTATGATGTTAAAAACAAATTCCAGCTATCTACTTAGTAGGCTGCCCATAATAGCCATCAAATGCTGCAAATGTGCTAAAAATTTGTCTATATAGTTTGCCTTAATCTAAGCTTCACTGCAGCCAGAATCCTCAGAGCACCTTACAGGTGCACTGAAATAGAGCTCAGATGTCCCTTGTTTTAAGGAAACAACAAATCCCTCTCTCCTTTTTAGAAAATAGACATAGAAGGGGGGGGGGGGGTCATATCTGCTTGTTAACTTTTATGGGAACTGTATGGGTTTTTATATACTGTTACTAAAGGTTCTTTCAGACAGGCAGCAGTGCTCGCCAACCTTTAAAAAGTGATCTGTGACAGAATGCTTGCCACAGCAATACATTATTTATAGGGTGACACATCGCCTCCTCATAGCCTGTCATTAAAAAACATATAATATATATATACAGTGGGGATCGAAAGTTTGGGCACCCTGCAGAGTTAATATCTTGTACTGCCCCCTTTGCCAAGTATCACAGCTTGTAAACGCTTTTTGTAGCCAGCCAAGTGTCTTTCAATTCTTGTTTGAGGTATCTTTGCCCATTCTTCCTTACAAAAGTCTTCCAGTTCTTTGAGATTTCTGGGCTGTCTGTCACGCACTGCTCTTTTAAGGTCTATCCATAGATTTTCAATTATGTTGAGGTCAGGAGATTGTGAAGGCCATGGCAAAACCTTCAGTTTACGCCTCTTGATGTAATCCCCCGTGGATTTCGAGGTGTGTTTAGGATCATTATCCATTTGTAGAAGCCATCCTCTCTTTAACTTCAGCTTTTTCACAGATAGCATCAAGTTACCATCCAAAATTTGCTGAAATTTTATTGAATCCATTTTTCCTTCTACTCGTAAGATGTTCCCTGTGCCACTGGCTGCAACACAACCCCAAAGCATGATTGATCCAACCCCATGCTTAACAGGTGGACAGAGGTTCTTTTCATTAAATTCTGTGCCCCTTCTTCTCCAAACGTACCTTTGCTCATTCCGGCCAAAAAGTTCAATTTTAACCTCATCGGTCCACAGAACCTGTTTCCAAAATGCATCAGGCTTGTCTATATGTTCCTCTGCAAAGTTCAAACGATGATTTTTGTGGTGAGGACGTAGAAGAGGTTTTCTTCTGATGACTCTTCCATGAAAACCATATTTGTACAAGTATCTCTTTATAGTGGAATAGTGTACCACCAGTGTCTGCCAGATCTTTCTGGAGGGATCGTGCAGTCAAACGTGGGTTTTGAATTGTTTTTCTCACAATCCTGCGAGCTGTTCTGTCTGATATTTTTCTTGGTCTTCCAGATCTTGCTTTAACTTCCACTGTTCCTGATGACTGCCATTTCTTAATTACATTCTGAACAGAGGATATTGACATCTGAAAACACTTTGCTATCTTCTTATAGCCTTCTCCAGCTTTGTGAGCGGCAACTATTTTCAGTTTCAGTTTTCTAGACAACTGCTTAGAAGAACCCATGGTGCTGATTGTTGGGGCAAGGTCAGATGAGTCTGGGCATTTAAAACCTTTGAGATTGACATAACCTGGTCTTCCCAGACGATGATTGAGAGCAATCCATGACACTGGCAGGTCTCAGCTTGGCAAAGGGGGCAGTGCATGCTATAAATTCTGCAGGGTGCCCAAACTTTTGCAGATGCCATTTTTTTGTTTTCTGTTATTTTGAAAGTGTAAATGATGGAAATAAAATCTAACTTTTGTTGACATATTATAAGAATGTCTAATCTGTAATTTGATGCCTTTTGGAGATTTTTCCATCTTTCCTTGGCTTCTTTATGCACATTAATACAAATTTGTAGCTGGGGTGCCCAAACTTTCGATCCCCACTGTATATATATATATATGTATATATATACACACACACACACACTATATCGCCAAAAGTATTGGGCCGCTCTTGCCTTTACATGCACATGAACTCAAATGGCATCCCAGTCTTAATCCATAGTGTTCAATATTGAGTTGGCCCACCCTTTGCAGCTATAACAGCTTCAGCTCTTCTGGGAAGGTTGTCCACAAGGTTTAGGAGTGTGTCTATGGGAATGTTTGACCATTCTTCCAGAAGCGTATTTGTGAGGTCAGGCACTGATATTGGTCGAGAAGGCCTGGCTTGCAGTTTCCATTCTAATTCATCCCAAAGGTGTTCTATTTACACTTGGCACAATCCAGTCAGGCAAGTACTGTTCTCCTGGCAACTGCCAAACCCAGACACGCCCATTGGATTGCCAGACAGAGAACCGTGATTGGTCACTCCAGAGAACAGATCTCCACTGCTCTAGAATCCAGTGGCGGCATGCTTTACACCACAGCATCTGACGCATTGCACTTGGTGATGTAAGGCTTGGATGCAGCTGCTCGGCCATAGAAACCCATTCCATGAAGCTCTCTACGCACTGTTGTTGTGCTAATCTGAAAGCTACACGAAGTTTGGAGGTCTTTAGCTATTGATTCTGCAGACAGTTGGCGACTTCTGTGCCCTGTGCGCTCCAGCATGCGCTGACCCCACTCTGTCATTTTGCATGGCCTACCACTTCATGGCTGAGTTTCTGTTGTTCCCAGTTGCTTCCATGTTACAATACCACTAGCATTTGTCTGTGGATTATTTAGTAGCAAGGAAATTTTACGTAGTGAAAAGTATACCTTATGGCACTGCTCCAAGCTATGAATGGGAGAAAAAGGATCACCCCACTGGCAAGTGAGAAGAGTGGAGCATGAGTCTGAGCGATTTCAATGTCAGCCAATACAAGTGAAAGGATGGACCCTGCTCAACCGACCCCAGGAGTCCAATGTTGAGAAATGGCCTCAGCCGCCGTACTGGCCCCATCCTCTGATGCCTTCCACCCCACCCATCGGGCGCGTTTCGCCCCAACACATCAGAGGGCATGGCCAGTACGGCAGTTGAGGCCATTCATCAACATTGGACTCCTGGGGTCGGTTGAGAAAGGAAATTTTACGGATAAGATTTACTTATTTCACAGGAGGCAACCTATCATGGTACCACGCTTGAATTCACGGAGCTCCTGAGAGCGACCCATTCTTTCACAAATGTTTGTAGAAGCAGTCTGCATGCCTAGGTGCTTGATTTTATACACCTGTGACCATGGAGGTGATTGGAACACCTGAATCCAATGACTTACTGTATATACATTAATTATCTGTAATGTTTATTAATAATAATAATCATTATTTCATATATTTATATATTAAGATAACCTAAAGCACAACTCTGGGCAAAAATTTTATTGCACCATGCAGGGGGGTTGTGCCTGGGTTAACTGCTCATTTTTTTGCACAAAGCTCATACTCACCAGACCCGCCGATCCTGCAGATAACTACACTCCCCCACAGTACAGCGGTGGACTGTTCCTATCTATGGAGCGTGCATTGAGCATGCTGATGTCAGGAACAGTCCATTTACAGGACCACTGGAACGTGGGGGGGAGCAGGAGTTGAAGGGACCGGTCTTGTGCGGGGAGGGCCAATAGGTCAGGTAAGTATATCTGTCCTCTCCCCTAGAACAAAATGAGCAGTTAACCCAAGCAGTGCAGGAACAGCCTCATTGCACGGACAAAAAGAAACCTTACTTTTTTTTACTTCTTGCAATAGTACACAAATAAAATCTAAGAAGAAAAGACATATTTTTAAAACAGTGAATATGGCATTCACTGAACATTCTCTGCAGGTGAATCAATAATTAATTTAAAACACATGAACCAAGAAGATTTACCCACAGTAAATGTTTGCCAAATGTTGCATTTACTGCTTTATAAAGATAGTCTGTCTAAAAATATTGAAAAAAAATAAAGAAATATGTTGTATGTATTTCATAAAGAGATGCTGTATGTGATGTGACTGGGCATCCCCCATTTGTAACCTGCTGTGAATCTTTCTTTTTTTTTTTTTAATCCCGGTTTCACACTCAGAAAGGAAAGTTCACAGAGATGTGATCCTGGACAGAGGTCTCTGTGTGGGCCGGAAGATGTGGAAAAAAGTAGGATTGCATCACAGACCACTATAGACACAGTTGCACCTTATGAATAGTGACTTTGTAAGGTAAAGGCCTTGTCTTAACATATTTAAAGGAAACCTATCATGAGAAAAACATAGAGGGTGAGTAACCTTTGCGTCTGAAACTTCTTGTTGCTTGGGTGTGATCCTTACACTCTTGCATGAATAATTTGAGTCACTGACCCAGAACAGATAAGGATGGCTGACGTTTTCTCTATTTTTTTTTTTAACTGTATACTTTAGTCAGGTCAACACAACAGCCAAGCAACTGACATTTTTCTGCAAAGTCAACTGCCTTATTTTCTTAGGACAGGTTCATTTAACCGCTTAACCTCCAGAAGGTTTTATCCGCTTCATGACCAGGGCATTTTTTGCTATTCAGCACTGTACTTTTTTAACTGGCAATTCCTAGTCATGCAACACTGTACGCAAATAAAATTTATGTAGCACACCCTTGGGTGGAACTTGGCTAGATATATAGGTTCAGCTCCCACCTGAATCTGGTGACACCTCCGATTATACCCAGAACACTTCGACACTCTGAGAATATTTTTTATGGGTTTTATTGTAGAAGACAAACCCTGAAAAAGAACTAGCTGATTTAACACAGGTAATGTACATAAACACAGATATCACTTTGCATAACACAGTTAGTAAGAAGTCACAATTCACTCGCCAAAGACTTCAAAAACTGACTAGTATCACACTGACTAGGGTGACATATGAGAGTGACATTGACACATGAACAATAACTGTTAATGAGATTTAGCAGCTTATTGACATTTGCTATAGCAGTACTATCTAGAGCAGAAATCTCCTACCTAATCACTGGCCAGTGGGATGAAACTTAAAGTCTCTCAACGTTGGGGGCCTTTAATCAATGGAAGAGTGCTCACTCTCTGCATGGGAGAGTATTTGCAATCCAGGGTTAGCAGGATAGCACAGTCTCCTTTAAGCAGAATCTTCCAGTGAACATTGCAATAGGAAACAACAACACTTCAACAAATCTTTACCATACAGGTGAAATCCTGATGTACTGACACTTGCTCGGTATATTTAAAGCAGCAAGCTTCTGTGGGGATTTGGAACTAAAACACACTCTTCAGCCACAGCACAAGTTTTGAGGACACAATCACCAGTAATATACAGAGACAGAGTTCTCTCATCAATCAGCAGCAGGAATAGCTAATTCTGAGCAGCTTGGGCTTTCCAAGATCTGTGTCAATCTGAGAATTAGAGAGCAGGCTTTCTCATGACCATTCTCCAGAGATGAACAGCAAGTACAGCAATATCAAAATCCCCTTTCATCACAGAGTACTCACTGTTTCTGGATTGTCCTCTTGATAGCATTAGACAGTAGTAGAAATCCTCTCTCTTTCAGCAGCTCCAGACTTTGAGAGACACATACACTTGAGTGGCTGTAATCCTGAGTGTCAGGCAGGACAATCCTTGGTTTGCACACTGTCCTCCTGCAACAATTCCTCTGCTACACACTCCCAGCCCAGTTTATGGGTTCCAGCAGCACAGAGAGTGAGACTCTGTGACTTTACACCAGGAGCCCTTGCTTCATGCGGTCCCCTGAAAATGTCTCCCTCCCCACATGTGCTTCTTCTTTTTTCCTCTCTCTTTTCCTCCACAGCCAATCATAAGTCCAGCTGTAACAGTGCTGCTATGGATGGATCTTTCTCAGCTGTAGCAACAACCAATTAGAGCACAGTCCTGCTTTCCCTGTCTGTCACTCACAAAGAGGGAAAAGAAAAAAAATGCTTTGCAACTGCTGTTTAAGATTTAAAGCAACCAGCACATCTCTAAACTTATATCATTTTTTTTCACACAAATAGAGCTTTCTTTCGGTGATATTTGATCACTACTGGGTTTTTAATATGTAAGCTACAAAGACCAGAAATTAAAAAAAAAAAAAACCAAATGATATTTTCTACTTTCTGTTAAAAATCATCATAAATGTAGGCCAAAAAAGTATTTTGCTAAATGTACATACCAATAGTGTTGCGTTAACTCATAGAAATAATGACATCTGCAAATGATAACCAAAAGTCCTTATTAATAATGTGACAGTTCAATCAAATAATTGTGCTTGAAGGGGTGCTTAATATATGCAATTTGCTCCAAAAGCTGAAACTTTAAAAAGGAGAGTGCTCTACCATGACTTCCTGCACCTCCACCTATGGGTAAGGATGGCTGCCCACCTCATACAGTGGACCTATAAATTAATATAGGTCGACAAAGCATAATAGTTCCATCAAAGAGGCTCCAGATGGCAGCAAAGAGTTGATAGCAGCTAATCCTCTTTCCCTGACGAAGCCACGCGGTTGGTGGTGTAACGTGTGGGGCGGAGCCTAGTAACATCATTGTTGGTTACAATTGCAGATCGGAAATTCATAGATAAAACTGATTTGTCTTATCCAGCATTATTTTTATGTTGAGAATAGTTCCGGATATAGTGCCATCTGAGGTGGTATCAGCTCTTTGCTGCCATCTGGAGCCTCTTTGATGGAACTACTATGCTTGGTCAACCTATATTAATGTATAGGTCCACTGTATGAGGTGACGTACATAGTGTTAAACATGTTCTCTGAGTATTATTAAAAACTGTGTTGAAACAAAATATCCTGTGCTTGCGGCGTACTGGAAAGTCCAGTGCATTTACTTCACATTTCACCCCTCTTTTTTTTAAGCCCCACTTATCTTGTGGTGGGTTGTCCACAGCTCACATAGTCACCCAGAAGATCCAGCATTGTCCTGCCAAGATCCTCTACTCAACAGCTGCTGCTGAGGTCCCGTGCCACCATATTTGTAAGTGACATCATCAGGAAGCCTGCCATCTCAGCAGGGTTTAGCCGGTGGGCTTCCTGATGATGTGCCTGCCCCCCTCCTCCTCTGTGAATGAAACTCTAAGGCCTCCTGAAGTATGTGGCGTACATATCCCAGGAGGTACAAGGGGGGAATAACATGTTTTGGAGAAGGGACCAAACCCTTTTTCATTAAAAAAAGCAGGACAGAGAAGGCATGCACAGGAGGGACTTTAATACTGAGGGTGAAGATCCACTTTATACTGTATAAGTGAGATAAATATGAAATATTATTCTTTTGTATTTTCATGGCCAGCCAGTAGGAGGAGCTCTTTGCCACTTTTCACTCTTAAAGTGTATGGTCATTTATGGTCATTAATTTCTGCATTGTATTCCAGTTATTTCTAGCCTATTATTCTGAGCAATCTTGAAGTTTGTAAACTTACTTTTTTTAGAGCTCCGCCCACACATTTACTTCCTTGAATTCTGTGACATGAAGTCTCTATGATCTGTGAGCAGCACTGCTGTGTCTGACTTCTGAAATACAGAGGTGCTGAGAGGAGGAGTTTCAGGAGGCGGAGTCAGTACAGGACTACTGCTTGCAGGCAGCAAGGTGCCATGAGATATGTAGTCCTTAGGAATTGAAAGCAAACAGGAGAGAAGCTGCAAAACATGCAAGAAATTCTGAAAATTGTGGAACAGACAGGCAAAACGCACAACATGAATGGAGAAACTGCAAAGTAAGCTCATACTGGATTGTCAGTTGTAGCTATTGTTTTTATTGTTATTACAATGCTGACATTGAAAGTGTGTGCTGGGACCACAGATATCCTTTAAGCACAAGTGTGATTTCCCTTTAGATAACCCATGGTGATTTGAGGATCCTTTATCTTGCATTAAATGTCTATTTTTACTTATTTAATGGGAGTGTTGTGCATGTCATGCAGTTTGGGAATCTCACTCCCCATTGACATTTGCAATTTACTTTACATGGGTACTATACGGTTTACGATACACCATTTGGCCAAAAGTATCTGTCACCTCTCCAAATTAGATAGTTCATGTACACAATGCAAGTTACATAAAGTCATGAGTTTGGTTTGAAGGATATCAAGTGGTCTGCAGACAGCCCTGACCCAAACCTCCCTGAATACCTTTGAGATGACTCAGCATTGTGAGCCAGGTCTTCTCCTCCAACATCAGTGTTTGGCCTTGCATTTTTTTTTTTTCTACTGAATAGGCACACATTTCTACAGACACACTCCAAAATCTTGTGAAAAGCCTCCCCATTGGGATGGGGCTGGTTAGCCCTTATGGGCGGGATTAAAGAAACTTCATTTTAATGCGCATGGCTTTGAAATGGGCTGTTCAACAAGCTTATATAGGAGTGAAGGCCATATGTCCGCAACAATTTTGAAATGTTCTTTCCACAATTCTTGGGGCATATGTTGTTCATATTTCATAAGCTACCAAGGACTTGCAGTATGGTTTCTTCTAACCATTGGAAGATGTCCTGTTTCTTTACAGTGTTTACAAGGAATTTGCATTATATTTCCACTGGTCAACAGAAGATTGCAGTTTACTATATATCACAATCTACTTTCTATGGGCTACCTGTAGAGTTGGATTATCTACATGTAGCACTACCCCCTTAGGCAGGGGCGGACTGACCATTTGGAAACTCGGGCACTGCCCGAGGGCCCGGGGTCAGTAGGGGGCCCCATGAGATGCCCCTGGTACCTTTTTCATAGGCTTTTTTGAGTTTGGGCAAGGACACAGGGGCCCCATGATCCCCTATTGCCCGGGGGCCCCATGAGTTGTCAGTCCAACCCTGCCCTTAGGTATTGCTGATGAATTTGGGTTCAGCACAGCCAGTCAGTTTTGCAATTCCACACAAGGTTTCACTCATAGACAGAAATCAGGCCTTGAGCATTGGTTTTGTTGTTTTATTGAGGAGATTAAATTTGAATGGGGTAAGGGGTGTATAGGATACCCAAGGGAACCAAAATCAGAGGACAACTTCCTGAAATATTCACAGCTTCTCTTCTCTGACACAGTGTCTGTTGGAGTGCTAACCAGCAGCTCCATTTGTACTACCCCAGACCCTAGATGAGATCCTCTTCACCCAGCAATCTGGAGACTTTCTTGCTGAGCAGGGGATCTGGCTTCTGTTCTTTTAAATGGGTAACGTCACTAGAAGAGGGATAATCTGATTTCCCACCAGAGTCCTCCTTCCCCTATCCACCCAGGGGGTGCAGGTGTACTCACTCAGATCCTCTCCTGTACCACTTGTGCGATGGCTGCTGCTACCAGTTTTATCAGCTGGGCTGGTCCTTTCCTGCCATAGAGGTGGTCCTCTCTCAGGGAGCCAGTGAACCCTGAGTTTTCCTCCTTTCCAGCTCAAGGCTCTCAGGCAGGCCCCATCCCACTACCTTCCTGGCAACCTTCCTCCTCCAGCCTCACATTTTCTCTCCTTCTTTCCCCTGACTCTCCTGTTACTAAGCAGGCTCCATCACTTTTAAGGGAGTCCAGACCCTTGCCAAGTCTCCTGTTGCGGAATGGCTGAGGTCCCTCAAAAGTGCAGCCAACCACACCTCAGATTCACCCACTGCCTCCAAGGCCCTCCTCCAAAAGCCTCAGAACAGGGGGAAATTCCAGGGGGTCTGGCCTGCAGAGTCTATCAGTCCTAACCAGAATTTGACTGGCTATCTCTCTTAAACTGCTAATCAGCTCCTAACTAACGATTAGGGTCTAGCCCCCCCTAGCTAAACTAGGAGGGTGCTACATACAAGACAGTCAAGCCAAGAGCCTTGGGCTTGGTGGATGTCTAGTGGGGCCAGTTATAACCCTTGATGCTCATACAATTAATCAAGAAAATAGTACAATTGATCAAAGCTCTGTACCTGTCTTGCACTTCAAAAGGTAGGATGCAGCTGTAGGCAGTTGCTGTCTGATTGTTCGGGCTATGCCAGTACAGAAACTGCAAATAGGACCTTCTCTATGCCTATTGCAGTTCTTATCAATGTCAGCTGAAGAGATGGGGGGAGGCAAAATTTCCATGTTACCAGGTCCCTATTCTGCTTTTTTTTGTCTTTGATCACTAGGATTTTTTTCTGAACACCAGAAACTGCCAGTAGGCCATTGTGGACTAAATTTTATTAGACAACCAAAGACAGGTAAAATAATTGGAAAATCATCTAATGGGAATATATATTGCCCCTGAAAATAATCTCTAATTTCCACTCTGTTTAAAACAAATTGCAGTTCTGTTCTCTTCAAAATAAAAACATACCTGTCGATAGATCATAGCCGTGATTAATAAAATGCATCACACATCAGTTCTCCAATAGACTTCCCGTATCAGATTGGAATAGAACAGTGAATTGTAAGATACAAAATAAAATGGAGCTGCATTTCTCATCGCAGACAGAGCCATATGTTTTCCCTACTAATGATCTGATCTTGTATGGGAATACGAAATTCAGTTCTATTATCTAAAAATAGCCTCAGCAATGGAATCGTATTGTGCTTTACTTAGTTTAAGAGTCCTTGTGTAAAAAGACCTTCTTCTTTTATAGAAAGAAAAATACTTCAGAATTCAGAACTCAATATAAAAACATAGATTCAGGAATTGTAAATTCTGTATGTTCACACTTGTCTACCACTACAGTCGGTCATTGTACATGGCCAGGGGCATATTTGCCGCAAGGCAAACAAGGCATTTGCCTAGGGCAGCACTTTTCAGGGGGGTGGCACGGAGGCAGCGCCGCCCCCCCTTTCCCACTGAAGGGACAATTCCATGGGAAAGGGACAGGGACTGCTGTGTCTTACCTGACTTCGTGTCCCACGTTGATCCGGTCCACAAGGCGCTGCTGGAGGAGGGGTGCAGAGGGTGTCCGTCCGGTGTCTACATCTTAGTGGACCTTGATCGCGATGTGGGCAGGATGACAAGCCACCCCTCGAATCTGGCTACACCCCTGGGATCACTGGGCAGCCTATGGCAGCCTGTCCCTCCCTCTGCAAGCTCCGCCTCCTCGCTGGTGATTGGCCGCCAGATCTGTAGCTCAGAAAAGGCACACACGCGGCCAATCACAGGCGAGGAGGCAGAGCTTGGAGAGGAGGAGCCGAGCGGCAGCGCGAAGATTGAAGATCGAGTGAGGGAGCAGCTGAAGCCGGTGAACAGTGCAGCTGGAGAAGGAAAACAGCTGATGGGTAAGTGTCTGTGCCTGAAGGAGGGAGGCAGGGCTGGAGCAGGGGTCAGCACAGCAATGTAAGTATAATTGGTATCAGTGGGAGGAATAGTGCCTCATCATTGGTGTCAGTGGGTGGAATAGTGCCCCATCATTGGTGTCAGAGAGAGAAATAGTGCCCCATCATTGGTGTCAGTGGGAGGAATAGTGCCCCATCATTGGTGTCAGTGGGAGGAATAGTGCCCCATCATTGGTGTCAGAGGGAGGAATAGTGACTCATCACTGGAGTCAGTGGGAGGAATAGTGCCCCATCATTGGTGTCAGTGGGAGGAATAGTACTCCATCATTAGTGTCAGTATGAGGAATAGTGTCCCATCATTGGAGTCAGTGGGATGAATAGTGCCCCATCATTGGTGTCAGTGGGATGAATAGTGCCCCATCATTGGTGTCAGTGGGAGGAATAGTGCCCCATCATTGGTGTCAGAGGGAGGAATAGTGACCCATCATTGGAGTCAGTGGGAGGAATAGTGCCCCATCATTGATGTCAGTGGGAGGAATAGTGCCCCATCATTGGTGTCAGTGGGAGGAATAGTGTCCCATCATTGGAGTCAGTGGGATGAATAGTGCCCCATCATTGGTGTCAGAGGGATGAATAGTGCCCCATCATTGGTGTCAGTGGGAGGAATAGTGCCCCATCATTGGTGTCAGAGGGAGGAATAGTGACTCATCACTGGAGTCAGTGGGAGGAATAGTGCCCCATCATTGGTGTCAGTGGGAGGAATAGTGTCCCATCATTGGTGTCAGTGGGAGGAATAGTGCCCCATCATTGGTGTCAGTGGGAGGAATAGTGCCCCATCATTGGTGTCAGTGGGAGGAATAGTACTCCATCATTACTGTCAGTGTGAGGAATAGAGTCCCATCATTGGAGTCAGTGGGAGGAATAGTGCCCCATCATTGGTGTCAGTGGGAGGAATAGTACTCCATCATTAGTGTCAGTATGAGGAATAGTGTCCCATCATTGGAGTCAGTGGGATGAATAGTGCCCCATCATTGGTGTCAGTGGGATGAATAGTGCCCCATCATTGGTGTCAGTGGGAGGAATAGTGCCCCATCATTGGTGTCAGAGGGAGGAATAGTGACCCATCATTGGAGTCAGTGGGAGGAATAGTGCCCCATCATTGATGTCAGTGGGAGGAATAGTGCCCCATCATTGGTGTCAGTGGGAGGAATAGTGTCCCATCATTGGAGTCAGTGGGATGAATAGTGCCCCATCATTGGTGTCAGAGGGATGAATAGTGCCCCATCATTGGTGTCAGTGGGAGGAATAGTGCCCCATCATTGGTGTCAGAGGGAGGAATAGTGACTCATCACTGGAGTCAGTGGGAGGAATAGTGCCCCATCATTGGTGTCAGTGGGAGGAATAGTGTCCCATCATTGGTGTCAGTGGGAGGAATAGTGCCCCATCATTGGTGTCAGTGGGAGGAATAGTACTCCATCATTAGTGTCAGTGGGAGGAATAGTGCCCCATCATTGGTGTCAGTGGGATGAATAGTGCCCCATCATTGGTGTCAGTGGGAGGAATAGTACTCCATCATTAGTGTCAGTGTGAGGAATAGTGTCCCATCATTGGTGTCAGTGGGATGAATAGTGCCCCATCATTGGTGTCAGAGGGAGGAATAGTGCCCCATCATTGGTGTCAGTGGGAGGAATAGTACTCCATCATTAGTGTCAGTGTGAGAAATAGTGTCCCATCATTGGTATCAGTGGGATGAATAGTGCCCCACCATTGGTGTCAGTGGGATGAATAGTGCCCTATCATTGGTGTCAGTGGGAGGAATAGCACCCCATCGTTGTCAGTGGGCGGTGATCTAATAGGAAGAGGCGGGGCCTAACGAGGAAGGGGTGGAGTTTTCAGATGAAAGGGTGGGACAAATTTAGATGCGGGAGGGGGGGTGCCCAATTTTAGTCTTGCCTAGGGCAGCACGAAACCAAAATACACCACTGTATATAGCGCACTTAACCACTTCTCTACCAGGACAATTTTACATTTTTCGCATACATGCTAAAATTTGCATTTTTTCTAGAAACTACTTGCTGTTTGTGGATCTAAGATTGGTTTGTTTCTGTTTCTGCCAAGATAAAAGCCATCTTAGGCTGGCCATACAATATACAATTTTCCTGAGATTGTTGCTTTGGATTTACCAAAAACCATATAATATGAGGTCAAACCTAAACAACACTTTCAATTGTATCTAATTAGGCAGGCCCTTGCACTACATAGTGGAAGGTAAATCTAAAGGAAATTGGGCAGAAAACTGTAAGAAAATTGTATAGTGTATGGCCAGCCTAAGGGCCAATTCACTCCAGAATGCAATGCAGGAAAAGGCAAGATTTGTGCATGCGGGGCCAATGTAATGTTAATGGCATCCCAAACACAGATTGCAAATTCAGTACATTTGTGGGCACCGCAACATGGTCCCAAGTCGTATGGTACCACAGCACCTGTAATGCAGTCCTACAGTAAATCACTGCTGGCCTTTTCCATTTTTTTTAACATGGAGTGCTGCAACAAGGATTAAAGTACCCTTTGAGGCACCAATTGTGGTCACACTGCTGCTCTTACACACAAAACAGTGGCGTGGCTCTCTAGTGGTCCGGTATGCCCCCCTTTCATCAGCACTTGCTAAACCCCCTATGTTTTTTTTCCTTTTACTTGTATTATTGCACACTCTTTGAAATACATACTGACCCGCACAGAAAATCCAGTGCTGTCCCACTGCAATCCACTGCTTGGGTGACATACGTTGGGTCCCATGCTGCCATCTTGGTCCTCTTCAGCTGACAATGTCTTCTGGGAGCAAGCATCTAGCTCCCCTGGCTCACCCTCTGGCCTTCCAACTATTTTCCCTGTGTGCCGATCCTGCAGCCTCGATTTGATGTAAGTACCCTAGGGGGCCGAAGAACCAGTTTAATGTCATTCTAGCCTAGGCCGGAATAGCAGAAGGGGGGGGCAGGGCCAAAAATAAAAAATCTTAAAAAATGAAGAGTTTTTTTTACTTTCCCACAATTCTAATTGAGGAGAGGTGGGGGTGTTAAAATGGAACTACCTCCCTTTTGGGAATTAAAGCAGTATTAACTCCATTAAAAATATTTTTAAAATGGACCACTGCAGGTTTATGCCATGATGTGTTAATATGCACTGCATACTAGCACATTATGGCAGACCAACTTGTCAAAGACAGCCCTCTAATGCTCACCGCTCACTGCTCCAGCAGGTCCTGGCAGCTTACGTCTTCCCCCAGTCTTCCTTCCAGATATGTGCTCTCTGGCCATTTGAACGGCTGAGCCGTGATGATGTCATGCGGGAGTCACTTCACCACAGCACACAGGTTACCTCACTGCTGACAGGCCGGGAGAGGCATTTATAAAAGAGGAGACCACTAGGGTCTCTTATGTTATAAATACATTGTCTGTCTGCTCTTTTATTGCTATGAGAGTTACTACTGCTTTAAGTTGTGCTTTAAAGTGTTACTAAGCCCACAACAGTAAAATCAGTCTGTATATGCAGTAAAGCATGCTTGTTTTACTCACCGTGGAACCTAAGGGGTTAATCCTCTGCATTGTGTAAAAATGCTGTTTGATCCTGACTTCTATGATCCTCCTCTTCTTCCAGTTTTCCCCTCTTATGTACCGATAAGACATATCGTGTGTAGAAACTCTGCACATGCTCAGTTTGGTATGTATTGCTAGACAGGTTTTTTTTTCTTGGGGGAGTGCATGTGATCAACACAGGGCCAATCAGCAGTGTCCAAACAGAGGTCAGGGGTCCTGCATCCTCCTAGAGCAAAAGGAAAACTCCTCCTACAAGCTTTAACATGTGCTCAGCTGGACACTGATAGAAGTCACAAGACAGCTCTAACTGCGAGAAAAGGTATTTAGCAGTTTATATTTCCTAAAATGTATTTATTTTTATTACAAGTAGTTATATAACGCCATCAATTTACGCAGTGCTTTACATATATATTATACATTCACATCAGTCCCTAACCCTCAAGGGGCGTACAATCTAAGGTCTCTAACTTACATTCATACCTACACATACTAGGGCCAATTTAGACAGGAACCAATTAACCTCCCAGCATGTCTTTGGAGTGTGGTAGGAAACCAGAGTACGCGAAGGAAACCCATGCAGGAACAGGGAGAACATGCAAACTCCAGCCAGGTGGTGCTGTGGTTGGGATTCTAACCAACGACCCTAGTACTGCCAGGCAGAAGTGCTAACCATTTAGCCACTGTGCTGCCCATGATTGTATTTCCATGTTCTGTGTTCTGTGGGAGACCAGATATAGTGAATGCAGGGTCCTGGGTTTAGTAATACTTTAATGCTATTAGAAAGCAAAAAAGACCAGCAAATGCATTAGGCCCCATGTACATGGGACACTTCTGAAAGATGGAAACTGACTGCTGGAAAACGTGAGTTAAAAAAAAGTCTGTTTAGCTGTGTTTGCATAATGCGTTTATGCGCTTTTATGTTCATTTGCATTTAGAAGCGTTTTTTTTTAAGATAAGCACAGGAGAACATCCCACATGCCCAGAATGCACTGGAAAGTGGTAAATTATTAACTATTTCAGACTGTTTCAGAGAAATACAGAGAGTAGAAGCAGAGAGAGCAGTATGTGTTGAGATTAGCTGAGGTGTGAGTTGCTCATTAACTTTTTTTTTGTTTCCAAGGGTGGGAAAGGTGTCTAGTGGAGGGAGTCATTAAGGCCACCTGGAAGTGAGTCTTAATGAGGAATGTGAGGTGTGAATGGTCATTAACATATCTTTTGTTTCCAAGGGTGGGAGAGGTCTGAGGTGTGAATTGGTCATTACAATGTGTGACAAGCTTGGTAGGAACATCCTGTTTTCAGTGTTTTGTCTATCTGAGTACCTTGAAAACGCTTTGCATGCATTTTTCATGATGGACAGCATCGGGAACTGGAAGAGTTAAAAAAAATTTTCAGATGCAAATGCTTATAAACGCGATTTGCCATGTTTATCCACGTTTACAAGCGTTTTGCAACTGCTGAACGCAAGTTTTCTGCGTTCAAAAAAACGACTGTAAACTCAACTGCCTGTAAACGACAGTAAACAAAGATGTGTACATGGACACATAGGAAAACATTAGGGAGAGTTCAGGGGCTGCTGAAAAAAACGCTGAACAGCTCCTAAATGTGAGTTTATCAGCTGCAGTGTACATGAGCCCTTACTGTACAGTATGTCCATTGTGACTACAAGGTTTCAGTTGAGCTTTAACTATAGTCTTCCGTTCATTTTTTTTTCTTCCAATGAGATGATTAAAGAGTAAAGGAGCAAAACGTGGCGGAAAAAAACAACTGCGTCAAAGCGTACCTTACTTTCCACTAGCAGAATAACATAAACTGAGACTCTTTGTGCTGCTGTCACGATATTAGGTAGTCTGCAGGTGGAGTGCCCTACCTTGTGAATTACAGATGTGTTTTGTACTATAAAACAAAATATACCATCTACTGTAGAAACTTGTGTGCTGTACAGTCAGCTACTGTCCCTTGTATTCAACTGCATCTCAACTACATAAATGAGGCAGTTGTTTGGCGTATGATATGCCCATTGGGCTTATTAAAGGCCAGTTGTATTTCAATGGGTCATAGAAATTTCAGAGACGGCGTATGTACACAGGTATATTCCATAGGGGAAATGCTGATTTAGTCACAGAAAATTAAATCTATCACAAGGTTTGAAATGCAGCTCGTAAATCTCTCTTTCTTTCTCTGAATGCAAAGATTTATGTCCTGCAACATTGCTGCGTAGCTCTGAAAAGATGGAACGATTTTACTTCCTAAATCAGTGGGTTCTGGAGTAATTTGAGGGTTAAATATTAAGGTTTACATTTTTTTTCTTTGCAATACGTGAAAAATAATGAAAGTGCTGCAGCACTTAGGATACATATAATCAACAATGACAAATAACCGTTTGCAGCAGTCCTAATTGTGAACTAATAAACACAACATATGATATTCATTTTTTTTCTTTGCCATTATTTCTGAAGGACAATACTAAAAAATAAATAAATAAATATATATATATATATATATATATATATATATATATATATATATATATATATAATAGCAACCTTTTTTTTACAAAAAGAGTAGAGCCCCAAATCCAATCACTGTCCAAATCATGTAGACTTCACCATCCGCAACATCTCCAAGATACGGCCATTCCTAACCTAATAAACACAACATACGATATTCATTTTTTTTCTTTGCCATTATTTCTGAAGAACGATACTAAAATATATATATATATATATATATATATATATATAAAATAGCAACCTTTTTTTTACAAAAACAGTAGAGCCCCAAATCCAATCACTGTCCAAATCATGTAGACTCCACCTCCGCAACATCTCCAAGATACGGCCAATCCTAACCCAGGAAACCACTAAGCTACTTATTCACTCCTTAGTTATCTCTCGCCTTGACTATTGTAACTCCCTCCTCATTGGCCAACCTCATCGCAGGCTATCCCCTCTTCAGTCTATCATGAATGCTGCTGCCAGACTCATCCACCTTACTAACCGTTCTGTATCTACCACCCCTCTCTGCCAATCCCTCCACTGGCTTCTCATTGCCCAACGGATAAAATTCAAAACACTAACAATAATGTATAAAGCCATTTATAACTCTGCCCCAAATTACATCACAGATCTTGTCTCCAAATGCCACCCAAACCGTACACTCCGCTCCTCGCAAGACCTCCTACTCTCTAGCTCCCTTGTCTCCTCCTCCCATGCTCATCTCCAGGACTTCTCCAGAGCTTCCCCAATCCTCTTGAACTCTCTACCCCAATTTATCAGACTATCGCCTACTCTGCTCACTTTTAGGCGATCTCTGAAAACCTATCTCTTCAGGGAAGCCTATCCTGCCCTCAGCTAATACTGGAATCTTCTATTCCTTCTACCAGTCCATCCCCCACAGTTACTACCTTTTGTATCACTAGCCCCTCCCTCCTAGATTGTAAGCTCCAAGGAGCAGGGCCCTCAAATCCCTCTTGTATTGAACTGTATTGTTACTGTATTGTCTCCCTTATATTGTAAAGCGCAGAGCAAACTGTTGGCGCTATATAAATCCTGTATAATAATAATCTTTATGGTGTCACTGCCTTGTTTTCTCACAAAGGACTGAGGTCTGTGAGCTATCTAATTACCCTTAAATTATAACTAAATGCAAACATTTTTTTTTTAGTTTTGGATAGAGTGGGGAAAGATTAGAATCCCTGTCAGTTTATATTGCTGTCTGTTTGCTGATTAACTGCTTCCCCTCCGCCCTATAGCAGAAATACTGCTACAGGGTGGCAGGGGTGCGCAAAATCACGTATATATACACATGATTTTTCAGTTCTGTGTAGGGGGTGCACGCGAGCTGTGGCTGTCAATCATCCCGGCTGGTGATTACTTTCCAGCACCTGGTGATCACCAAGTATCTCAGACGGGGGAGAGACCTGTATGTAAACAATACAGATCTCTCCCGTCAGCTTCAGCTCACTGCTTTGTATGGCTCTGCATGCATTGCAGAGCCATACAAAGCAGTGTGACTACAGTGGAAAGCACAGACACAGCACAAGTAGTAAAACAGCACCCTTGGATCGCCCCACATGCCATGTCCAGTGCCACTAGTACAGTGTCAGTGTTTTTATTAGAACCAATCACTGTATTGGTGTCACTGGGGATGTCAGTGACATCAAGTCAGTTCCCCCCAGCGTCAGAATGCTTGATGCAGTCCCACTATAAGTCGCTGATCGCCACCATTACTAGTAAAAAAAAAAAAAAAACTCAGTATATATACAGCCATTTGTAAATGCTATAACTTTCACGTAAACCAATTAATTTAAATGTATTGGGATTTTTTTTGCAACAGAATATATTTTGGCCTTAATTTATGATGAAATTAGATTTTTAAAATTTTTTTACTGGACATGTTTAATAGCAAAAAGTAAAAAATATAGTTTTTTTCCCAAAATGTTAAGTCTTTTATTGTTTATAGCGCAAAAAATAAAAAATGCAGAGGCGATCAAATATCACTAAAAGAAAGCTCTATTTGTGGTATAAGAAGGACGTAAATTTCATTTAGGTGCAGCGTTGCATGACCGCGCAATTGTCAGTTAAAGTAACACAGCGCCGTATCGCAAAAAATGGCCTGGTCAGGAAGGGGGGGAAATTCGTTGGAACGCAAGTGGTTAAGGAGATTCCCCCCTCTCTATTTGTCCTGTTTACCATTATTATTGAAAGTAAAAGTAAAAATTTGGGTTTTCCCCATTAAAGTAATAGAGGGGAAATATTCTGCGTGGGCACTAGTTCTGGTGACCTGGGGATCCCTAAAGAATTCCCTTAATTTTCATGGATATCCTCTCACTTCCTGTTTAGGAATGGGACAGGAAGTGATGGGAAATGTCCAAAATGGGGCACAGATGGTGAACAAAAGTCTGACAGGGGTTATAACCCTCTCTTACTCTATCCAAAATGAAAAAAAAGTTTTGCCTATAGTGCTTCTTTAAAGAGAACATATAGGGCTTTATTTACTAATGCTGGTTCACTCAGAACCTCGTGCACCCATGCATGGTAGCCAATTAGCTTCTAACCTCAGCTTGTTCAATTAGGCTTGAGCAATATAACCTGGAAGCTGATTGGTTGGAGTGAACCAGCTTTAGTAAATAAACCCCATAGATTGTCTTTACTGACTACATAGGATGAGGTTCAAGTTCGCCCCTACCATAGTTTCAAGGTGAATCCTGCAGGTTCAAGACTCATGAATTTATGTGCAGATTTGCCCAGGTGAGGTTTTTAAAACCATAACAAACTGCGTGAACTTTGACCTATGGCCAGCAAAATTATAAGGGTCAAAAAGGAGCTTGGTTAAGCCAGCCCCTCACTATTACACTGTTGTATTGTCTGCAGTAGGGATTAGTGATGGGCTTGATGTTCAAGTCGACCGTAAGTCCCCCTCAACATGGGGACAAGTTGCTACTCCAAAGCACTCTCCCATGTTGAGGGCATGTGGCCTGGTACTGTTCAGGAGGGGGGGGGGGGGCACTTGTTCATTGTCCCCCTTTATTGGCCTGTCAGGCCTGTGCTCGGATCAAGGGTCTTGTAGGAATTTAGGGGGGACCCTACGCTTTCTCCCCCCCAATTTCTGTGGGTGGGTTTTCCTATAAAGTCCTACCAGGCTTAAAGGGCCTGGTATGGATTTTAGGGGGAGCCCCACGCACTTTAAAAAAACATTTTTACTGTGGGGTCCCCCTAACCTTCCTACCAGACCTAAAGGGTCTGGTATGGATTGGGTGGGGGGCGCTGTTTTGTTTTTTATAAAAATGTAATTTAAAACCATTTCAGATCTGCTGCAGCAGGTTCTATGCATTGTACAAATGTGCAACTTTGAAGGTAGTTTAAGGGGACCCCCCAGGCATAACATTTAAAGGAATTTTTCTTTTTTAGAATTTAATGAAAAATGACTACCCCTTTAAAAACAGTACTTTTTGATTTTTTTTTTTCACTGATTCATGTCCCTCAGGGCAGTACCTGAGTCCCCATACCGCTTTTATGGCCAATAACTTGCATATAAGCCTTCAAAATGGGCACATTTGAATTTACAAGTTCAAGTCCTATAGATTTGCATTATGTTTGAAGTTTGCAGTCGAACTTTCGTTGGATTCAGATGTTTGACTTCAAAATGAACAGGAAGGTGTTTGGCTCATCACTAGTAGGGAAACAGTAGTTTAAACACAAGTCTAGACTGAACTTAGGCTGCTTGGGCGTGTGTCCAAATGTCAAACATTTGGCCTATTCGGTGGGAGCCAAACATCATATGTAGTAGTGGTGTATCTTCAGCTTCCTGTTAATGGATGCTAAGGAAGCACCAGGCACTGGCACCCACTACATTCTTAGCAACAAGTAGAGGTCATAGTCTCATTCATTCCCTGGTCGGGACATAGGGCCAGGGCTAGGATTTTTGTCTACTCAGGCAAAGGTGATTTTTCCCTGTGGACTGATCCCAATGATTGACAGCTCATGACCAGGAAGTGATGGCATACACATCACTTCCTGGTCTGTGCACAGGAGAGAATCTTAGAGGATGGTCAACTGAGCCCCCACTCTTCACTGTGACAACTGCCATGACTGCCCCGGGCCCACAAGTGGGACAGCGGAGCCTGGTGAACATGGCGGGGGGGGCACGCAGGAGGGGGCCTTTACATCACGGCGATGGTTGTAGAAGTGATAGGCGGCTTCACAACCACTTGTATCACTTCCACATGAAAGCCAACAGTCAGTTTTACTAAAGTACACACATTGAGTGTAAATAAACAAGTCTGCAGAACAGTTAAAGATTTTAATCCCCAGCAAGTGCGTGGGGATTCAGATTTTACCTCCCTCCCTGTGCTGGCTCCCTAAGACGGCTGCTCTGGCCCTGTTGGGACATCCTGTCTATGTAAACAAAGGGGCAGTGTTAGACATCACTGACTAAATATGGCCATATGGCTATATTTGGGCAATTACATCATCTGGGACATCCTGCCTCTACTGGCACCATGGGGGATTAGATGTGTCTGTCGGTTGGTAGAATTTATTTCTTTTGGCAGGCATCATTCATCATGGTTGATGTAGACCTGCATAGCTTGGCAAAGTGATTGACAAAGGATGTACATGATGGGAGTTTTTTTTAATAAAGAACGTTTCAAAAACTGTGTCTTTATTTACAGTTTACTTTTCTGTTTGAACGAGTAGTACTAATGTAAGTACCCATTACTCATTCACATGGGGAAGGGAGCCAGTATCTGGGTATCCTCTTACCTCAGGGTTTTGGGGAAAAGGTTCTTGTCCTCATCAACCTGGAGAAAAGTACCCCACCCCTATGCTAATGGTTTGTTGCCTGGTATGGTGCAGGAGGGGGACAAAGCATGCTCGTGCTACCCTTTCCTGACCAGACAGGCTGCATGCTTGGATAAGGGTCTGGTATGGTTGTTTTGAGGGGATCCTATGTATTGTTTTTTGTGTGGAGTTCCCCCTTAAAATTTATACCAGACACAAAAAGTCTGGCATAACAAATCCATATCGTGTTTGTGGGCTATCCACAAGGACACCACATCACAATTATATGGGAAAGTATACACTGTGCTACTTGAAAATGGACTTCCAAAGTGCCAAAGGACTACACACATTATCATAAAAAATGTAATAACAAATTTTAAAATATTTACCGCAATATGTTAAAAAAGACCCAATTGGCATTATGTAACTCCCTCCTATTTAGGGAATGCCTGGACCAATCATTTTACAAACCTTATGAACACACATATATTATTAGAAAAATGAATATGTCAAGGTTTATCCTGTTTATCCTGTTGATTCAAACATGTTGATCATAGTAGATGTTTGGTTTTCATTTTCTTAAAGCACCACAATTTACTTTACAGATGAAAATACTCCCTACATGTATACATGGAATCCTATATGTTTTGACACTATAACTGTGAAAAGGGAGGGCGTAATTTTAGCCTAGACTCACTCTACTCTTAGTATGAGTTTTCTTGTCCACCCTAAGAATACAATTTTATTTTCCCCCCTCCAGTTATCCCTTAAATGTGCCCCCGTACTCGCCCTGGGAGATCCAAAGTGTAGAATCAATACATATGAGATTTCATGCACAAGTGTAGAGAGGTAGGCAGGTTAAGGGCACCCCCTAGACATGTTATTTAAAGGATTTCTACATTTTTAATGTTGACCTGAAAAAATTATTAAAATCACTGCTCCCTGCAAATTGAATTTTTAAAAATGTTTTTTGCTTTGGTTCATGTCCCCCAGGGCAGGTCCCACCCCCCAATGCCATTTGTTTGACAATCTCTTGCCTGTTTGCCTAGAAAATGGTCATTATTGTTTTTTTAACCATCGGCTATCATTATCTTCAGTGGGGTTCAGGTTCAGCCTACGAACTTTAGCCATGTTCTTCAAATCTGCCTCAGACAGAACCCAGGTAGATTCAGTTTATCTCTACTCTGTGGTATCTTGATTGTGTCGTAAACCCCCAGCCTGTACTCTTTATCACTAGTAAATTTAGGCCTAGTCATGCTCATTAAAGTGGCCCTACTGTTGGCTAGTTTTACTCTACTGTATAACCTAAAGTCTCCTAATTTGTGTAGCAAAACACTTGCCTTTACTCTTTGATTTTAGTAAAATTCAGCCTATTTATCACGGCTTAAAACTGTCCTGCTATTGGCCAGTCTTATACAGCTGTATACTCTGCAGTATTTCAATTATTGTAGTAAAATCTCAGTCTTTGCTGTTCGTCTTTAGTAAATATATGCCTAGTCTTGCTCAATAAATTTGCCAATTTTGTACTGTGTTTCATCATTAATTTTGCACTAATAATTCATATAGTAAGACACCAACCTGTACTCCTTTTCTCCAGTACATTTCAGCCATTTCTCCCTTATTAAAACTTCCTTTTGCTGGCTACTTTTACACTTTATCATCTGCAGTGTCCTAATTCTTAGTAAGAGCCTGATAGAAAATGTCCAGCAGTAGGACAGGTTTGCATCAGTGATAATAGGGACAGCTAGAGTGAACTACTGGACAATTTCTATATTTCGATCAAAGCAGGTCTAATACCATTTGATGAAAAAAATGTGTTGCTGCTAAAGCTACCGGAAACAAAAGCCTTTTTTTCTCACTGAAATGAAAACAAATTCTGCAGAATTTATGAAATGTATAAAGTCTGAAAAAGGGTTCGTAGTTATCTTGAATTCTTCCATCTTTAATAGGTTTGCCAATAAAGGGTATCACTCCTCTGCATTAATCAATAGCTAACACAATACATTACTCTACTATTTCAAAAATACACAATTGAAAGCCTTTTGTTACATCTGATTGATAAATGCAAAAAACCAACAAAAAAATCAGCTCCTAACATCTTGTACTGGCTGCAATGTTTTTTCAAACAACGTTATCCGCCCTGCTTAGTTCTCCTCTCCGAAGTACAGAATACCTTCCCCTATGTCATGGAGACAAGGATAGGGGTAGGCGTTCTGTACTCACAACACATTTCCTGTCCTAAGGCGATGTTGCTTCTCTTATATAGATACAGTACTGTGAGTGAGGGCAGTAGGTGTATTATCACCAAATGAAAACAAAAGAAAGCCTAAGACTAGAAAACTAATGAAGCCACCACATCTAAAGACTTGTAAACTGCAATATATAAACTGTTTATTCTTGGGTTACTTTTTTATATAATTTTCACATTTATATATGCTTTGTGTTTCCATTTTTTTTATAGCAGAGATTTTAGCCTTTTCAGTAGAAGGAGGGTAAATTAGCAATTGCAATATCTGCTAGCTTAACAAATGTTGATATAAGATGTCAACCACAAGGGAAGCTCATGGTTTTTGGCCAACTCATAGGGGAAGGAGCAGTAAATCCTCACCATTGGGTAACACTGCAAATCAGAACGCAGAGCATTTGAGCACAAATGTTTGCACCCATGTACATTCATAATTAGCGGAGCATGTGTTGATGCAATGCGTTTCGTGGGGAGTGCATGGTTTCCTGGAGAAGTGTCAGGGGTGCCAACAATTTCGGCCATGACTGTATGTGAAAAATGTGGTTGAAATTCATATTTAGGATGATAGCACACAGGTGTCTCTGAGCCCATATAAAGTGTGTAAGGAGTGAAAACACCACCAGTGAGTCCTTTGCAAGAAGGTCACCCATAGGCCACCTACATTGTCACTGTCTTGTGGGTAAGCCATCTTCAGTGAGATATTTAGAGTAGTATTACATTCTGAGCGGTTTTCAGCTTAACACATTGAGCACAATAAAATAAACATTCCTCAGTAAACTATTTTTAAGATGATTACCCCAGCATCTGCTGTTTCCTGCTCTCTCAGTACTACTTTCCTAAACTTCCTAAAACAGTTAAAAGTGAACAGTGCAATTTCCAGAAAGTCTGCTAATTTAGAGAAGGGAGCGGGGATTGAAGGGGAAGCAAGGAAGTGTCTTGCCATCTCAAGCTATAGGTCTTTGTGTTTCTGTTGATGCACACAGTGTAGGGAGACATAACACTGGTCCCTGCATCCCTGCATGAAAGGATGGCTCCATAGGATGCTGCAAGAAAAAGGAGCCACCCTGAAACCCGAAATATAGATCAGCAGTCATGGCACCAGCCCAAACAGGGACATACTGTAAGGTGAACCAATGCATTTCAGGAATCTGTGTCTCCTTCATAAAAATGAATAGTGTACCAGTATGACAAGACAAAGATAAAAAAATTAGGAGTGGGTCATAACAAACAATAACATTTACGCCACCCCCCTCTGCCAATCCCTCCACTGGCTTCCGATTGCGCAACGGATCAAATTCAAAATCCTAACACTGATGTACAAAGCTGTCCATCATACTGCCCCAAATTACATCACCGACCTAATATCCAAGTACCACCCAGCACGCACACTCCGCTCCACACAAGACCTCCTTCCCTCTAGTTCCCTGGTCTCCTCCTCCCATGCCCGCCTCTAGGACTTTTCCAGGGTGTCACCCATCCCCTGGAACTCCCTGCCCCAACCCATCAGATTATCACCTACTCTCCTCTCCTTTAGGCGCACCCTGAAAACCCACCTCTTCTAGGAAGCCTACCCCACCCCCTGCTAACTTGTCGACCTCCTCCACTCTTCCTACCACTCCATCCCCCACAGCTTTCTCCTCCTGTGCCACCATCCCCTCCCTCCTAGATTGTAAGCTCGAAAGAGCAGGGCCCTCGATCCCCTCATGTTTTGCATTGTATTGTATTATTGTTCTGTCACATGTTCTGTCCCCCATTGTAATGTACAGCGCTGAGCGAACTATTGGCGCTTTATAAATACTGTATAATAATAATAATATAATAATTACTAGTTATGCACATGTATGACCTGCTGTGTAGTATATGGTCCATAAACACAAACCTTTCTGTCTGTATGCACAGACTCATCAATTGCAGAATCATATGCTGAAGAGACAGCATAGTTTGTATTGCCTTACAGATCCCAGTATGAGTGAACACATTCTGCTAGTAAATAACAGTGGGATTCTCATTGTATCAACAGAAACACATAGCGTAGTCAATATGGCACAATATGCCAACAGTCAAACCCTTACAATGGCTTATTGTGGAGTGGAAAGATAGTTCTTTAATCACTCAAAGATAGCCACTTTAATCTTTTCTTGAATTAATTTACTCAATAAACTCTAGAAAAAGTGTTAGGGGCCCAGGATACCCACAAGTAGTAATATATCCCAAGTCTCTTCTAGTAGCAGTTAGTATTGTTGGTGGCAGCCTTCTAATAGTAATTGGTCCTTCAGGAGCAGCCAAATAGGTTACAGAGATTAGTAGATTGAGCAGTGAGACATTCTTGCAATGTCTACCAGCAACAGGTTCTCCCAGGTCCCAGGCTCTCCAGGATACTCTTCAGCACAAAGACTCCTTTGAAGACACTTGATCCAGGCAGCCATCTTCATGATCGGCTCCTTCTTGATATACCATCCAGCAGGGCAGCTGAAATTCCACTGATTCTTTAACATAAGCCCCCAACCAGGGCAAGACCCAAAAGAAAGAACTCTTACTGTGATATTCTCACCAGGCAGAAGCCCAAGAGGGAAGAAAAAGAAGCTTCTTGAAGTTTGCACCAAAGATTCATCACCCTCTCTTAGCCAGCACCACTGGACCAAAACCCTCATGATTGGCTAAGATGGATAAACATTCATAATTCATACATTGTTATCTTTCACACTAACTACTGGAGACAGCTCAACAGGGGTAGGCAGGAATAATCAATGTCCAAAGCTTAGGAGAAACCTACAGAGCACCAAAAATGGGCACTCCCTCTTAAAGCAGGGTCCCCACATGTACATCTGGAGAATAGTTGATGGATGGGGTTGTGTAGTTCTGTCTTGTTTCTCTTGTGCAAATACAGAAGGATGAGTAGACATCCTAGTCAACCTAGGACAGGAAGTGTATGACTGGCAACATCAGTGGGTGAATATAAAGGAAAAAAAAAGCAAGACAAATAAGAACTGCAACCAGCACATATAAGGACTGGCAATTCGCTATATATTACATTTTTGGGGAGGTTTATTACTTTAAACAAAACTATTCAATGTAACGTGTTCCATAAACTACCCGTTCCTACACTGAAAGTGACAAAACCACATACATTAATATCTGACCACAACAAAAATGAAAGTCAGGAGGTACCTTTAGCAAACTGGCACCTTGTGGCTACTCTTAGCTCTAATTAATAAGATAGAAAGCAGAAACTTGAAAGTTCCAGAAGACTACATTGAACATCCTTGAGGCACCTGGAGCAACTGAAAAGCTAAGCAGAAAAAAATGGTGGGGGCACAAAACACTTGGATGCTAAAGTACCATTCAAAGATTGTTAATTGCTTGTGCTTCCCTCATTTTATTTTGGCTGGAGAGAAAGAGGTAGAGAGCATGCTCCATAAATTGTACCGACACATGAACTGGCATGGGATTCCAAAGATCACTCTACCAGTTCTTAGAGAAAACCAGTTTGCTTGGCGGTGAACTGAAATTCTTTCTCTGAAACAAACTGGGTTTAGCCCAATTTTCTGCAAATTCCACTTATGGTGGGGAGATCTACTCACATGGGCAGAGCTTGAAGTGTTACAGTGGTTGAATTGGTGATCCCGCCCATTCTCTAGGTCACCCATGCTGCCTCCCTGTCACATTAGGATTTACTGTTCAATAAAGGAATTACAGTTTTGCACCTAAGCTAGTGTCGCCTAGTCTTGGGTGCAATGCTCAGCTATAATACCTTGATCCTGTGGCCCAGCAATGAGGAAGCAGTTCTCTGACGTAATCACCCAATTGGGGTGACAGGTGGTCCGTCACACTGTGTCACTGGGGAAAAGTGCTCACTGTGTCACACTGTATAGGTAATTCAGTAAACATAGAGGGCCCGGGCAGGCTGGGCAGGGGCTCGCCCAGGTCCATCCCAGGCCTTCTGAGTTTCCAGTTTTACCTACATAGGGTGACAGAACAAGCACTTTTCTCCAGGGACTCTCTGCTCAGCCCCCCCTACCCACCTCAACACAGTCCCTCCCATCTCATAACTGTACACACAAGGTGGGGGCAGGCAGGCCACATTTCATGCTGCCAGGTGAAAGTGGTGGGCTTGTATGTGAATCTAGAAGTCAGAGGGCCCAGGCGGGGACCTCTGAGTTTCCTTTTTACATACAAGCCCAACACTTTTACCCAGCAGCTCAGAGTGTGGCCTGCCTGCCCTCACCTTGTGTGCAAGGGCTGCCATCAGCAGGAGAAAGAGAAAAGAGACAGCCACCATAGAGTCACAGAGCATCCTTGTGTAAGTAACACTGGCGTAGAAGTGGTGGGTGGCAGTGGGGGTGCCCCAGGTCAACTTTGTATCGGGGCCCATAAGCTTCGAGCTACACTGTCTTCTCATAAAAATCCATAAAAAATTTGGATCCATCATCTCATGCCTCCTGTTAATTGGCCTGATTTTGGGCAGGAAGCCATAGACAAAACCATTCCTTCCCATCTGTTGGAAACCCTTGACAAAAACAAACTTAATCTAAGAATTTGCAATTTCCCTCTTTCTAGTTCTGAAAACAGGTAAAAGTGAGTTTATCTGAAACCCAGCCAGCAGAATGTATGTCAGACCTAGGAAATACGGTACCCTCGCTCCATCGTTAGCCCGTATTTGCCTTTACGCAGAAGTCCCAGCTGTGAAATCCCAGTAGTGCTAATTACTAATCTCTCTCTGCAGTGTTACTAGGAGGCGACTCACCAAATATTCCCGCTCAGTAGCAGCTCCGGCATGTGGTTACCAGAGCTATTCATCAGCCTGACAGTACATGTTTTCACATTCATAATGACGCTTTTTAGAATAATGTAAAAACAACCAGAGTATATAATTCAGAATTTTCAGAATTCATAAATATTGAATCTGTGATTTATTACCTGCAAGAGGAGGGTGGCTTGGGATTTGAGACATTTTATTACAGCAGCAAAGGAGGGCAGATGTTGGAGTCAATAGCTGCTTGTTTTGGAACAAAAGAAACTTGTCATAGTTACAAGCAATGGCAGTTTTTTTTCTGCAAATGAGCAATCTTTTCTGTTATCATTTTATTTTTTGATTTGTAAAAATTGTTTAATAAAGTGAATTCAGATCTTCTTGAAAGGCAAGATATGGTCTTTAAGTCAAACGCTGCAGAAACCACAAAATATAACCAGCTAAAAATACATTCCAAACATTCCAAATGAGCTTGCATTACAGTGCAATGTCAGCCAACTTTTTTTGTTAACATGGACATGGGCTAAAATCTCTGTTAGGATTTTATTTTTCTTCACCCTTTATGTCCCAGGGACATTGATCACTGGGACAGGAAATGATGGACAATCTCCAAAAGGCAGAAAGCATTGAACAAAAGTTTATTATACTCAGGAGGGATTGGTACCCCCTCATGCTTTTATTTACTGTATGTCTGCAGGCCTAACTTTCACATCAGTATCAGCCGCAAAAGGAGCTTACAATTTAATGGGTCTGTTTATCAATGTTGTCACCCAAGATTCACATATTTTGTAAGGTCACATTCACAAGGGATGATAAAAACAGATGGTTTATCTCCATTTTTATCTTCCTTTGACTGCCCATCTAAAGCTTAACATGGCAGCCAAGGAGGTTCTTTCACATGCTGCAGCCTTTATGCTTTACTTCACAGGCATAGCAAACTTAACTTGGCATTCCAAATTTTACAGTCAGCATCACCTCTCAAATTCACCCATTGAAGCCAAGCACCTACAGTATCTCCCAGAAGTGAGTACACCCCTCACATTTTTGTAAATATTTTATTATATCTTTTCATGTGACAACACTGAAGAAATTACACTTTGCTACAATGTGACGTAGTAAGTGTACAACTTGTATAACAGTGTAAATTTGCTGTCCCCTCAAAATAACTCAACACACCGCCATTAATGTCTAAATCGCTGGCAACAAAAGTGAGTACACCCCTAAGTGAAAATGTCCAAATTGGGCCCAATTAGCCATTTTCCCTCCCCAGTGTCATGTGACTTGTTAGTGTTACAAGGTCTCAGGTGTGAATGGGGAGCATTAAATGTGTTAAATTTCCTCTCACTCTCTCATACTGGTCACTGGAAGTTCAACATGGCACCTCATGGCAAAGAACTTTCTGAGGATCTGAAAAAAAGAATTGTTGCTCTACATAAAGATGGCCTAGGCTATAAGAAGATTGCCAAGACCCTGAAACTGAGCTGTGGCACAGTGGCAAAAACCATACAGCGGTTTAACAGGACAGGTTCCACTCAGAACAGGCCTCACCATGGTTGACCAAAGAAGTTGAGAGCGCGTGCTCAGCGTCATATCCAGAGGTTGTCTTTGGGAAATAGACGTATGAGTGCTGCCAGCATTGCTGCAGAGGTTGAAGGGGTGGGGGGTCAACCTGTCAGTGCTCAGACTATACGCCGCACACTGCATAAAATTGGTCTGCATGGCTGTCATCCCAGAAGGAAGCCTCTTCTAAAGATGATGCACAAGAAAGCCTGCAAACAGTTTGCTGAAGACAAGCAGACTAAGGACATGGATTACTGGAACCATGTTCTGTGGTCTGATGAGACCAAGATAAACTTATTTGGTTCAGATGGTGTCAAGCATGTGGGGCGGCAACCAGGTGAGGAGTACAAAGATAAGTGTGTCTTGCCTACAGTCAAGCATGGTGGTGGGAGTGTCATGGTCTGGGGCTGCATGAGTGCTGCCGGCACTGGGGAGCTACAGTTCATTGAGGGAACCATGAATGCCAACATGTACTGTGACATAGTGAAGCAGAGCATGATCCTCTCCCTTTGGAGACTGGGCAGCAGGGCAGTATTCCAACATGATAAAGACCCCAAACACACCTCCAAGACGACCACTGCCTTGCTAAAGATGCTGAGGGAAAAGGTTATGGACTGGCCAAGCATGTCTTTAGACCTAAGCCCTATTTAGCATCTGTGGGGCATCCTCAAATGGAAGGTGGAGGAGCTCAAGGTCTCTAACATTCACCAGCTCCATAATGTCATCATGGAGGAGTGGAAGAGAACTCCAGTGGCAACCTGTAAATCTTTGGTGAACTCCATGCCCAAGACGGTTAAGGCAGTGCTGGAAAATAATGGTGGCCACACAAAATATTGACACTTTGGGCCCAATTTGGACATTTTCACTTAGAGGTGTACTCACTTTTGTTGCCAGCAGTTTAGACATTAATGGCTGTGTGTTGAGTTATTTTGAGGGGACAGCAAATTTACACTGTTATACAAGCTGTACACTGACTACGTCACATTGTAGCAAAGTGTAATTTCTTCAGTGTTGTCACATGAAAAGATATAATAAAATATTTACAAAAATGTGAGGGGTGAACTCACTTCTGTGAGATACTGTAGCTCGCAGTTGTGGCATGGTATCCTCATGCAAAATCTCTGTTTGGCTGCCTCCACTGAGAATCACTTTTCAGTTAACACTGCCATCCATGTGAAAGAGGCTTTATGGAATCTAATGTGAAAATTGGGTGAAGGTTGAGTGAATCTTGAAAGAAAATATTGATAAATAGAACTCCAAGACTCTTCTTACACCTATTGGGCATACAATGATGAGTGTTATAATGTGTGTTATTGCATATGTGCTTTTGCCTATCAGTGTATATTTTTGAACATGCCCTATATTTATATTTGAAGGAACTTTCAAAAAGTATTCCCCAAAGTACAGTTACAAAAGATTTCAATGGGCCTGTTCAACATATGTTATAGCTCAAATAATGCATCATGCTGAAATGTTTCGTAGTACTGTATAATGGTATAAACTGGCTTCCTTGAAATTAATCAGTGTTTCCTAAATAGTGCTTTGGCATAAAAGTATGTCACCCTCCATATGGGTAAAATCAGCATTTATAGGAATCCATTAAAAAAGCATCACAGCTTGTGGAAGAAAATACTACCCTATGTGCATATAACGCATTTTGACCTGAAGATTGGATTAAAAGAAACATTCACGACAAATGCATTATTTGCATATAGCACAGTGTTTTCTTACAGCAGTTGTGATGTTTTTTTTATTTGATTTCAATAAATACTGTTTTATTCTTTATGTGGAGGCGCTGATCATCTCTCATTAAACTTTACTTTGCCTTACATTGGAGCATGCCGACCCGGGACAAGCACATTCGGTGTGATTCAACTGTTCTCTTTTATGTCTCCTTCCACCTTTACTATGAACAGTTGAATACAGACAGTCCTATTCAATAATAGAAATTTTTGGTGCAGAGACAGTTATAGTTTATTTAACTGAAGGAAAATAACTAGAAAGTGAACTTTGATTTGTTGTTTGGTTATTACATGCAAGAATCAGCACTTAAAAAAATAAAGCAGAAATAAAGCTTAAAATTGAATTTAGTTTGCTAAAGCACTATGTATTACTTATGGTTTCCTATGGGCCTAATGCTCTAATGTTACCCTCACATTTCCCCCAGAGAAACACATACAAACAATATTACATTGTTTTTTTCAACACACATTGGTAAATGTGCCTTTTAGACCTGAAAATTGCTGAAATACCCCAAAATATTATTTATTTTTTGAAAGCAGAGAATACATGGAATATAATGATGGATTGTGAACATTTTTATGTTACACAGTTTTTATTTGTAGCACTAAACCCTCAGGATCCGCTGAGTTTTGGGTCCCCCTATAGTCCTGCACAGCCAGGCAACATGCATTTTCCATTCACACTTGCATCCAGGAGACACTGACCAGTCCTTTAGCTTGATTTTTATGTTTTATTAACCTCCCTAGCGGTATGATTATTTCTGATTTTTGGTGCTGAAAGCGGTACCATTTTTTTGCATGGAAATATGTATTTTTTTTTATTGTAGGCCTGTAATTTAGGAATAACTCACGAAATCTGTCCGAACAAGAGTCTAGTACACATTCCGGATATGATAAAACTTGAAACGCAAAATCATAAATTATAATTTAATAAATAATCATAAAAAATAATAATATAATAATAATACATTTAATTCAATAATATAATCAAACCAAATACACTGAAATTTGAAATATAGCGCCAAGTTCGCACATCGCTGAGCAAAGTCGCAAAATCGTTTTCAGTGTCTGATGACGAATTTCCCCACGAATCATTATCACTCAATTCTGCAAGTGGTTCTGATTTACTATCGCTGTTCTCTAGCCGGTCTAAAACCGCTTTTGAAATAAAGGGACGCTTTTTGGACGCCATGGACTTTTCTAAGTTTCCAGGCAGAAAGAACAGTCAAAATGCAGGCAGGGCACAGGACAAAGCAGTAGGGACAAAACGTATGTGAAATGTTTTGAAACAGCAATGTTTTACTATGTAATAATCATTTTTTTAAAAATGACATTTTTTAAAAAATTTCAAATTTGCCGCCGGTTCGTGATAAACCTGGATGGGGTAAGGGATGTATGGAATGCCCAAGGGTAATGGCAACAGAGGACAATTGTTCTGTGTGTCCAATCTAAGCATTGATAGTGTGATCTCTGTAACTTACAGTTATGATGAGATAGTGATAACTTCAACCTCAGTTGGGGTCCACAGTCAGTGACTCAATCAGAATGATATCTTGCATATCTTGTGAAGTTTATTCCATAAACTGAGAGAATCTTACAAAAAGAAACATTTGATAGGTCAAAAGAACATACTATGTATTGCTCCATGCCATGAGGCTAACTGCAATGCATCTCTGGGAAGGGGGGAGGGCTATCTATGAAACATTAGCTAAACTAAAGGAAAGGGAGGAACAGAGACAAAACGCTGAAAACATTTAAAGGTATATGACAGTCAATATGACAGTCGTGTGAAGCATGACAACAATCCTCCTGAACTGGGGTTCGGCAAAATCCCAATCCCTCCTTCCAAGCTTACTGCCTGTAGGTGAGCTCCTTCCCATCTGGGCTCCCTCCCAGGCTCCTGCTCTCCAGCCTCACTTGTCCATCTTCCTCTCTCCGTCTGCTGCTCCTGAGCAGGCTCTCTCACTTTTAAGGGCTGTCTTAACCCCATGCCAAGTCTCCTTTTGGGGATTGGTCAGGATTCCTCAAAAGTGCAGACCAGCCACTCCTTAACTCCGGCCACTGCTTCTAGAACTTTCTCCAAATTTCCAGTGCAGGGCTAAGTCTCAGAGAGCTTATCTGCAGAGCCTCTCAGCTCTGATCACAATTTGACCCTGCTCTGACTGTTACACCTGGGCTGCTACTCAGCCCTTGTAACTAAAGAATCAACTCTAGCTCCCCCTAGTTATCTAGGAGGGTGCTACATACTATTATACACGATTTGTATAGTCCTAACCACCTTTGCAAGGTGCTTTACAATAGGCAAACAGTACAGTTGCAATACAATTCAGTGCAAGAATCTTAGAAAGGCCTCCTTGTGATAGCTTTCAATCTTTGAGGAGAGGCAAATAATACAAAAGGTAATAACTGTATGGGATAAACTCATGGAGAAAGGAAATGCAGGTTTTTAGGTGGAGATAGGATAGGTTGTCTTGAAGAGATGCATTTTTAGGAGTAGAATAAAGAAGGACAGAATAATAGATAGTCAGAAAGACCCTTGGTGTACAGAGTTCCAGAGGATGAGTGAGACCCTGGAGACGTTTTAGAGGCAAGCATGGAAGGAATTTGCACAACTGTTGTTGAAACATACATTTTCAGCAAAAATACACTAGAAGTAATTCTAGTGCATACAAACAAAATATAATTCACGTATTTGTGAAAATTTTAAAACAAGACTGTGTTGAGTAATAAGAAACCAAATATGTCAAGCCTTCAAGTTGCGCATATCCATGAATAATAAAACACTCAAATAGGAGATACTTTAAAAACCTTAACATCTCATCAGTTTAGAGTTAACCATAAAAAATAGCCCCAGAATTACTTCTCTCTCTCTGTTACACAATGATATTCAATATGTATTAAAGCAATTGTTGTGCATATATGCATGAAAATACCAGAAGACTGCTGCTGGCACAGATATCCTTACTTCTGCCCAAGAGAATGCTGGTCAACCAGCTACTGGTATTCGTAATAGCGGTAGCTGGTTAGTGCAGCAGAGGGTAAAAGAGCCCTGAGCTTTACGGAGCTGGCCTTCTGTGAACGTTCCATGAGGTTCACAGAATATAGACAAGAGATGACACTGGAGATCCAACTGGGAGTTTTAAAGAGGAGTATAATCAATTTACATAGGGTACGGTGCATGACCTGGAAGGGAGGTGAGGAGCACTAGTGGTGGTGTGAATATCTGAGGAGGATGGTGCACTTGATACACTAAGAATATTCTGAGGAGGATTGGTGAAGAAGATACACATATAGACTAAATGCATGGAATCTTTTCTGGAGGGTGAGTAAATATTGAGAACGTTGATTGGTGATGATTACGCAGTGTTAAGGACCGACTGGCAGTAGCCTCTAGCGACCCACAGACCGGAATCCCTCAGGGCGTGGGATGGACTTGAAGCAGCCTGAGACCAGGTTGCGACCCCCGAGTTCAACCAGCTGTGGTAGAGGTGGATTTGCCAGTGGTAGGTAACAAGTGAGAGCCAGATGTGAAGAGGTAGTGTGTAACGTAGTCAAACAGGCCAGGTCGGTAACAGCGGAGGCAGACGGTACAGATCGGCAGGCAAAAGGATAAATGGGTCACAGGCCAGGTTCAGCAACAGGAGGTCAGGTAAATAGGAGAAAGCAGAAGAATGGTCAGACAAGCCAGGGATCAGGGCAGGAGAGAGTCACGATAATCCGGGTCAGGCATTTACTAGGAACAGGAACACAGGAATAAGACCATACGGCTATGTGAGCATTGCAAGAGCTGGTTTAAATAGCCCGCCCGGCGCTGACAGGCGCGCCTGGGTCCTAGTGCCTGCCCGCGCCGTCATTGGTGACAGGCGCTCCTGGGTCCTAGTGCCCGCCTGCCTGTATGTCTTGTCGGGATCCTACGCATGTGCAGATTCATGCGTCGTGGCGATCTTCTTGTTCTCTGACACGCAGTAATTGTGAGGCACACTATATCATTTGAAAAAGTGAGCACATTATATATTTCATTTATTTAATTATTTACAACATACTACACTATATTTGTTTTTTTTATTTTTAAGAACACGGGTAGAGGAGTGGATGGAAGAGAAGAGGAGGATTCATTTCATACAACTCTTTATTGTCGGATGAATCTGGTGAGAGCATAAGGAGATCTCATATTTCACATGGACTTTTGGATGACTATTGCCCTGATTTATTACAGACTAATTGGTCTGCCCAGGGGAGCAGTAATATTCTCAGCTGCAAGACTTTTTTGCAGTAGCAAGGGGTAATTATTCTCAGGGCAGTAGAATCATAAAGCAAGGGGAGAAACAGTCCACATGGTAGAGACTCATGCTGAGGATGCTGGTTGGCCCCAGGCTGCTGGTTAGGTGGTCTGGGTGATGGATGGCTTGTTCAGTAGGGCCTGTGGAGGCAGGTCCCTGGGCAGGCATCTGTTGGGTCCAGAGAAAAATAGAAAGGAGCGCTGAGCACCCTGGGCACAAATCAGGAACCAATGAGAGCAGAAGGCACAGGAAGAGGGGTGGCATACACCTGAGCCAGGGCGCAATCTCGTGGCCCAGGCAATCTGATGCTTAGCATCAGATTGCCTGGGCAACAGGCTCAGCCTCTTCCCATGTGGCCACATCAGGTGTAAGGCTATGGGCAAGCTCTTTGTCTCCAGGTGGGCACAGAGTGGGAAGAAAAGCTTGCTGTGCCCACCAGATGCTGGCTCTGAAAAAAGGAAGTCTGAGGCTGGCATGAGGAGATCTACACACTGCCTGCCACAGGGAATCTGATAGCCTGGCATCATTCACACAGGAGAAGTGAAGTGGCAGGAACTGTGTGTGAGATGCCAGATGTTGGCTGCATGTCTCCCCACACCTATGTGGTATAGGAAGGGAGGAGACGTGCAGAGCAGGGGGAGAAGTCAGCTACACATTTCTGCAAATGTGGATACAAGGTGATAAATATTATAATAATAATAATTATTATTATTATTATTAATAGTTAACAATTTATATTTTTATTTTTTTCTCCTCTACTTCCTCCATATTCTCCTATAATCCAGAGTGGGTGTTTCTTAGTTAGAGAATAGCATTGTTATAATACTATTCTTCATACTATGTAAAATCTATGTGTGATGTTTTAATGAAAGAAATTTATGTGTATATGTTGTTTCAGCAACTCTATATTAAGATTCAAGGTCCTGAAGAAGTGGGTTTTCCACTGAAACACGTCAACCATTTACAAATTCGATCTCAAGAATTTGTGCATGGCTATATTGGATGGGTAAGATGTTTACACGTTTACATTTTTTTTAATGGATTCATGTGATATATGCTAAATAAAGTAACATTATATGTTTTGTCTTTATCATATTTTTGGAGATATATTTAAAGTCCCAGCTCACATTTCTCTTCTTTATATATTAGGTATAGTGAAATTAAACTATTAGTAACATTTCAAAGAAAATCCAAACAAATGTTGAAAGAACATACAAGATTAATTAGGACGGTTTCTCTTGTTTGATGGTCTGCCCATTTGAAAAGTATCTGTATGTATAAAGCAAATAGCATGCATTAACCAACAGAACATTGTAGCATTCACCTTTTCTGAATTAATCACAGAAAAAGGGATAGAACTTTACTAAGAGTCATCATCATTCTGGTTTCATGAGGAAGGCATGATACGTTTTTGTCAAAGTGGAGCGCATTTGCTATTTAACCCATCCTTCCCAGGCTCAGGGTAGTAACCTTGTTTTAACAGCATACTATGGGCACAGTACCCTACAGGGAAATTATCCTACTCTCCCTTATGTGTGGGAACGTATGCAGGTACATGTTGACCACCCTTTACCTTCCTGCTTCAGGTTTTAGACCAACTGACCCTGCTTTGCTCCTTGGGCATCAATTTGATTTCTAAGAGACCTCCCCTTCTGGAGGTTAGGAGAAGGAAGAGTCCAAACCAAGAATGAATTTTAACAAATTACTGAATCAATAGAGCAAAGATATTTAAATACTTCAGTCATCCCTTGACGGTGGTGGAACTCAGTTTAGGTTACAAACAGTCCAGCATAGCTCAGAGACATGTGGCATGAGAAGAGAGACATGAGGGGAGAGATGGGTATCCCAAACCTGTGGATGTGAGTAGTCCTATGAAATGCGTACAAACCTTCCACCGCTTCAGGATTTGCTCCTTAAAGGAAAGCTAAATGAAAAAGGTCCAACTGCCTAAATGTTGCTCTGGTCTGGCCCACCCACATACTGTAGAAAAACAGTATTCCCTCTCCTTGTGGCAGCTAAACCAGACAGCCCTGTGCCTTACATATATACCCTTTCCCAGGGTGCTCCTCACTCCGCAGTGGCAGGGCTGGCACTTAACTCTACTAACTCCTGAGTCTTCTTTGATTTTTTGTGGACATCTAGTGGCCAAGAATGGAATACCAATGAATGATCTCTGTGCCCTAATCTGCAATGCCTAATTACAGCCCTGAGGGCAAAACCATGTTAAAGAATACAGTAATTGAACTTTTGTATAGTGATACTTTAGGTTACTCCAATCCCCTCAGCACCCCCTAAAGTCTTATATTGATCTTTCTTGCCAGATTCATGCTGCATGGCCATTCCTAGCTTTGGAATGGCTGTCTATCATGGGTCAACCTCGGCATAGTAACACGTGTTGAAGAAACAAGACACTAGCCAGGAAAATTTGCAGCAGTGGCCATGTGGCTCACACAATGTTGATCTGGCAGGAGAGTGCTCAGGTGAGTATAAGACTTTGTGGGGTGCTGTGAGGGGAGGAGGGGGATAACTTAAAAGATAACCATACTAAAGTATTGTTACTTTTATCCAATACTGCCTCTGTTAATCACATGTATTTTCAAATCTGTAAAAAATGTATTCATTGGTACATTTTGTTTAGTGCAGTACATTTTATTTCTTCATAGGTGTCCCTTATAGTCTACAGTTCTATTCCTAGATTTCATTCTCTCTTTGTCATGGCAGCTATCCCTGAGGAACAGTCTCAGGACCTCACATGAACTTATACACTCCAAGATGTTAATCTGAATCCTGAAGTGTTTTAGAGTAAATAGCATTGTAGTAAGAAAGTAAAGATCTTTTTTTTCTGTACATTTAATTTTCTCTGCTTCCCCGTGTAAACACTGATGACATTTTTTTCTACCCCAATCAATGGCCTGACATGAACATAGAGAAGCCTATTCTAGTGGGATCTTTTATTAAGCCATTCTTCCACCTCTGAGCTGCTTAAATTTGTGTGGCAAATACATAATCATGTGCCAAATACCAGATTAGCTGTAGCTTGTCAGCAAAAAAGAATTGCAGGGAGGGGACGACGGAATGTGTAAAGAAATATTTGGGATTAATGAAAAGCCGCCAAGGTTCTCCATGAGAGTCTTGAAAACTATACTATTTTCTCCTGAGGTGAAATCCTTTCATTCTCTTCTTGGATGTGCTTGGCCAATACACAGCACTTGAGTGCTTAACATGCTGGGAGACTCTGAGTCTGAAGTTTCAGAGAGTGAAGTGCTTTTGGGAATTTGGTAATGAGAAGTGAAGTGTCTGTCCTGCTTGTCTGTATTGTGTCAAATTTTCTGCTTTATTTTCCAGCATCTGGCTTCTTTTGACCATTTTGTTTAGAAAAGAATTGCAGAGCTATCTTTATAGGCAAGTACGTCCTTTCTTCATTGTCAAAGACATGTATATTGTACGGCCCTAATTGGGATTGAATGGGGAAAACAATGTAGACCTCAACAACTGTACAGGGTCATTTCATACAGAGCAGACATTTCAGCTTTTGGTAGATGCTAGCTAGTTGAATTCTTCTATCTTTGAAGGACTCGAGGCAATGAAAGATTTGCACCTGAGTTCTCATACCACCATCTGTCCAGTCAAATCCAGCGCATTAGAAGAGTGCAGGCATGTTCTCCAAGGTGCTACCATATTAACTGTCTGGTACATGCAATGTTTGAAAAAAGACTGTATGACTATTCCTAACCAGCTCATACTCTACGCTCTAATTATTATATAATAAAAATGACAAAAATTTAATTAAAAAAGCACAGTTGACCAGAGAAAGAAGACACATACTATTTTATATATGAAAATGCATAAGCTAGCCCCTCTTTGATGAAGGTGATGTTCCAGGACCTTCTCCTCGAATGCTGGAAAAGCTGAGGATCCAAAGTCCCACAAGAATGAGCTGGTACCAGGGGTGGACTGACCATTTGGAAACTCGGGCACTGCCCGAGGGCCCGGGGTCAGTAGGGGGCCCCATGAGATGCTCCTGGCACCTTTTTCATAGCCTTTTTTGAGTTTGGGCAAGGACACAGGGGCCCCATGATCCCCTATCGCCCAGGGGCCCCATGAGTTGTCAGTCCGCCCCTGGCTGGTACAGAAGGACTTTATTGTTTTATAGTTCTGATGAAGAGAGGGTACCCTCGAAACACACCAGCTGTCGTGAATCCAGGACAGCGATTCTGTTGGCGCTGGGGTCATTTGGGTCTTCACATCTATTGTGCCATGAATGTTGGTTTCACATGCCATATATTACATGTGTTTCCAAGTATGTTTTTAGCCTTTCATACTACCAGTAAACCCATGAGAATAATGCACTAGACTGGTGTGCCTTTCTATCTTTTCTTTGAATCAAACAGCCATGCCTTCTTACTGCTGCTTACTGCAGGCAGTGCCAGAATATCATTAATATACAAATAACAATGTCTCTATCCTCATAATCATCATCATCATTTCTCCTGGAGTTTCCAAACTGCTAAAGTTACTAAATCTTGCTTTGGCATGTGGTGTTGCTGCATCCCAGGGTATATAAAAAATTAAATTCTTTATTGTTATTACACTCTCTCTCTCTCGATCTAAGACTTGTTGACCTTTTCTGTGATGTTACTGAACTTTGTAAAAATAACTTATAAACAGGTTTTTAATATTTTAACTGCCAATTTCCCAGCCTGATATTGTCAGTGGTCACAGTTCATTATGAAAGTTCATCACGAAATTTTTTGTGATGGTTCTACACCCCCTTGAAGAATATTGTGAACATTCCTGTCTGGTCCAAGTCGAATTTCCATGATGTTTTAGGTGTCGCTGGACCACCCTGGAAAAAATAACATAAGATTTTAGTTTTTAGTTCATCATGAGCCACCCTGACCAGATCAAGATGTTGATGGAAGTATTAGTAAAAACTGTAGAATATTTATTTGCTTTCAGTAAATCTTCATCATCTTCACATGCTAATAAGGAGCCTCAGCAAAACAATTTCCCCACTATTTTATTTATTTTTACATTTTTATATTTTAGTATTTATAATTGGACATACTGTATTTGTCTTGAAGACAAATAGAGATGAAAAAAAACTGTTAGCTCTTAGTAAAATATTGTTGAGATTTGATTTTACTTCTAGGCACTTAACTTTTGCTTAAGAGGTTTTGAAAGGATAAATAGACAACTTTAAAGTCCAAGTGAAGACATTGTACTATCCATCTACAGTTACATAGTCTTCTGTCCACTTTCCTGTTACAGCAGTTGGGAAGGTTTTCTAAATATGACAATGGGAACTCGAGTATAGCCTGGTACACACTAGCAGTTTTCTTCATTCAACCCAGCAGGCTGAACCAAAAAATCTGCAGAGCTTGGGAGGAGCCGCTGTGCTAACAATCCAATGTTAACTAACAATCCAATGTTAGTACAGCGGTCTCCCACACTGAGCTATTGTGTTCTGATAGGGGGATGGACCCCTGCCAGAACACACTGGTCAGCGATCTCAGCCATTGGCTGAGAGGGCTGATCTGGAGCTGATCGGCAGACTTTTTTCGGTCATGCCCCTTCGACAGAAGCCAGCTGAAAGCCTGGCTTATGTCGGACCTGCCGTCGTGCACACAGGCCAAATATCGTTCATTTTTTATTGAACCTGCCAATGCCGCCCGACAATCGGCCTGTGTGTACTAGGCTTTAGTTCCAGTTCTCTCTGTAACAGGCTCTGAGTAACAATTCTTTACAATTCAGGACCCCCTCTCTACAATGAGGACCCCCTGTTGTGAGCTATGTGGCCATTACTCAGCTACGTATATTTGAAAGCATTTATGAGAACAATCAATCACAAAAATAATATACTGAATTATAAGAAAATAAAAATAAGTGAGACTCCAAATGGTCTTTATCTGAAAATAGTCTCAGTTCACAAAGAGCCCCGACAGAAAAATACAATAGTTTTTTTCTCTGGCATTTCTACACAGAATATACTGTATAATGTTTGGGCCACAAAAAAAAAGACTTTCCCAAATGGGACCGTTGCCCCACCTTACCCCATTTCTTTCTTTAAAGTGTAATGACAGGCAAAAAAAAAATTACATATAATATTAAGCTTTTCACTTGTGTACCACCCTGCTATAAATGTTTGATGCAGGATGTTGAAACCAACACAAGATGGCAGTGTCCTCCAGAACAGTGGCGTTCACACATTGAAGAACAGGTCTATGGAAATTGTATGCTGAATCGCAGGGCTTTGCTGAGAAGCATTGCAATTGGAAACTACATTTTCCAGAGGAGCTGGCGTGTGGGTTGGGGCATAGGTATATCAAAGCCCGGAAGACTGGACAGGAAGTGAGAAGGGAGAGATCTAGAGAGAGGAGTGTGTTGATCACCTGAGAACTGGACCAGCCACGGGAGGAGAGAGAAGATAGGCAAGGAGAATCTGCTGATCGCTGACCTTACCACTTGATCTAGAGAGCTGATCTGCCAGCAGCTGACCGGAAGTATCGCTGTAGGCGAGACCGGAGAGAGAGAGAGAGAGTTGGCCCGATCTGGAGAAAGAGTGCAAGGATCTGTCAGAGGCCATTCTTCGGGTGAGAGAGTGCCAGGCCTTGCCTACGGAAAGAACACTGACACTTGCTCCATAGTTGCTATTTCCTCCACACAGTTGCGGACATCGCATATAATCACTATAAGTTGTGGCCTAGTTCCTCCAGCTGCTATTGCTTAACCACACTTGCCACAGCCTTGACACCAGCACTCATAGCAGAACAGCCATCCAGCAGGCCAAGCCCCATCTGTGTCACAGTCATCATCAATTTACCCTTTTAAAGAGACCTTTTCAAATTGTGCCAATAGTCTTGCAGTCCAGAGAGGAACTACCCTGTATCAACAACCACGTCTGCCAGCTCAACATCCTTTTTTCAAATCTACTAGTGACCAGTGCACTTAAAGGGACATTACACCAGTCCACTGCCACTTTCAGGGGGAGTGCTGTTCCTTCTTTGCTTTATTGCATTGCATAGAATCACTATGCATACTTCTTCCCATTGTGAACCAACTGGGCCCCATCTCGCACGCAAAAGACTCTTCACTGCACTTAAAGGGTCATTGGTTACTTTAGGGGTAAAGAGCTTTTTTATTTTAGGCTAAATCCCTGCCATCAGGTCCTGAGGGCCCAAAGTGAGCTAGAGCTGCCTATTTTGATAGTTCTTGCTGCTCATTGGGGACTATAAAGTCACGTCAGGTTGAAGGTTTAGGGTTAGTTTCTGAAAAGCAGGCCTGCTAACACTATTTGTGGTTCTGTTATAGTTTTGTCTTTTCTTTGTTTAACCACCTTCAGCCCACCCTATAGTACAAAGACGGGCGCAAGGTGGTTCTCTCACTCTGATAGGACGTCGTATGACGTCCTACCATTCTCACTGCGCATGCGCGGCTCAGGGAGAGCGGTGATCGCTGGTGTGCTGTGTCCCTCGGACACAGCGGATCACGGAAAGAGCTGAAGATGTCAGCTCGGTCATGTGATCAGCTGTGTCCAATCACAGCTGGTCACATGTAAACACGGAAATGCCGGTTATCGGCATTTCTCTCCTCTCGAGCTGTCATGCTGACAGCTCGAGAGGAGAGCGGGTAATCAGCTTTCCGCGGAGGGGACATGTACACTGATCATCAGGGCACTGATGATCAGTGTGCCCTGATGATCAGTGTGGCCCCAGACGTGCCACCTGTCAGTGCTCATCAGTGCCACGTGCCAGTGCCCATCAGTGCCATGTGCCAGTGCCCATCAGTGCCACATCAATGCCACATATCAGTGCATACCAGTGCACATCAATGCCACATATCAGTGCCCATCTGAGCTGCCTTTCAATGTCACCCATTAGTGCCAGTCAGTGCCACCTATCAATGCCAATCAGTACCACCTATCAGTGCTACCAATCAGTGCCACCTATTAGTGCCAGTCAGTGTCGCCTATCAGTGCGCATCAGTGCCAGTCAGTGCCGCCTATCAGTGCTGCCTATCAGTGCCATATATCAGTGCCATGTATCAGTGCTGCCTTTCAGTGCCCATCAGTGATGCCTGTCAATGCCCATCACTGCAACCTACCAGTGCCTCCTCATCAGTGCCCATCAGTGCCACCTATCAGTGTCCATCAGTGCAGCCTATCAGTGCCCATCACTGCAGCCTCATTAGCGCACATCAGTGAAGGAGAAAAATCACTTATTTACAAAATTGTATAACAAAAACTAAAAAAAACTTTTTTTTTTTTTCAAAATTTTCAGTGGTTTTTGGTTTGTTTAAGAAAAAATAAAAATCCCAGAGGTGACTAAATACCACCAAAATAAAGCTCTGTCTGTCTCAAAAAAATGATAAAAATTTCATATGGGTACAGTGTTGCATGACCGTGCAATTGTCATTCAAAATGTGAGAGCGCTGAAAGCTGGAAATTGGCCTGGGCAGGAAGGGGGTATAAGTGCCCTGTAGGCTAGTGGTTAAAATTGACACAAGTAACAACTGACTCTGCATATGCTGATCTTGTTAGTACGGTGTAACCAAGCTACTTTGGAATCTGCTATAAACCTCTTACCAGTTTTCTCCAATCAGTGTGTGATTTTACTTCCTGGTGGTAATTTCATCCGGTTAAGAGTGTACTGTGGTGTCAGCAGGGGTCGGGTTTTCAGAGAGGGGTCCAGAGCAACAGGGAGCCCAAAAATAATCCAGCAAGGGGGTAGTGCTACACTAGCATTAATGCAGAATTATTTTAGCCCAACCCTTCTTATATACACTTTTATTTTACCTTGTTAATCCTAACAGTTGATCCTTCATGTTTCCACTTCCTATAACAGTGAGACAATGCTGTTCATTCTGCAGCAGGGGCAGACTGACAACTCATGGGGCCCCCGGGCAATAGGGGATCATGGGGCCCCTGAGTCCTTGCCCAAACTCAAAAAAGCCTATGAAAAAGGTACCAGGGGCATCTCATGGGGCCCCCTACTAACCCCGGGCCCTAGGGCAGTGCCCGAGTTTCCCAATGGTCAATCCACCCCTGTTCTGCAGTGACGATGTATAGCTGATGTTGTCACCTTGTGGACAGGGTAGTGTTCTATGGACATGTAGTCTTATCAATACTGCTTTCTCTTTCTATTATAACTACACTCTATAATACAGACACCCAATGCAGACATACCTTCAGTTTTGCTTACACTACCACTGCAGTTCTCTTCCATCCTGTCCTTGAATCTGCCATAGAAATGGAGGAGTCTGTATCCAGAGACATTTTGGTCTCTTTTGTCTATATGGAAGATGTGACACTTGTGTTATAACAGTTGGGGTAGTATATCAGGGATATAGACTACACTATGGCACTGGGATGGCAAGGGCTTTTAACTACAGGTGCGACTAAGCACAGGTGCGCTTCTGCCTGTTTTTGCACATTCCCACGTGTCATGTGTAGGGCAGTCCATCATTGAATTTGGGTTTTGCGCACTTGAAAACACACAAATTTGGAGATTCATGGGGGTGATATTAACTATTAATGGCAATGTTGAGTTTTTGATAAGTGGAAGTGTTTATATGTGTCAGGAAAGGATACGATTTTGCGCATGCTTGCGGACACAAAAATCTGAACCTTGGTTTAGGGTGTGTATGTACATGGAGTCTGTAATCTATAGCATGGGAGTGATGAGGAAGGCAAGGGGGTGGTATAGGGAATTGGTATTTTTTTGTAAAATGTTGTAAGACAAACCAGATTCCCAGGAGCAGAAAACCAGTATGGACTGTTGCTCATCCTCCTGGGCGAATATGCTGTGATGGCTCCACACGTGCGCATATACATATAGCAATTGGCGTGCACACTTGGTGCCCAGCAACCTATTTAAATGGACGTATCACTTGGAGAAGTTGCTGAATGGACTTCAGCTTGTTCCATGTGTCTTGAGATCTGATCAGTTGTGTTCACCTACCTGTGCATGACCCTGCTTCCTGCCAAACTTGCTCACCTGTTTCTCTGACCTCAGCCTGTTTTCTAAGCTTGTCTCTGCTTGCTGCTTTTGTACTGTTTTGCTTGTCTGTTACTGGCCTTTGGCCTGCTTCCTGAACTTGTTCTGCCTGTCAATTCGATCCCTTGCTGCCTGGCTGTCACTGACTACCGTTTACCATCTGCTTTCTGGCCCTGCTATCATCTGCTGCTCTTGTGCCAAGCTGCTTCAGTATCCTGTCCTGAGGACTGCACCATCCAGCTCTACCTACCTAAAGACCATATACCACCAGCCAGCTACTCCAGCACCTATACCACTCCATGCTCCCACACTGTCTCCACCTTCAGGAGTGTTGGATATGAGACGCAAGCAGGGGCGGACTGACCATTTGGAAACTATGGCACTGCCCGAGGGCCCGGGGTCAGTAGGGGGACCCATGAGATGCCCCTGGTACCTTTTTCATAGGCTTTTTTGAGTTTGGGCAAGGACACAGAGGCCCCATGATCCCCTATTGCTCAGGGGCCCCATGAGTTGTCAGTCTGCCTCTGGGCGCAAGAGAGGCCTCCAGAATGTTCCAGTCTTCACCAGGTATGTAATAAGTCTACTGATTCTTTAAGTTTCAGCAAAAAGCGATACATTACTACAAATGTCTCTTTCAGACACTGTCTCTCTAGACTGCATATGTGAGAAAAATCCTCCCATATATAAAGTGGCAGTTCTTGGTTTGGTTTGTTAGTGTAAACACTTTAGGAACAAGTAGGAGCTGTAGAGTTTGGCTGGGAAAATAGAAGTGTACATAATATTACTGAAACTCGGCTGCCCACTTTAGTGTCTATGGCACGGTACATTTAACATTCTGTCCATGGCCCCCATCCTGAAAAGCTGCTGTGCATCTGTCATCCTGTCCACATTAAGCCATGTTCCTCAGTTCCTATGAGAAGGCTATAATATCTCCATTCAGCTAGAAGAATTGTTTTTTCTCTGACGTGGCCTCAAGCTCATTGTCAGAGATGGTGTCATGGGAAACACAAGTCCGGCAAGGGGACATCTTAATTCTGTGCTGAAAGGAATAGGCATGGCAGTTGCAAGACACAGCAAATCATGAAAACATTAGGCCATGCTAGTTGTTTGTAGTGGCTGTGCTACTACAGTTGAACTGCAAGAGATAGTATGATCTAACCCACATGTAGCAATGCACTAACTGAGAAACTAAATGATGTGGACAGCAGCCCCCCTTATCACTAACCATATGACTAAAGCCATAGTACTATACATATATTTTAATTTAAAAACAAATAATTTTTTACTTTCCTACTGCCCCCCCCCCACAGCGGAAGTGCAAAATCACGTTTATAAACATGATTTTGCACAGAACATCCTCTCTGTAGCAGTAAGTCTGCTATAGGATGGACTAAAAGTGGTTAACAACAATAGTGAGGTAGAAACAAAATTACAAATTTGTAAAGAGTTGAATGCCTGCATTTGAAAATGTAAAATATTCATATGCAATACTGCATATACACCTTACTATAAGGCTTTCATTTTTATAATGCAAAATGTGCTTGAAAAAAATCTGTTCTATTTTTTTAAATGTATTTAAATGGTGTGTTTGTTTGGAGGGCACATTTAGAGCAGTTTGATTTATTTAATTTAACGCTCTCCTTTTCTTTTGTACTTGATCATTATTTGTGTAAAGTCACTTTATATTTTTTATTTTACTTTTTACAATTAATTGTTTTTTTTCTTTGAAAAAAATGTGAAATAATGAGGGTCCTTTTTAGCACAAAAACCAATACAAGATAGATGAATAGTGCTATATAAAGTCCATTGCATACGTCATGGCGTTTTCCCAATTCTTCTGAAATCCTTTCTCCTGTCAGGTGAAAAGCAGTGCTAAAATCATTGTTTCATTCCATTGGCTAGAATATTAATGAACACTCAAGTGATAAATGTGCCTATCATTTAGGCATGCTTAGGAATGTTTACATGTGTTTAGGCGGATTGGGCATATTTTTCTGACCAAGCTTTCCTCTCCTGAATGCGATTGGTGCAGTCATATTTCTGCCCCTAAGCACTCTTACCTCTAAACGCCTGTAAACGCCTATGTGTGCATGGACACATATGGGAAGAATTACAAAAACTGGAGAGTGCAAAATCAAGTGCAGCTCTGCATAGAAACAAATCAGCTTCCAGATTTATTGTCACAGCTTAACTGAACAAGCTGAAGTTAGAAGCTGATTGGCTACAATGCGCAGCTATACCAGATTTTGCACTCTCTGCTTTTAGTAAATCTCCTCCATTGGCTAAACTAGAGGAGCGTTTAGAGGCAGATAAAAAGTCAAATGTTCGTTATTTAGCTGCAGTGTGCATGAGGCCTTTAAAACCAGCAAAAACACCTTAATTTTGTCTTCCGCATTGACTACAAAGTGATTTACAGAGATGTCAAAATTTTGCCAGAGCCTTCCAATTTTCACAGAAATTTCAGAGAAAACAAAACTCTCAGACTTGCTTACTCGTAATACCCATCCAATCCACTTTTTTAGGTAAGAAAATATCCCCCACATCATTACACCCCCACTAGCCTGAACCGTTGATACAAGGCAAGATGGATCCATGCTTTCATGTTGTTTACGTCAAAAATTCTGACCCTACCATCTGAATGTCATAGCTGAACCAGTCTGCCCATTCTCCTCTGAACTTTGACATCAACAAGGCAGTTTCGTCCACACAACTGCCACTCACTGGATATTTTCTATTTTTCGGACCATTCTCGGTAAACCCAAGAGATGGTTGTGTGTGAAAATCCCAGTAGATCATCAGTTTTTAACCTCCGTAACGGTATTCCCGAGTGTAGCTTGGGGTAAAATGACTGTACCAAAAGCGGTAACCCCCTCGGGCTTAGCATGCGGCGCTGCATAGGGAGTCCCTGCAGAGCTTACCTTGTCCTTCGCTCCCGCGATGTGTCCCCTGCAGCGTCCCCGGCCATCTCCTCCTGCTGATGCCGGCATCCGGCTCCTGTGTTTCGGTCCCTGTGACGTCGGGATGTACGGGCGCCGGCGGCGGGAAATTTGAAAATTTTAAAAAAATTTCATTTTTTTCAAAACGATTTTACATAGTAAAACATTGCTGTTTCAACCCATTTCACATACATTTTGTCCCTAGTGCTCTGTCCTGTCCCCTGTCTGCATTTTGACTGTTCTTTCTGCCTGGAAAGTGTCCCTTTAGGTCAAAAGCAGGTTTAGATCAGCTAGAGAACAGCGATAGTAAATCAGAACCACTTGCAGAATTGAGTGATAATGATTCGTGGGGGAATTCCTCATCAGACACTGAAAACAATTTTGCGACTTTGCTCAGCGATGTGCTGGCGCTATATTTCAAATTTCAGTGTTTTGGTTTGATTATATTATTGAATTAAATGTATTATTATTATATTATTATTTTTTATGATTATTTATTAAATTATAATTTATGATTTTGTGTTTCAAATTTTATCATACCCGGGATGTTTAATAGACTCTTTTTCGGACAGATTTCAGTGAGTTATTCCTAAATATTACAGCCTACAATAAAAAAACTACATATTTCCATGCAAAATAATGGTACCGCTTTCAGCACCAAAAATCTGAAATAATCATACCGCTAGGGAGGTTAAAATACTCAGACCAACCTGTCTGGCACCAACAATCATGCCATGTTCAAAGTGACTTAGATCCCCTTTCTTCCCCATTCTGATGCTCGGTTTGAACTTCAGCAAGTCGTCTTCATCACTTCTAGATGCTTAAATGCATGAAATTGCTGCCATGTGATAGGCTGCTTAGAAATTTGTGTTACCAAGCAATTGAAGAGGTGTACCTAATCAAGTGGCCAGAGAGTACATGTCCCAGAGACCTCTGCAGAAGATTTCCCCTCTTAGATGTTCCCAGTGTGATGGGTCCTTGTTCTGTGGCCCTCTGTCCTACTTCATAAAAGTGAATAAACTTTACAGTAATTAACATATTTGAAAGAAGCCCTCTAATATATAGATGTGGGCAGGATATACACAGTTTTGTGGTAAAAGGAAATATTGGCACAGAGTGGTAGACACTCGCCCCCTCCTGCCGGATTCTCACACACAAAAACAACTTATTCCAATAGCAGGCATTTATTAAATGTATGATTTGTGTCACTCTCTGGAAAGCCGTTACATATACTTTCACTCCCCCCTCTGCTTCAACTGAAAACACATACATTAACAGTATTAGTCATTTGGTCTAAGATAGAAAAACCTCACAGTTCATTAATAATGTTACATTTATCGCACACATCAAATGAGCTTGTGTGATTGAGGGAAAATGGCTTGAGCTTATCGCCGTGTGAGACACATTTGTCTTAATACAAGGATAAAATCATCTACTTCTTAATGGCTGGATTGAATCTGTAACCAATCTCCCTAATTGGAAGCAGTTCTCCCGATGTGGAAGATCGGGTAAAAGAGAGGTTAGTAGGAGCTTGTGGCTGTTCTTTGTTGACAATGTTGACAGGGCTATGCAGAGCTGACTTTCATTTAGCAGGCAGTAAAAAAGAGTTGCATAGCTGCATGATGTAATGTAAAGTGGACCTGTGCCAAGACTATTTACACTAAAGTTTTTACACATTCTAAAGAAGCAGCAAAAACACTTTAAAACACACCCTCATTCACCTATGTAACTATGGGCATTGTGAATAATTCCATCTTAAATTTTTCTACAGAGGCATTGAAATCTCATCCTTTTTTGCTATAGCTTTCTGAGGATGGTGAAAGAAGGTTTGCAGGTATAGAGAAGGCGATACCTCCTGATGTCTGTTTTTGTTTTTTTTTTTTTGCTTTCTTTTATTTTTTAATTTTTATTTTTTGCTGTGGAATGGTGATTTTACATTGTGGGACCACACAGCAACTGCATAGGAGAGTTTAATAGACAGAAAATTGCATAGGAGAATTTCAAACAGGAAACATTTCTCCATTTCTCCAGGCTTTCTTCAGTATTGGTCATATGGCAATGCTGCTCTATTGGTATTTGCCTGATAGGGCTGGGAATATGGCATTTAGCATAGCCAGCTAATTATTGGCTCTTTAGTTTACATTTATACTCACCTAAGTGGATGCAGCATCTGTTCTCAATTCTAAGACTGAGAACTTAGCAATCAAATACTGCTGACCGCTCAGTTCTCAGCCTTCACTGAGCAGAGAGCCGGTGACTGTCAGTCACCAGCTCTCTGCTCTGCCCCCCAGCACTAACTGGAGCACCAGGCTGTGGAGCAACTGGCTCAGGCTCTCAGCGGCTCACTCAGAGACTGAGCTAGCTGCCAGTCCAGGCATTTGGGTGGACCCTGACTTCCTGTTGGTTGAAAACAGGTCATAGGAGTACAGAATGGACTGCACTCCAGTGACCCACAGGAGAAGTAGAGCTAACCGAGCTGTGGCTGTACTTCTCCTTAAACAGCTGTCTTCTTATCCAACAGCCTGGAGGACTATTTTTCTCTTCAACTTTTTACCATTTATAAATTTGACAAATCAGAATTTGAACAATAAAGCCTTACAATTTGACTATAGGTCAGCCACAAAGCAAAGGACACTGATAATTGTCAAAAGGAAATTGCCAGTCTCTGACTCTTGGGCTGCCTAAGTAATGATGGAGCCTGGAGCCGTGATGAATGCAGCCTGAGAAGTGAAGTGCTACTGAGACATTCATCCAAAACAAACAAAACATATGCTCAAGCTACTAACTAAAGCCAGGTCAGTTTCTGAGGAACAGGGTGTCCACTAATTGGTTCCTCAAAACAGTCAAACAGCACTTGTACCTTTTTGTGTTCTGTCAGCAGTCAACCTTTTCATCCAGCAGCAGGCTCCCACAGCAGATAAAGAGAGAGGGAGCCAGCAGCATCAGTCAGCTCCCATATATAAAGGCCTATGGACAGCTAAGACTAATTAATAAGCTTTAGCTACCAGGGATCGTTGTGGACTTTAGAATGGAGGCTTTTCCTACCCAAAGCTCTATAAAGTCTCTGGGCTCCAGGAACTAGGACAGAACTTAAAATTCCAAGGAAACAAAGTTTGTTTCCTCCACATCAGGCACAAATCCTGGAGCCTCTTACCATGTGTAGGTGAAAGTACTGGGTGATACATATACACTGTTCACAATCTTGCAACCCTTGCCTCACTATATACTGTATATACAGTATAACAGCAGAAGTTATGCAGGTATGCAAAAATAGTTTCTGCAGAACGGAAAAAAAATGAAAGTGGAACTTTCATCCCCCCCCTCCTCAAAAAATTGCCAACGGACAGTCTTATTAATATGGAAGAGACCCAGTATGTCCCTCCTGCATTACAGTTTTTAACTTGCTTGTCCACATGTTACACTTTTGGCATCTGTTGAGACAAGTGAACTCCCACACTTGTACAGGAGTTATGTCATCTTGGCATGGCTAATCAAAGCAGCAGAAGATCAGAACCCAGAAGCCCTGGAAGAAGATGTCAGTGGTCGGTAGGGAGCTCTTGGACACTAAATCACTGGAGTAAGTATAGTTCCACTTTAAATGAAAGCAGATGATGGAGCAGAAGCAGAGAGATGTACTCCCCCATGTGTTCTGTGTATGGTGTATATCTGGAAGTTACAATAAATTAACCACTGAATGGTGAACCCATTAAAGCAGCGGAAAGTTGGGTCCGTGACGTAGGTATGGCTTGACAGAGCAGGAGAGAGTGATGGGAACAGAACCGACAAGAGCACTGCCTGGAAAATGAAACACACGCACTAATTGATATTTATGGAACTGGGTTTTCACGGCAAGACGTGTTTAGGTTTTAGGTGGAAAGTGTTTACATTGTAGTCAGCATGAAGCCTGGATGCAAAGCAGACTGTGTAATTAGAGTGTTTGGCATTGACTTATAATGATGTTTCCACCAATGTACGCACTGCGGATACAACATATGTGGACAAAATACAGGCTAAAATAAAAATAGAGACTGCTTTGTATTGAGGAGTCTTGAAATGAGCTCCTTGTTTTGTTTAAACTTGTCAGACGTGTCATCATGTAATATAGTGTGTAGTACTACCCCTCTTAAAGGGTTGCTTAGTGATTTTTGGGTTCTCTGTTGATCTGGACCTCTTGTTGAAAGCCCAACCTCTGCTGACACCACCATGCTCTTGTGACCAAAATAAATCACAACTGTAAAATGGACTCACACACAAGTTATTATAAACCAGTATGATGTTTATACTGGAATTAAAATTAACTTGGTCAAAAAGATCAAAATAATACTGATATATGCAGCAAATATAATCACTCTTGGCAATTATGTAACAACATTCACAGTAAAGCAACAATAACTGTTAGCAGGTCTACTTTCACAAATAATCCATTGTCTGCAACCTGAGGGGACTGCTGAATCCCCAGTGAGCAGGAACAACTTTCAAGAAATAGGTAAGCTCACTGTGGGTTCTCAGAACTGGATGACAAGGATTAGATGTGAAGTAAAGAGAATTTTCATTTGAAGTTGAGCAATGTCCCTTTAAAAACACTACAGTGTCTTCTGCATGCTTGTTGGGGCCCAGTTGGTATGAAGTTGAGTTGAGGTGTGGAGTATAGTTCCTCAGGATGGTAACACAAAGATAGTGAGGAAAAAGGGGAGATTTAACACTTTTCCTGTTGGCAGTAGTGAATTAGTGGGGGGTCCCCTTTAATGCCCTAAAGATAGTCCAGGCAACGAATAGCAACAATTGGCATAAGTGTCTATGGACAAAGACAACCACCTATGAATATCAAAGGCAAAATGAACAGTAGTAAGAATCCTGCTTTGCTGAAAAAGGGAAACTTGTTGTTTCAGTTGGCACTGCGGTATCCTGGCCTGCAACTGTATGTCCAGTGGTCAGCTTGTACAATAAACTGTAATGCAGATGCATTGCAACAATGGCGGCTTGGAGAACCAGGCCGCAAACTAGGGCAACCATATGTAATGTTCACAACTATGTGTAGGTAGATAGCTGAGGTGGCAGACTGTCAGTATTCACTTGCTTAGTGGGTGCATGGGTCTCTCTCTCACTCTCTCCCGATAAAAGTAGTTTGGCAGATCATAGCAGTCTGTCTTTCCCTGCAGGCAGGGTCAGTCCACGGACTCTGCGGTTCAGACTCGGTGTCCCGTCTGGTCTCCTGCTGTCAGATTGGCCTGCTTGGCAACGTGGCAGACTGGGTGATCAGTAGACTCTTTCCGCTCTTCCTCTCTCTCCAGCCCTGGCTCCGCGGCCTAGTTCAGCACTTCAGCTGTCAGCACACCTCCTAGTCCTTAATTCTGTCCCCGCTCTCTCCTGGCCAATCTTCCGGGCTTTGATATTTATATGCCCCTACCCACACGCTACCTTTCTTGGGAAATGTAGTCCCTGACCGCCCTGCTCACCACTCCTGGTGTTCAGCATACAAGTTCCAGAGGGCTGTTCTGTCTATGTGAGTTGCCCTGAATGGCAGGCCATCTAATGTCCATCTTAATGTATTGCAAGTAATAACATTTCAGTGAGTTACAAGTGTATCAGTCACTTGAAGTCATTTTAAAAGTTTTTTCATTTATAAATGCATTTTAATTACTACAAGATACTGTATATTAGTTTTTTTTATTGCACACTGTATTTCACAAATTTTGTAATAAAATAAAAACCTAAAAATCATTTATACTAAAGCTGGTCATAGACTATGTGGATTTCATTTGGTTCCTGAGGAATTAGCCAAAATTCACTCCATGTGTCGGAATGAAAGACTGTCACACACCCGTGACATCACTAAATCCAAGTTTATTCTATAGAGCAATCATAACCCACACAGTAGCACACAAGAAGCAGTTTCTACCTTAGGACCACCCCCACTAACTCATTTCACTGCTATTGTGTGCTATGGTGTGCATTCTGGTTGCTCTATGGAATTCCTACTGTAGTGATGTCATCAGTGCGCGGTGGACTTTCATGCCTGCAGCATGGACATCTCTAACATTCCTCAGCACCTGGCATTCAGGTGGCAGGGGGAAGATCCAGCATTAAAGCGACGATGAATGGGACATGTCATCTAAACATTGGTGGCCTGATGCCACCATCCCACGTAATACTCTTCTTTTACAAAGGATTTTATTGCAGAATAGATAACAGCAGAGAACCAGTCAAAGACAGATGCACTGACCGACATGAATAAAACATACAAGTATTCTGGTGAATAATATAGAGTATGTACTGATGGAAAGACAAGAAAATAAACTTTGTACACAAGTGTCGTATATAAAAAAGGAAAACAAAACAATAGGTTGCAAAAATGGTAGACATTTAGAAACCAATGACATAATAAACTATAAGAAAAAGTTGTCACCATATCAGCATACAGAAGGCGGGGAAGATGAGAATCGGAGCCTCACTGAATGCAAGTAGGTACTCCATATGCAGGGCTCTCGATGGAGTCCAGCATATGGATATAGTATTGCTGGTATGGCACTCAAAGCAGAAATCACAATCAGCACAAATAGCGTAGAAACAGACTAAACAGAAGGAAAGAGAGGAACGAGGAGAAAAGGAGACAAAAAAAAAAGATAAGGGCTCCAGGGGGACTGCGACGGAAAAAAACAACAATATAGTAATATGTAAATTTTATATCGACAAGAGGGACTGATCGAATCTCGACGGTTGGGCTATATCAAGCCAGGGACACTAGGTCTGCAGGAACTTTGTATGGGTGTCTAACAGTATAGCCGTCAGCTTTTCGTTAACCATTATAAAGTTCATTCGGTTTTTGACAGCCTCGAAGCTGAAGAGGGGAGTCTTCCAAGCCCTTGCGATCGTCAGCTTGATAGCCATGAATAGATGCGATGCCAGCTGCCGTTTGGGACGAAGTAGGCCCACTAATGGTTTAAAAAAGAGCGCTTCACATGGGTTGCGTTTAATGTCTGTGTGAAACATAGTACGGAGAAGGGCATAAACTCTGATCCACAATCTGCAAACCTTGGGGCAAGTCCACCAAATATGGACAATGGTGCCTATTTGTTGACAACCCTGAAAGCAAGTCGGGAAGTATGCGGGAATAAAACGAGCCAGACGAGCAGGCGTGTAATACCATTAGAGATGAGCGAATCGAACTCGGCGAAGTGGAATTCGTTTCGAATATTAGGAAAATTTAGGAAAATTCGCGCCGAATCCGAAAATTAGCAGACTTCGGATGCGCGAATCGAAATTTTTCCAAAAATGGCGACGACATGTGCGGCGACGGAGCGGGGATCTCTGGGAAGGCGCGCAGACAAGGCGCGCTGACCCATAATGCATTCATTCATGACATGTGATTGCATTAGCCAATCAGCAGCCAGCCAGCCAGCACTGTGTAATGGTGGAGCTATAAATTGCGGCCATCTTAAAATTCTCCATTTGCCTCTGGTCATTCAAGAGAGACAGACCTCTCTGTATTAGGGACACAGAATCGTTACTTAGGGACACAGAACCATTACTTAGGGACACAGAACCGTTACTTAGGGACACAGAACCGTTACTTAGGGACACAGAACCGTTACTTAGGGACACACAATCGTTACTTAGGGACACAGAACCGTTACTTAGGGACACAGAACCGTTACTTAGGGACACACAATCGTTACTTAGGGACACAGAACCGTTACTTAGGGACACAGAACCGTTACTTAGGGACACAGAATTGTTACTCAGGGACAGACACAGAATTGTTACTCAGGGACAGACACAGAATTGTTACTGAGGGACACAGAATTGTTACTGAGGGACACAGAATTGTTACTGAGGGACACAGAATTGTTACTCAGGGACAGACACAGAATTGTTACTCAGGGACAGACACAGAATTGTTACTCAGGGACAGACACAGAATTGTTACTCAGGGACAGACACAGAATTGTTACTGAGGGACACAGAATTGTTACTGAGGGACACAGAATTGTTACTCAGGGACAGACACAGAATTGTTACTCAGGGACAGACACAGAATTGTTACTCAGGGACAGGCACAGAATTGTTACTCAGGGACAGACACAGAATTGTTACTGAGGGACACAGAATTGTTACTCAGGGACAGACACAGAATTGTTACTCAGGGACAGACACAGAATTGTTACTCAGGGACAGACACAGAATTGTTACTCAGGGACAGACACAGAATTTTTACTGAGGGACACAAAATTGTTACTCAGGGACACAGAATTGTTACTCAGGGACACAGAATTGTTACTCAGGGACAGACACAGAATTGTTACTGAGGGACACAGAATTGTTACTGAGGGACACAGAATCGTTACTCAGGGACACAGAATTGTTACTGAGGGACACAGAATTGTTACTGAGGGACACAGAATTGTTACTCAGGGACACAGAATTGTTACTCAGGGACAGACACAGAATTGTTACTGAGGGACACAGAATTGTTACTCAGGGACAGACACAGAATTGTTACTGAGGGACACAGAATTGTTACTGAGGGACACAGAATTGTTACTCAGGGATACAGAATTGTTACTCAGGGACACAGAATTGTTACTCAGGGACAGACACAGAATTGTTACTGAGGGACACAGAATTGTTACTCAGGGACACAGAATTGTTACTCAGGGACAGACGCAGAATTGTTACTGAGGGACACAGAATTGTTACTGAGGGACACAGAATTGTTACTCAGGGACAGACGCAGAATTGTTACTGAGGGACACAGAATTGTTACTGAGGGACACAGAATTGTTACTCAGGGACAGACACAGAATTGTTACTGAGGGACACAGAATTGTTACTGAGGGACACAGAATTGTTACTCAGGGACAGACACAGAATTGTTACTGAGGGACACAGAATTGTTACTGGGGGACACAGAATTGTTACTCAGGGACACAGAATTGTTACTCAGGGACACAGAATTGTTACTCAGGGACAGACACAGAATTGTTACTGAGGGACACAGAATTGTTACTCAGGGACAGACACAGAATTGTTACTGAGGGACACAGAATTGTTACTGAGGGACACAGAATTGTTACTGAGGGACACAGAATTGTTACTCAGGGACACAGAATTGTTACTCAGGGACAGACACAGAATTGTTACTGAGGGACACAGAATTGTTACTCAGGGACACAGAATTGTTACTCAGGGACAGACACAGAATTGTTACTCAGGGACAGACACAGAATTGTTACTGAGGGACACAGAATTGTTACTGAGGGACACAGAATTGTTACTCAGGGACAGACACAGAATTTTTACTGAGGGACACAGAATTGTTACTCAGGGACACAGAATTGTTACTGAGGGACACAGAATTGTTACTCAGGGACACAGAATTGTTTCTCAGGGACACAGAATTGTTACTGAGGGACACAGAATTGTTACTCAGGGACAGACACAGAATTGTTACTGAGGGACACAGAATTGTTACTCAGGGACAGACACAGAATTGTTACTGAGGGACACAGAATTGTTACTGAGGGACACAGAATTGTTACTGAGGGACACAGAATTGTTACTCAGGGACACAGAATTGTTACTGAGGGACACAGAATTGTTACTGAGGGACACAGAATTGTTACTCAGGGACACAGAATTGTTACTCAGGGACAGACACAGAATTGTTACTGAGGGACACAGAATTGTTACTCAGGGACACAGAATCGTTGAATTAAAGAGTATGTCAGACAACACGCAGAGGAGTGGCAGAGGAGGCAATGTTTTAGGAGCGAGCAGACGTGGCAGCAGAGGAAGGGGTCAAGGCAGCACTAGTCGCAGCCAGAGGCCAGTGCTCCCGGTGTCATCCAGCGGTCGTGTCTCCACCGACAACCCTGCCGTCATCGATTGGTTGGCTCGGTCGTCTTCCTCTTCCCAGGTCACCTCTGACACCTACAGCCAACGATCGGTGGGTACGTCAGGCACAACCGTTAGTTGGCATGGCCCGGGAGCAAGCCCACTGAAATCACGTGTCCTCTACCTGCCCCTGTCCTTTGGTGTTCCCTCACCAAGCGAAGTATCGCATGCTGTGGGCTCAGCCCCACTGTACAGTGAGGAAGAGCTAACAGAGGGCGGTCAGGAACGGGGGGAGACATCCGCCTCTTCAGCAGCCAGGCGAAGAAGTACTGGCGAGGAGAGTGGCTCGGTAGCCGGTCTAGAGACAGGTCTGTCTCCTGACCCACACGCAGCCGAGGGGGCTAGTAGTGAGGCGGAGACCCTAATTGATGATGATGAGGCTGATCGCACTTAGCAGCCTCGTCGTCATCAGGCTATTGCTTCCACATCATCAGGAGAAGAGGGTGCCAGCTTGGCAGCGAGCAAAACAGTCGGTGGGTTGCCCAGGAGGCAGCAAGGTCGCAGCAGTGTCAGTGGAGGCAAACGGCCACGGAGTACAGCACCAGCTCCACTGCAGCCTACCACCACGGCCAGTAGTGGTGCCGGTGTGCACGGAGGAAGTAGCAGTCAGCCAGTGAGGAGTAGCGGGGGCAAAGTTTCCTACTCGGCTGTGTGGCAATTTTTTGTCAAGCCACCCGAGGAAGTAAACGTAGCCGTATGTCAACTATGTGGCCAGAAAGTCAAGCGTGGCCAGGGGGCCCATGTTGGGACTACAGCGTTGCGTCAGCATATGCAGCGTCGCCATTTGGTGGCCTGGGAAAACCGTGATAAAGATACGGCGGTTCTGCCTGCCTCCTCATGCTGCTGCCAGGTCCAGAGTGTGTCATGGGTCCCTGTACGGCCTCCCATTGCTGCTGTCTCCATCGCCACACTCTGCCATGTGCCACTTTCAGGTCTCCTCACACTGCTGGTGTGTTCCATTTTGTCATAGGGTGCTGGCAGATTACGGGCCTCCCATTGCTGCTGCCAGGCCCGTAATCTGCCATGGGCCCCCGTACCGCCTCCTCATGCTGCTGCCAGGTCTAGAGTCTCTCATGGGTCCCTGTACGGCCTCCCATTGCTGCTGTCTCCATTGCCACACTCTGCCATGTGCCACTTTCAGGTCTCCTCACACTGCTGGTGTGTTCCATTTTGTCATAGGGTGCTGGCAGATTACGGGCCTCCCATTGCTGCTGCCAGGCCCGTAATCTGCCATGGGCCCCCGTACCGCCTCCTCATGCTGCTGCCAGGTCCAGAGTCTCCCATGGGTCCCTGTACGGCCTCCCATTGCTGCTGTCTCCATTGCCACACTCTGCCATGTACCACTTTCAGGTCTCCTCACACTGCTGGTGGGTTCCATTTTGTCATAGGGTGCTGGCAGATTTCGGGCCTCCCATTGCTGCTGCCAGGCCCGTAATCTGCCATGGGCCCCCGTACCGCCTCCTCATGCTGCTGCCAGGTCCAGAGTGTCTCATGGGTCCCTGTATGGCCTCCCATTGCTGCTGTCTCCATCGCCACACTCTGCCATGTGCCACTTTCAGATCTCCTCACACTGCTGGTGTTTTCCATTTTGTCATAGGGTGCTGGCAGATTACGGGCCTCCCATTGCTGCTGCCAGGCCCGTAATCTGCCATGGGCCCCTGTACCGCCTCCTCATGCTGCTGCCAGGTCCAGAGTGTGTCATGGGTCCCTGTACGGCCTCCCATTGCTGCTGTCTCCATCACCACACTCTGCCATGTGCCACTTTCAGGTCTCCTCACACTGCTGGTGGGTTCCATTTTGTCATAGGGTGCTGGCAGATTACGGGCCTCCCATTGCTGCTGTCAGGCCCGTAATCTGCCATGGGCCCCCGTACCGCCTCCTCATGCTGCTGCCAGGTCCACAGTGTCTCATGGGTCCCTGTACGGCCTCCCATTGCTGCTGTCTCCATCGCCACACTCTGCCATGTGCCACTTTCAGGTCTCCTCACACTGCTGGTGCTGTCCATTTTGTCATAGGGTGCTGGCAGATTACGGGCCTCCCATTGCTGCTGCCAGGCCTGTAATCTGCCATGGGCCCCTGTACCGCCTCCTCATGCTGCTGCCAGGTCCAGAGTGTCTCATGGGTCCCTGTACGGCCTCCCATTGCTGCTGTCTCCATCGCCACACTCTGCCATGTGCCACTTTCAGGTCTCCTCACACTGCTGGTGCTGTCCATTTTGTCATAGGGTGCTGGCAGATTACGGGCCTCCCATTGCTGCTGCCAGGCCTGTAATCTGCCATGGGCCCCTGTACCGCCTCCTCATGCTGCTGCCAGGTCCAGAGTGTCTCATGGGTCCCTGTACGGCCTCCCATTGCTGCTGTCTCCATCGCCACACTCTGCCATGTGCCACTTTCAGGTCTCCTCACACTGCTGGTGCTGTCCATTTTGTCATAGGGTGCTGGCAGATTACGGGCCTCCCATTGCTGCTGCCAGGCCTGTAATCTGCCATGGGCCCCTGTACCGCCTCCTCATGCTGCTGCCAGGTCCAGAGTGTCTCATGGGTCCCTGTACGGCCTCCCATTGCTGCTGTCTCCATCGCCACACTCTGCCATGTGCCACTTTCAGGTCTCCTCACACTGCTGGTGTTTTCCATTTTGTCATAGGGTGCTGGCAGATTACGGGCCTCCCATTGCTGCTGCCAGGCCCGTAATCTGCCATGGGCCCCCGTACCGCCTCCTCATGCTGCTGCCAGGTGCAGAGTCTCTCATGGGTCCCTGTACGGCCTCCCATTGCTGCTGTCTCCATCGCCACACTCTGCCATGTGCCACTTTCAGGTCTCCTCACACTGCTGGTGTGTTCCATTTTGTCATAGGGTGCTGGCAGATTACGGGCCTCCCATTGCTGCTGCCAGGCCCGTAATCTGCCATGGGCCCCTGTACCGCCTCCTCATGCTGCTGCCAGGTCCACAGTGTCTCATGGGTCCCTGTACGGCCTCCCATTGCTGCTGTCTCCATCGCCACACTCTGCCATGTGCCACTTTCAGGTCTCCTCACACTGCTGGTGGGTTACATTTTGTCATAGGGTGCTGGCAGATTACGAGCCTCCCATAGCTGCTGCCAGGCCCGTAATCTGCCATGGGCCCCCGTACCGACTCCTCATGCTGCTGCCAGGCCCTTAATCTGTCATGGGCCCCTGTACCGCCTCCTCATGCTGCTGCCAGGTCCAGAGTGTGTCATGGGTCCCTGTACGGCCTCCCATTGCTGCTGTCTCCATCGCCACACTCTGCCATGTGCCACTTTCAGGTCTCCTCACACTGCTGGTGGGTTCCATTTTTTCATAGGGTGCTGGCAGATTACGGGCTTCCCATTGCTGCTGCCAGGCCCGTAATCTGCCATGGGCCCCCGTACCGACTCCTCATGCTGTGACGTTGCAACAAGGTGGAATTCAACCCTACATATGTTAGACCGCCTTTACGAACAGCGAAAGGCCATCACCGATTTCCTGATGTTACAAGCGGATAAAGGTACTCCCCTGTGTAACTTCGATGTCAGCCATTGGCAGCTCATGCGTGACACCTGCCGCTTGCTCAGGCCCTTTGAGGAGGCCACGCTATTCGTGAGTCGGCAGGACTATGGGATGAATGACGTCATTCCTCTGTTGCACGTCCTGGAACAAATGCTGTTAACAATGGCTGGTCAGGGTGCGGTAGACGTGGCGCACAGATCTCAACGCCACATGACCCCTGTGGGGGCAGGACAGGAAGAAGAGGAGGAGGTAGAGGAGGACATTGGTGCTCAGGAATTATTGAGTGAAATGGGTGGTTTTTCCACTCAGCGGACAGGAGTGGAGGAGCAGGAGCATCTGGTAGAGGAGGAGGAGACAGAGGACCCAGACGCACCGTGGCAGTATGCTGTGGAGATGGAGGCAGGGAGTCCCTCGAATTCCTTGGCACAAATGGCCCATAGCATGCTCGGTTGCTTGCGTAGCGACAGCCGAATAACAACCATCAGACACAGGGATGACTTTTGGCTGTCCACCTTGTTGGACCCTCGCTACCGTTCAAAAATGGTGGCCTTTTTCACACCTGCTGAGAGGGAGGCCAAAATAAAGTACTATAAAAACCACCTATGTAGTCAGTTGGTCTCTGCCTTTCTGCGCCAACGTCCATCCTCAGACACTGTGGGCCCTGTGCGCTCGCGTTCCGCTGCCATGGCAGCAGGGGAGGGGTGGGGTGGTAGGAGCAGTGGCAGCTCCAACAGCAGCGGCTGCCTCAGTCTGCAGCCGATGATGAGTAGCTTTCTTCACCAGCGCAGTGAGGAAACTACTAACCAGCCGCAGCAGCAGCAGCATCAGGTGGACCTGGAGCAGGACCTCAAACAACAGGCTTGGGCCTACTTGGACAGCACCCTGCCAACCGAGGTAGACAATCCCCTTGACTACTGGGCAACGAAACTTGACCTTTGGCCCCAACTAGCTGAATTTGCCCTTGAAAGGCTGTCATGCCCGGCCAGTAGCGTGGCATCGGAGCGCGTGTTTAGTGCGGCAGGAGGTATTGTAACTCCACGGAGGACACGACTGTCCACCCAAAGTGTGGAGAGACTCACGTTTGTGAAAATGAATCAGGCGTGGATTAGTCTGGATTTCAAACCACCAGTTCCTGACACAACTGACTAAATCCGCCATGAATCATGCCCCAAACATGTGCCACTTTCAGGTCTCCTCACACTGCTGGTGGGTTCCATTTTGTCATAGGGTGCTGGCAGATTAAGGGCCTCCCATTGCTGCTGCCAGGCCCGTAATCTGCCATGGGCCCCTGTACCGCCTCCTCATGCTGCTGCCAGGTCCAGAGTGTGTCATGGGTCCCTGTACGGCCTCCCATTGCTGCTGTCTCCATCGCCACACTCTGCCATGTGCCACTTTCAGGTCTCCTCACACTGCTGGTGGGTTCCATTTTGTCATAGGGTGCTGGCAGATTACGGGCCTCCCATTGCTGCTGCCAGGCCTGTAATCTGCCATGGGCCCCCGTACCGCCTCCTCATGCTGCTGCCAGGTCCAGAGTGTCTCATGGGTCCCTGTACGGCCTCCCATTGCTGCTGTCTCCATCGCCACACTCTGCCATGTGCCACTTTCAGGTCTCCTCACACTGCTGGTGGGTTCCATTTTGTCATAGGGTGCTGGCAGATTACGGGCCTCCCATTGCTGCTGCCAGGCCCGTAATCTGCCATGGGCCCCCGTACCACCTCCTCATGCTGCTGCCAGGTCCACAGTGTCTCATGGGTCCCTGTACGGCCTCCCATTGCTGCTGTCTCCATCGCCACGCTCTGCCATGTGCCACTTTCAGGTCTCCTCACACTGCTGGTGGGTTCCATTTTGTCATAGGGTGCTGGCAGATTACGGGCCTCCCATTGCTGCTGCCAGGCCCGTAATCTGCCATGGGCCCCCGTACCGCCTCCTCATGCTGCTGCCAGGTCCAGAGTGTCTCATGGGTCCCTGTACAGCCTCCCATTGCTGCTGTCTCCATCGCCACACTCTGCCATGTGCCACTTTCAGGTCTCCTCACACTGCTGGTGGGTTCCATTTTGTCATAGGGTGCTGGCAGATTACGGGCCTCCCATTGCTGCTGCCAGGCCCGTAATCTGCCATGGGCCCCCGTACCGCCTCCTCATGCTGCTGCCAGGTCCAGAGTGTCTCATGGGTCCCTGTACGGCCTCCCATTGCTGCTGTCTCCATCGCCACACTCTGCCATGTGCCACTTTCAGGTCTCCTCACACTGCTGGTGGGTTCCATTTTGTCATAGGGTGCTGGCAGATTACGGGCCTCCCATTGCTGCTGCCAGGCCCGTAATCTGCCATGGGCCCCCGTTCCGCCTTCTCATGCTGCTGCCAGGTCCAGAGTGTCTCATGGGTCCCTGTATGGCCTCCCATTGCTGCTGTCTCCATCGCCACACTCTGCCATGTGCCACTTTCAGGTCTCCTCACACTGCTAGTGGGTTCCATTTTGTCATAGGGTGCTGTATGGCCTCCCATTGCTGCTGCCTCCACCGCCACACTGTGGCTCCACACTCTGGTTTTGGCCCCGTGACTGCCCAAATGAGTGAAGTGTGCGGTGATTCTAAGATCGACGGCACTCATCTGCATGTCATACTGACTGACAGTATTATTTCTCTTCCCCAGCAGACTCCAAGGGCATTTAAATTAAAGGTACAGTGTTCTGCACTAATATAAAGGCTCTCTGAAGCCTAGAAACACCCTTTTATAAGTTAAATTCGCAGCGAATATATTCGCCTCGAATCAAATTTATTCCTCGATTTCGCCGAATCAGCCGAATCGAATTTTTGAATACTTCGCTCATCTCTAAATACCATCTATAACGAACCTTATAGGCATTTCCTAAAATGATAACATTCCTAGAACATTTAGATAATGCTTGGGTCATAGTCCGCCAATCCTGCTGATCCAGAGTGCCCCCGAGTTCTGACTGCCAACGCTGATGATAAGAACGGACCGGAGGCGTTCTTATCTAGGTTTATTATACTGGTATGGGTTTATTATACTGGTATTGTTATCTTAAAGTATTAATGTTGATGTAAATTATCTGATACCTGGGCAAGTGACTTATACTCCCCAGAAGATCTCCACAATCTCCTTGGCTTGTAGTGTGATGTAAAAATAGTTGAAATTGAAGCGCCACACCACTGCTAAGAGGACCGGATACAACATTATTTCCTTAAAGGTCAGAAATACTATTCAAAAAGTAGCCAACACGTTTTGGGGGTCTAAGTGCCCCCTTCATCAGGACTTGACTGTCAACAATGTGAACAAACCAGAAGTGAACTGGACCTCTACAATGGTAGTCTTTCCAGTGTGAATTAAAAGCACAGACCTAATTAGCAGCCTGTTTGGCAGCCTAATTGTACCCCTGACCTTTAATGGAATGAAGTTGTATCTGGACCTCTTAGCAGTGGTGTGGTGCTTCAATTTCAGCTCCTGGGATGTGTAATATAACCATTCCAGGAACCATTTGTGATATGTTGTGGGCATGTACACACACACACCACAGGCATAGGACCTTGCAGAGCCTCAGGATCTCAATTAAAGAAGATGATGCTGGACAAGAATGGAGAGCTTTTGCTTCAAGCAAGGTAATGATGGACTCCATGGTCTAGTAAGTATTTTTTTAAGATTTAGAGAAATGTTAGGGATTTTATTTTGTTGGGAGTTGTGCAAAGTTAGGTTCCTCTGTAAGGAACACAGTAGCATCAGTAAAGCTGGCAATACACTTTTAGAATAAAGATCTAGCAGATAAACATTCAACCAATCATTTGAATCTCCCCTCCCTATACTCTGGATACTTCCTTCAGAGGCAGTGGGAGTGATCAAACGCTCAGCTCAGGAAACATTCAACAGGAAAATGCAATCAGTCACTGCTCCACTCACTACAATAGAGCCAAAATCTACATTTGTACAGCAGCCTAACTAGAAGAGGGTGCTACAGGTCAGGCATAGCTGCACGTGCAGGGGATCGTGATGTCATTCTGGCCCAGGCCAGAGTCAGAAAATAAAAGAATAAAATAAAAAGCAAGGTTTTACATTTCAATGTTTTTTTTCTTAAAAGGAAGGCGGGAGGAGTCACGAGAAGCAGGAGAGAAGATCGTGGGTAAGGTTCAACTTTAAGTCTTGCAGAAAGTCTTGCAGAATAAAATTGCTGGTAGAATCTTTAGCATTTGCACTTCCAGGAGTGTCAGGTGACTGCATCCCCCGCCATGTGCTGTGGTTCCATCTGCAGATACCTACATCATCACAGGATACAACAGACTTAAAGCGGTTGTAAAGAAATTTTTTTTTAGTAAAATAATAAACATGTTATACTTATCTGCTCTGTGCAATGGTATTGCACAATGTGGTCCCAGTTCTCTTCTGGGGTCTCCTGCTGGCATTCTTGGCACCTCTTTTTCTCTGTGTGTCCCTATAACAAGCTTCTTTCTATGGGGGCACCCCTGCGGGCTCGCTCTCGAGTGGGGCTGTGTGCGTCTAATCGACACACACAGTGCAGTTCGGCTCCACCCCCTGCTCCCTCCTCACATAATTTGATTGACAACAGCAAGATCCAATGGCTCCTGCTGCTTCCTCTATGTCCTGTGAGGAGAGGAACACAGGTTAGCTCTGCTGTTGATGGGCAGATTGCTAGATCAAGGTAGGACAGTATTTAGAGGGGTGAGGGGGGCGATACAACTAGTGGGACATTTTTCATATTAATGGGGGGAATGCATTAAGGTAAAAAATATCTTGGCTTTAGAACCACAGTTGTGCTGAATATAACCATGGGGGGCAGGGGGACACACATCCATTAGTTGGATGTGAAGATTCTGCTGGTGGTTCTGCTCTGCAAGAGGGCAAAGACTGCAAAAACAGGCAGCTCCTTTGGTAAGTATAATGGGTTTTCCTCTGCATTTTTTAAAATGTATTTAAATCTGAGTTTTTTTGCAAGTATATATCCATCCAAAGTATTTTTTTTTTTCGCTTTGGATAGTGTGGTGACAAGTTAAAACCACACTCAGGTTATTATGTTTGTCACCAAGACAGGAAGTGAGGGGAAATCTCCAACAGGGACACAAACTACAGGTCAATGATGTTTTAGATGCTGGAGAGTTAAACCCCCTCTGGCATCAGGCTCAATTTGTAAAGGAAATACGGAAAAAAGTTACAGCTATTTTTAGCTGAGCCCAATGAGATTTAAAAATTATAGTCACATGGCTAAAATAAAGATCCTTATCCTTGTGCTAAAACTTTGTGAATTGAGCCTAATGACTTTCAATAAAATGCTTGAATTGAATATGGAATGCAAAGGAGCCCCAGCAGAGACATAAAATTGTTTTTGCTGGCTTTTATACACAGGATATCCTTTCAGCAGATTCCAATGAGATTAGAAAATTAAAGTCAATTGGCTTAAATAGGTCCTAATTATTAATTGTCATCTGTGTGTTAAAGCTTTGTGAACTGAAGTGTAAAATATATATAACCACATTTTCCAATCATAAAATGCTTTGCATTAATTTATAAAAAAGCAAAGCATTCTCTGATTGGCACACATGCCGAGCTTTTGACCCCCTGTGTTCAGAAAGTACCCAGAAGCAAGTGGAGATGACTGGAGTAGTGGTGGTCTACTGCAATGATTTCTAGCTTCCAGGGGCATCAGCCAGGTATTGGACCAATGTAACTATGAATAAAATATCTATACCTGGAATTCCTCTATAAAGTACAACTGTACTGTAATAATAAACACAACATAATAGAGGGGAATGTACTGTAGATGGGTATGTGTTGTGTTTGGTTCCAGCGATGAAGTGTTTAGTGCATTTTGGGAAGATAGCACCCTACTCTACACTTGTGAGTAGTGCCAGATTTTTTTAGGGGACTAAAAAAGGGGCAGCACTACACAAAAAATAAAAATGATTAAACATAATGACTTTCTTTAGTAAAATGTATCCTGGGAAGCAATAGTTCTAGTCCAATAGACTTACCTTAGAACGAAGCCCTCCAGTGGTGTGCTATCACCGCTGATAGAACTTCCATCTTTACCTGGTCTTCTGTTCGGGTTAGCGGGCTCTGGACGCTTGATTGGCTGATCCGCAATGCGCACAGGAGTCTTGGCCGCAGCACAGAGCTCTGAAAAAAAACAGCACAGGTATGCTTCAGAGCGCATGCAACGTTGATGCCATCAGCTACAGGGACACTGAATATCTCCTAAACGATGCAAGTTTAGGAGATACTCCTTGTACCTACAGGTCAGCTTTATTATAAGCTTGCCTGTAGGTACACGTGTCCAGTGGGAGTTTACTTCCACTTTAAGGATAGGTTCACCTAATAAATAAATAAATGCCCTTTGTTTTTGTTTTTTTGTAGGTACATGTGTATTTACAAATTTTTTTGGAGCCTGGAAAGCATTGCTTTCAAAAGATTGCTGGTGCCATGCAGGACTTTTACAGACTGTCAGTGTATCTGTGTACTCGTATCCCGTAAGGGCAGGCAGTTTCACACTTACAGGAAGAATCAGTGAACTACGACAGTGCTCCACAGTGCCATAATAGTTCATTGAGAACTACAAGTCGACAGCCGCAAAGGCTGTCGGGACTTGTAGTTCATTCATTCACAGAACTCTGTCAACGAATAACACAGCTTTGTGGGCAGTGCCCCATGTGGCCACGCTGTTTTCAAAAAGTGACAGCTGGTATAGGGAACCTCTTCCCGTACTGTTGTCACAGGGAGAGTGGGCAGCGGGCGGAACATGTAACATGTTCCCAAAGGTGAACTTATCCTTTAAAGTTGAGTTCTGGCCCTCCCACCAAAAAAAAATTAAAAGTCATCAGCTACAAATACTATAGCTGCTGACTTTTAATATTATGGCACTTACCTGTCCAGGGATTCAGTGGTGTCCTCACCCTGAGCTGATTCTTCAATTGGCCGTCGGGTGTTGGTGCTGCCGTTTTGACTTGTGGCTTCAGAGCCAAATTCCTATGCTCATGCATGAAGCGTGCTGAACTTTGCGAAAGGGCTGCAGTCCTCTGGGACTTGTGAAATGTCCCATAGTGCTGAGGGGGGGGGTCCGAACTTCCAGCTTAGTTAGCTGCGGCGATTTGAGCCAGAAGTGGGATAAGGTACCTGTCAAAACCCGGTACCTGATCCCCCCTCCCCCCCAAAAGGTGCTAAATGTGGTAGCAGAGGAGGCAGATAAGTGGAGCTTCTACTTTTGGGTGGAACACCGCTTTAAGGAAGGTAGGCTACAACACGCAACTTCATGATGACTTTGTGTAGAAAGTAGTGTTCTAAAAATGTTACAGCTTGTGGAGTCCATTAAAGGTCTTTCAGATGCCAAATATAGAAAAAAAAATATTTTGTAGATACTGAAGTGTGATGCTATAGTTGTAAGTTGGTAAATTGATATAACTAAGGGGCTTCTTTCTTCTTTCACACTAGTAGAAGTTCTTAACCCCCCCCCCAAACATGGATCACTGGAGGAGGTTTGCAGGCGTTGAGGAAGTGATACTGCTACTTCCTGATTCCTTTTTTTTTTACTTCCATTGTAGGACCTCGTGAAAATGTCAGCCAAGTGACTAGCTTTTGGTTGAGGCGTAGTCTCATTCACATAACATGGGAGTGTTTTATAGGTAATGCCAATTGTCAATCTTGGCATATCACATTAAAATCACTGTGGCAATGTGTACTCACCTGAGTGGCATCATGTCCGCTTGTGTGGTTGGCAGCAGGTGGTTGATCCCCGGACCGCAATTGTGAAAGGATTATTACTGTACTTACTTACTTTAGATAAACTTATATATTTTACAACTAAATGTTCAGAGTTTAATTTTGTTGTGTAAATTATTCAGTCAGTCATCGTTATCTATGAAAACTAAAAAGTACATATAACAGCAAACCTATGTTTTTTGTAATTCGTCTTACCTAAAATGTATATTTAATGTTACTGCTATATATATACATGTAACACACATTTACTTCAGATATATAACTCATTTGTATACCTGTTGTGACACTGCTAGGCCCTCCCACTGTGTGACTAAGGAAAAGCAACGCAGGGTTCATATTAATGCAGAGTGCGGGGCCTCGGAGTATTGTGTCTGAGTGGAGAAGGCAGAGGTTTTAGTTTTCTTTGGGTTTTGTATTCTCAGATTGGGGTCTGGAGTTTGGAGTCTTCAAAGAGATTTGGGTGAAAAGAAGTCTCCAATCCTGTGTCCAGGTCTTACCAGACACCTGCAGGTTGGGTGTGCACACCAGCTATACACAAGTCCTGGCCATAGCTCAGAGCTCCTATCAGGAGACAGCACTCCATGTTGGAGGAAAACTTCCTTACCCACAGGACTGAGAGAGCCAGGACAGCTAAGCGAGTCTGGAGGACTTGGAGAACTGAGGCAACTAGGTGTGTTGGGGACTGAGGGAATCTGTAAGTCTTGGAGGACCCTCAGATGTCTGGAAATCCTCTACTGAGAGGCCAAGGAGTAGGCAGACTGTAGAATGCTGCTGCCAGACTTATCTACCTTACCAACTGCTCACTGTGCCAATCTTTCCACTGGCTTCCAATTGCCCAGTGAATTAATTTCAAAATGCTAACAACAATATGCAAAGCAACTCTGCCCCCAGCTACATCACCAATCTTGTCTCCAAATATCACCCAAACCGTCCTCTCTTCTCCTCTCATGATCTCCTGCTCTCAAGCTCCCTTGTCTCCTCTTCCCATGCTTGTCTCCAGGACTTTGCCAGAGCCTCTCCCATCCTCTGTAACTCTCTAATTTTGTTATGTTTTGTTTTATATATGAAAATCCCCTGTATGGGCAACTTTTGGTGAACTTTTACTTTCCTTGTTTAATAACAGTGGGCCGGCAAACTTTAAAATCACAGCTTGGACTGGCATGGACTCACTGAAACACTGATCTGGATTCTCCAAGATTACACTGTATTTCATAGGTGCTCAACCTGTTGCCCTACAGGTGTTGCGGAACTAAAAATCCAATGAGGCATTGCAAGGCTGACAGTTACAAGCATGACTCCCAAAAGCGGAGGCATTATGGGATTTGTAGTTCCACAGCAGCTGGAGGGCCATACGTTGAGCACCCATTTACTCCAGATATATAACTCATTATAACCTTATACATACGTATAACCTGTTGGTTCCAATGACATGCAACTAATGGAATTTGATACAAAAATGTGGGGATTTGCCATGTATTTTAAAACCTGTGTACCGTACCTCTTGTTCCCAGGGCCACCCAAGGAATAAATCTGGCCCTGGCAATGTGCCTTTATGCTTTATGATGCTTACCATTTAACCATTGCACTAACAGCAAATTAGTCGATGGAAGAATAAAAGAGCAACTTCTTTTTTTTTTTTACTAATTTGCCTCTGCCATGTGCATAAATAGGGCTTAGGAATTAATATTTACCATATCCACCATTCTGTTTTCACTGCCAGGTTCAACTGTCATTTAGCACTTCAGAAAATCTAGGGACACCAGCCTAACCTTTTTAAGGGAACATAGAAAAAAGGTAATTCCTAACAGTAAGTAGGTATGTAACACACTACATTGTTGCTGAATGAAGATTGTAAAATGGCCACTAGATAGCAGCGCTCTACAGCTCAGTTGTCACAGGAAATCGTACAGCAATGCTAAGAATGCTGGGACTTGTATGCTGCAAGCAGAATTTCTTTATTCAGTTTAGCTGGCATATAGCTACACATCCCAGGTTAGTCATCAAAGGGGTGGGAACATATAAAAGGAGAAACCTGAGAAGAGAGAAGAAGAAAGATGAGAGAGTGTGTGAGAGCAGAGTGCAGATCCAGTGGGCCTCAGGCTGGATCAGGTTGGACTGGAGGGTGGAGAAGTGAATTTCCAGATCGCTGATAATACTGAGTGGCAGGATAGTATACCCTGCATGAACGTAGATCAGGTCATCGCTATTGGCACCAATATCTCCACAAGAAGACAGCGAGAAAAGGGAGCCCCCCAGTGACAGGACCATCAAAAAAACACGAAGGACTACTTTGAAGGACTGGATGAGAGGGTTCCTAACCCATACCGCACCACCACATGTTACAAATTCAGTTCTTGTTCCGTTCTTACTTCCATGATTCTTACAACACAGACTACCACATAGAAACACAGACTCTGTAGCCCAATTAGTGCTGTGGCCTATCCACACCAGTAGCCCATGGAAGTACTGCACACAGTATATCAGCCTTAATCATTTCTGCTTGCCTGATGAGCAGGAACTATAAAAACTATAAGCATAGAACCTCAGGCCTATTCAACTCAAAGAAGCAACAAGTTCCACCAGCCAAGTCTCGTACTTAAAGGGACATACTTCTGCTAAAGTCTGCTCCCACCCCTCCTCAGATGAATAATTATTATACCCTTTTTGAGGCATTTAAAGTAAACTCCCAGATTGTTGCCTATATTAAAGGGGAACTTTGCTTTCTGTGTCATCATTTCTAGGGAAGTAACATTTCTCATAAAAAGGGACTGCAGCTCCACTGTGCACCAATGTAAAGAGCTCCACCAAAGCCAGCAGAAGAGTTTCTCCTGCTTGCAGAAACCCACAAAGAGTAAAGCACTGGTTCTGGTTACTGGGAGCCCACAAGCATGCTAGCCTAACGTTCTTGCTCTCTCCTTTTTCACTCCTTTGTGGAAAATTCTCTTGGTAGGAGAATTCTGAGTCCTGCAGGACAATTGGGACTATTTAAAGTGGTATTGTGCTGTATTCTGTTGTTTATTTCTCCTGTGTGGTTCACTTTTATGCACATCAGTCACTGATTCTTCGTGTGTATATCTTTGCTACTTTGACTTTAACCACTTACCGACCGGCCGTTGCATATAAACGGCCGGACGGTGGCAGTGCAGAGTCGGGTGGCCGTTTATAAACGGCCTCCCCACACCCTGCTTGTGCACAGCACCGCGATCCGGTGCCCGCTGTGTCCTGCGGACACAGTGAAACACCGATCATCGGATGGGACCTCTGTACGAGGTCCCGATCATGTGATCACTGATTGGCTAATCAGTGATCACATGCAAAGTAGTAAGCAAGATGTCACTTGTGACATCATTGCTTACTACGTGTGAAATCTGTGAATGATCACAGAGGTCACATGGTACAAGGCTATTCACAACAGCCTTGTACCATGTGACAAGCTGTGACCAATCACAGCTCACTCAGTACTTCTCAATGAGTGCAAGAATGCACACAGAGAGAAAGAGAAATGATTGCTTTTACATCCTATATGGGTGTAAAAGCAAGCAGTGTAAAAAAAAAAAACCGAAATCTTCATCATCCCCCACAAGTAGTACAGTGTCACCATGGTGACACTGTACTGCTAGGGTGACAGTATGTAAAAAAAAAACAAAATAATAATAATATATAAAAATAAAGTAAAAATGTAAAAAAAAATAATAATTAATAATTTGTTTTTTACTAAAAAGATAACGGAATACATTTTGGCAAAGATTTATGATGAAATATTATTTATTTGCAAAATTTTATTTAAAAAAACACTTTTTAAAAATTTTTTTGGACTTTTTCATTTACATAGCAAAAAAAATAAAAATCCCAGCGGTGAATAAATACCACCAAAATAAAGCTTTATCTGTCTCAAAAAAATGGTAAAAAATTAATTTGGGTACAGTGTTGCATGACCGCGCAATTGTCATTCAAAGTGTGATAGCGCTGAAAGCTGAAAATTGCCCTGGTCAGGAAGGGGGTAAAAGTGTCCGGTCTGGAAGTGGTTAATACAGACTGATTTTCTGTTCATCAAATGCTGTGTAATTATTTTGTGTGTTATAGCCAGGGGAATAAAGTAAAATATTATTGACATAACATAAAGGGAGCCCACCCCTCTATAACACCTTATAGAATGGGTGGGCTCCCTTTATGTGCACCTGCCCTTGGTCTATCCTTTAAATGCATGTGCCTCTACTATGGAGACTCAAATTTGTAGAGTTAGGACCACAGAATATCAGGGTGCTGTGATGTGGCTCTGTGGCTTACGTATGTATTTGCAAATGTGTGCTAATTAAACCCCTGTTTTTAACGCATACTGTTAGACAGGTTAATTTGGTTGTTGGCAAGCTGGCTGGCGAGTTGATTTTTGAACACCCTTTTTTTATTTTTCCTTTTATTACTGACATGCGTTGCCTGGTTCATGTGGTCCTTGCTTCATAAGCCAGTTATAGACCGAGGCAGGTGCCATGTTTTACTTTACTGCTGTTTTTAAGGTGAGTGCATTGGGCGCCCTGGCTGCCATTGTGCTACCTGCTGGGTGTTCTTTTCACTCCTGTACCTTTAGAAGGGGTGAGCTCCCTTTATGTGCACCTGCCCTTGGTCTATCCTTTAAATGCATGTGCCTCTACTATGGGGACTCAAATTTGTAGAGTTAGGACCACAGAATATCAGGGTGCCGTGATGTGGCTCTGTGGCTTACGCATGTATTTGCAAATGTGTGCTAACTAAACCCCTGTTTTTAACGCATACTGTTAGACAGGTTAATTTCGTTGTTGGCAAGCTGGCTGGCGAGTTGATTTTTGAACCCCCCTTTTTTATTTTTCCTTTTATTATAGCCAGGGGAATACCTGGGCCAAGGCATCTTGGTGGTGTCAGCAGGGGTTGTGCTCCAGCCAGGGCTCAGAAGCGGACGGGAAACAAAAAATATCAGCGGCTCTTGAGGGGGGTAGCGCTACAGGTGGATTAGCAGGAGGAGTGGGTGAATTGGTTCAGTAGGAAGTGCTTAGTACCATTATTTCAAATTATTATTATTATTATTATTATACAGGATTTATATAGCGCCAACAGTTTGCGCAGCGCTTTACAAAATGAAGGCAGACATTACAGTTACAATACAATTTGGTACAAGAGGAAACAGAGGGCCCGGCTCGTTAGAGCTTACAATCAATTACAACACTTTTATAATTACAAAAAAAAAAAAGAAAAAGTAATGCCTATGCCATCCTAGGGCTTCCTTATAGTATATGTGAACCCTTTCTTTGTAAAACAACTCATTCAGTTTAAAAAAGAAATGAGAACCAAAACATTTGGTATATAATATATATATATATATATATATATACTTTTTTTTTATATATATATCATCTCTGTTCTCAGCTGCATAAGGGGGTTAGAGAGGTAGAGGTGGAGAAACAGCACTACACTGATCTCCCCAGTGAATAGCTGTTCAAGGGGGTGTGGCAGCACAAGTCTCACCTTTCGAGGACAGGCAGGCTATACTCCCAGCACAGCCAGAAAACTGACCACACCGATATTAATGTACTCTCATGCCTAGCGTGGTCAGAAATGCAAGGGAACTTCCAGGAATACCAGGTATTTCACATAAAGGAAGCAATACAAAGAGAATAGGATACTTTCAAAACCAACCAGACACATACACATATCAGGAATATGAAATTTTGGGGTAATGTATTTTTTTACCAGCATATCTTTGATGTGTTATAAGCTAAGTACATTCAGATGCACAATAAATCTGAAACAAAATTTTAAATGATTACACGTTCCCTTTAAGAAAACAAAAGTAATATATTTACATATAATTGGCCCAAATCTCCTCTTAGCTGGGTAATCTACAGTCACTTGCCCACGCCTCACCTCCTTCACAATCCCTATTGAAATACCATTGGGAGCTACGTAAGAGAATTACAGTGTATTATAAATATGTTAGCATATAAATAACTTTCTCTTAACATTCTGGCAAATGGCTGCTCGAAGTTCATAGATGTTCATTATAAAGTTTATAGAGACTCATTATTAAGCTCAATAAATCTCCCCGGATCAAGACCTCCATAAGGGTGATGACTGCATGATGTGGACTTTATAACTGACATACAGTTCTTGCCGTCATCTTTATTACTTAGGAGATGCACATCACATTTATTTTGTTACTTTGATGTGTTCTGTATCATTTAATGGTGTCTTCCCTTTTTATTGAAATCATTGGGAGATAAAGCCTGTGTGCTCGCAGCCTGCAACCTGCAGACCAGTAATTGCTGCTGGCAGTGCGCATGGGAACAGGATGACTAGTGTGATACAGATGTTAACTTTCATCTTCTTCCAAACACACAGAGACTATTCTCATCATCTGCTACTATGAAGCTGCCTGTCTGTTCATCTCTTCATTACGTGACAGGTACAATCGCCCACAATTGCGCTGCATTGTCTCTTTACAGAATCCCAATTCCAGGGAAAATGGGATAGAGGTAAATCTGATAGACAGAGATTGGAATAAATCTGGACCATTGCAACCAGACTTAAAGAGGTAATAAACCCAAAAGCAAACATGTATTATATTACAGCTTACCAATTCTTAGATGTCTGCATTAGTTTTCTTTTTAAGACTTTCTTTCCTTTATTTTCACCTGGTGATCCAGCCACTAAGTCTGTTGTTTTTCAACAAAACAAGCTGTCCTGTGGATGTAGCAGTTAGGGAGTTGAGACAAACCATTTAACACTGATAGGGGTATGTATAATGATCAGCTTTTTTCATTTATGTAAAACCTTTATCACAAAAAAGGAAAAAATGTGGCTGTAACTGCTTAACCTCCTTGGCGGTATGATTCTTTCCGATTTTTTGTTCTGAAAGCGGTACCATTTTTTTGCATGGAAATATGTAGTTTTTTATTGTAGGCTGTAATTTTTAGGAACAACTCACTGAAATCTGTACGAACAAGAGTCTATTAAACATCCCGGGTATGATAAAATTTGAAACACGAAATCATAAATTATAATTTAATAAATAATCATAAAAAATATTAATATAATAATAATAAATGTAATTCAATAATATAATCAAACCAAAAACACTGAAATTTGAAATACAGAGGCAAATTCGCACATCGCTGAGCAAAGTCGCAAAATCGTTTTCGGTGTCTGATGACGAATTTCCCCCACGAATCATTATCACTCAATTCTGCAAGTGGTTCTGATTTACTATCGCTGTTCTAAAACCGCTTTTGACATAAAGGGACGCTTTTTGGACGCCATGGACTTTTCTAGGTTTCCAGGCAGAAAGAACAGTCAAAATGCAGGCAGGGCACAGGACAAAGCAGTAGGGACAAAATATATGTGAAATGCATTGAAACAGCAATGACAGCAAAAATGACATTTTTTAAAAATTTCAAATTTCCCGCCGGTTCCGGCGCCCGTACGTCCCGACATCACAGGGACCGGAACACAGAAGCCGGATGCCGGCATCGGCTGGAGGAGATGGCCGGGGACGCTGCAGGGGACACATCGTGGGAGCGAAGGACAAGGTAAGTGCTGCAGGGACCCCCTGAGCAATGCCGCATGGTAAGCCCGAGTGTAGCTCGGGGTTACCACTCTTGGTATAGAAATTTTACCCCGAGCTAAACTCGGGAACACCGCTAAGGAGGTTAAAGTGGAAATTATAATAAAGCTTACCTGTAGGTTAAATGAATATCTCCTAAACATGCAGCGTTTAGGAGATATTCGCTCTTTTTGAGAGTTGGCGCATGCACTCTGAACAAACTGCGTACCCATGCCGTTCCTTCAGAGCACTGTGCTTTGGCCTGGGACTCCAACATGCATATGCGAAAGTGACGTCATCGTGGCTTGGCCAGTCAGATGGCCGGAGCTGGCGAACCTGGAAAGAAGACTCTGCAGCAGTTACAGCGTGCTTTGTTTTAAGGTAAGTCCTTCATAATGTACTAAAATGTGATGCATACTAGCACATTATGACTTTACTGTACCGCTTTATAAGGTATTTGCTGTAGTTTTGACTTTAATTTGTTAGTGTATCTAAATATGCTAGTCCATCTAACACTTCCCTACCCCCAGACTGACATTGCTGGTGTCCAAAGGTGTCTCTGTTGCTCCTTCAGAGTAGAGGCACTCTTAATACAGGAGGGTTGTCACTGGCCAGATCACCAGGTGAAAACAGCCTAAAAACTGGAAAAATAATGTAGCCAGAACATCTAATGATTGGTGAGCTGCAATATATTACATTTTTTTCTTTGGTTTTAATACCACTTTGACTAATAAAATACCCTTATTGGTGAAGGGTGACCACAGGTTTTTGGTCCTTACAAAAAGCAGTGACAATGATTTTTCAAGGACATCTCGGCATCTGTATTTTCTACTGTAGGAAGTTAGTCTGTTATATAGAGGATCTTGGTGCAGGAGGGGTGAGCTTAAAAATTAAGGAAGGGATAATGTTAGGATTGCATAAAGTGCTAGTGTTAGGGTTACAGGGAAGATTAGTATTAGGATTGCATGGAAGGTTAGTGTTAGGGTTACAGGAATGTTAGTGTTAGGGTTACAGGGGAGGTTAGTGTTAGAATTGCATGCAAGGTTAGTGGTAGAGTTACAGGAAGCTTAGTGTTATGGTTACAGGAAGTAGTATTAAGATTGCATGGAGGGCTAGTGTTAGGGTTACAGGAAGGTTAGTGTTGGGGTTACAGGGGAGGTTAGTGTTAGAATTGCCTTGAAGGTTAGTGCTAGGGTTACAAGGAGGATTAGTGTTAGGGTTACAAGGAAGGTTAGTATTAGGATTGCATAGAGGGTTAGTGTTAGGATTACAGGAAGGATTAGTGTTAGGGTTACAGGGAAGGTTAGTATTAGGATTGCATGGAGAGTTAGTGTTAGGCTTACAGGAAGGATTTGTGTTAGGTTACAGGGAAGGTTAATAATAGGATTGCATTGAGGGTTAGTGTTAGGGTTACAGGAAGGATTAGTGCTAGGGTTTCAGGGATGGTTAGTGTTAAGGTTACAGGGAAGGTTAGTATTAGGATTGCATGGAGGGTTAGAGTTAGGGTTACAGGAAGGATTAGTGTTAGGGTTACAAAGAGGATTAGTGTTAGGGTTACAGGGAAGGTTAGTATTAGGCTTGCATGGAAGGTTAGCGTTAGGGTTACAGGGAGGATTAGCGTTAGGGTTACAGGGAAGGTTAGTGTTAGGGTTACAGGGAGGATTAGTGTTATGGTCACAGGGAGGATTAGTGTTAGGGTTACAGGAAGGATTAGTGTTAGGGTTACAGGAAGCATTACTATTAGGGTTACAGGGAGGGTTAGTGTTACGGTCACAGGGAAGGTTAGTATTAGGATTGCATGGAGGGTTAGTGTTAGGGTTACTGGAAGGATTAGTGTTAGGGTTACAGGGAAGGTTAGTATTAGGATTGCATGGAGGGTTAGTGTTAGGGTTACAGGAAGGATTAGTGTTAGGGTTACAGGGAAGGTTAGTATTAGGATTGCATGGAGGGTCAGTGTTAGGGTTACAAGGAAGATTAGTGTTAGGCTTACAGGGAAGGTTAGCATTTGGATTAAAGAGAGTTTAATGTGAGGGTTGTAGGAAGAGTCAGTGTGAGGTCTTCAGGACTGAGATTGAGCTCTGCAGTCACTTTTTTCTTATTCTGGGTCACAATCCTGCACAATGTCCTTTTGTCGCTCTTGGTCAGTTGACCATGTCAACCGTGCCTATTGTTATCACACATTGTTTTCCCAGAAACTGTATATGCCGTCACATCCTTTCATACTGTACCTTGCGACATGTCAAATAAATTGGCAACTTCAGTCACAGAGGCACCAGCTAAGCAGAACCAACAATTTGCTCTCTTTGAAGCACAGTAAGCTCTGACGTGACTCCGTATTACTAGCAGCGCACACAGTAAATTATGAAAGTGAGGCTTCCCACCTATTAGGTGTCTCATCACACAGCAGAATCAAAAGAATATTACATCACTTCCACTTTCAATTCGAAACATGTCGTCACTTTCACATCTGCAAATCAATTCATGTTTCCATTTTTTTGTCTAACCCCTGTACCTCTCTTGTTCCTTTAATTTTGCTACCCTTTTCCTTCTCTCCTTGAATATTTGACCCATGGTGTGTTTTTTATTGAACAAAACTACAACCTTTGGTTTATGCTGATATATTTAAACTTCATGGTCGTCTATGTAGATTTTATATGGTGACCTTATTAACATTTGTCCATATGATGGTTATGTACTCTCTGTACATTGTTTCTTTATCCTGCTGTTCCTAGCCTTACCTGATGGTATCTTCCCATTCCTTGTCAGAGATTGAAGATTTGATTTCTTTTTTTCTTTGTTAAATTTGTAATTCTTGAAATACCCAATAAATATACAATTATAAAAAAAAAATGCTTGCGGCATTCCTATAGATGTGACAAATGTGTGAGATGCCTCCACTGTCAGGGCATTGGGAAAATGTAAGACTTTTTCGGTACACATTTTGAACATTTTTTATGCGCATTTTAAATCACTTTTTCCTGCGATTTATAAATCAGCAACACAAATATTATTCATCATATAGGAAAATCGGGACCTAACTCCTCAATAAGCCTACCTAAGGATGAGCGCTTTGTATGGAGATTGTTCTCTGTTGCTATAGTCACAAAATGTTATGCAAAGTAAGTTGTTTATTGAAAAATGTCGGCATTTGTCTGCGCGGCTAGAGAAAAGTTTTATGAAAATACAGCACTTAGGAACAGATGTTCCACCCTTTCTGCGCCAAGGATTCCAGACAGTAAGAACTTATCATTTTCTTTCTGTTATGTCATTTTTTTTTAATCTTAAGCAATAGAGTATCGTGCTACTGCTGCTGATTTATTCCTCACATTGCTTGGTAGACTTGAGAGCTATGTAACCATGATACCACAATCATGAAATAAATCTAGAGGCTTTTTAAAAACATACACTATATTGCCAAAAGTATTGGGACACCCTTCTAAATCATTGGATTCAGGTGTTCCAATCATCTCCATGACCACAGGTGTATACAACAAGCACCTAGGCATGCAGACTGCTTCTACAAATATATGTGAAAGAACGGGTCGCTTTCAGGAGCTCAGTGAATTCAAGCGTGGTACTGTGATAGGTTGCCACCTGTGCAATAAGTCCATCTGTGAAATTTCTTTGCTCCTAAACATTCCACAGCAGCAACTCAGCCACCAAGTGGTAGGCCATGAAAAATGACAAAGCGGGGACATGCTGAAGTGCACAGTGTGCAGAAGTCACCAACTGTCTGCAGAGTCAATAGCTAAAGACCTCCAAACTTCATGTGGCCCTCAGATTAGCACAACAACAGTGCATAGAGAGCTTCCTTGAATGGATTTCCATGGCCAAGCAGCTGCATCCAAGCCTTACATCACCAAGTGCAATGCAAAGCGTCGGATGCAGTGGTGTAAAGCACGCCACCACTGGACTCTAGGGCAGTGGAGATGTGTTCTCTGGAGTGATCAATTACACTTCTCTGTCTGGCAATCTGATGGATGTGTCTGGGTTTTGCGATTGCCAGGATAATGGTACTTGCCTGATTGCATTGTGCCAATTGTAAAGTTTGGTGGATGGGGATCGTGGTGTGGGGATGTTTTTCAGGGGTTGGGCTTGGCCCCTTAGTTCCATTGAAGGGAACTCTTAAGTCATCAGCAAACCAAGACATTTTGGACAATTTCATGTTCCCAACTTTGTGGGAAAAGTTTGGGGATGACCCCTTCCTTTTCCAACATGAATGCGCACCAATGCACAAAGCAAGGCCTATAGAGACATGGTTGAGTGAGCTTGGGGTGGAGGAACTTGACTTGCCTGCAGAGTCCTGACCTCAACCCGACAGAACACCTTTGGGATGAATTTGAGTGGAGACTGTGAGCCAGGCCTTCTCATCCAACATCAGTGCCTGACCTCACAAATGTGCTTCTGGAAGAATGATCAAACATTCCCATAGACACACTCCTAAACCTTGTGGACAGCCCTCCCAGAAGAGTTGAAGCTGTTATAGCTGCAAAGGGCGAGCCAACTCAATACTGAACCCTACGGACTAAGACTGGGATGCCATTAAAGTTCATGTGCGTGTAAAGGAAGGCGCCTCAATACTTTTGGCAATATAATGTATGTGTCAATGAGGATTTGTTTAAAGTGGTATCAAACCCAAAAACAAATATTTAACCCCTTGGCGCCAGCACCTCCCAATCCTTTAAGGGGGTTCAGATGTCAGGAGACGGGGTTTGTGATTATGTGACCGCCATGATTTGCTGTCACAGCCATCGCATGATTGGAAAGCTCCCAATCGCAAATAGAGAATGAGAGCTTTCTGTTAGCCACTGATAACAGTGCCGGGAGCGTGCACAGTGTACTCTCTCGGCACAGTTCTGTTTTTCTTTGGGTACGCATATATGTGGCCTCTCGGCATTAAGGCCCACCTGCTGAGAGGGCTCATATACGCATGTGGCTGGCGGGAAGGAGTTAATATATTGCAACTTATCAATTCATAGAAGTGATGACTACATTATTTTTCTTTTTTAGGATTTCTTTTCTCTATTTTCACCTGGTGATCCAGCCACTAAGTCTGTTGTTTTTCAACAGAACAAGCTGTTCTGCAGATGTAGCGGTTAGGGAGTTGTGACAAACCATTTAACACTGACAGGGGTGCTTACAATGATCAGCTTTTATTTATTTATATAAAACCTTATATAAAACCAAAAGGAAAAAAGAAACTGTTTCTGTAACTGCTGATCCCTCCATTGGCTTCCGCTCGCCCAACAAATAAAATTCAGAATACAAACAACTTACAAAGCCATCCACCTTACCTCCTGCTCTCTATCTCCCTTGTCACTTCCTCCTATGGTTGCCTCTAGGATTTCTCCAGACCCTCTATTATCCTCTGGAACTCCCAACCTATCCGACTATTTCCTACTGCATCCTCATTTAGGCAATTCCTGAAAAACCATGTCTTAAGAGATGCCTATCCTGCTTCTAACTAATAAACTGTACTTTTACTTTCGCCATCCGCTCATCCCCACAGTTGTTACTTTTTTGTATCACCTGATCTTCCCTCTTATTAATACTACTACTAATAACAATCATGCTATATATGACTGTCAACATCCTCTAGAAGAAATCCCATGAAGAGTGTTTTTGTAGTTTTTTGGAAACAACAGTAGGGTTACATCAGTTCAGATGTAATCTGTTTAGCAGTGTTCTTCTTTAATATGTCTCTATTCCTGAAAAATGGTCCTTTCCAACATACTGCATAAACATACAAAACATGAATGTTCACGGCTTACTGAACAAAAACTTTCCTACAGGTCATATAAAAATCATAGGAAGCTGGAAGCCTCAGTTTTATCTCTTGCCAAAGCAGGATTAACTCCCAATCATTCCCAGGCCTACTTGTTTTGCTATTTTTCCCTATTGAACAGTAATCTAGCGGAGACAAGTCAGCTCTCCAAACAGCTGTCTGTTATTTGAACAGAGTCAGCTCCTAATCCGACACAACTGCCACTAGAAGCCAGTGGAGTGGAAATGTTACGAGCGCCCAAACAAAGCTCCTGGCAAGAAGTTGTGTTTAAGGGGCTTTTACCTTCCCTCCAGTTTCCAGGCAATGCTCCCGCAGAATGCAAACTATCCATTATAGAAATCATTAAGAAAAGACGCATTGTGCGTTGAAACAAGATGTCATCAGGCTTCAGGTTGTATATCATTTTCTTCTTATCCCACAGGATAAGCAGGGTGGGACTATTAAGGTGTAAAAATATATATCTGAGACCAAATATTTAAAATCATACAATTGTACTTTATTACATATATTATTATTATACAGTATTTATAAAGCGCCGATAGTTCGCTCAGCGCTGTACATTACAAAGGGGGACAGAACATGTGACAGAACAATACCAATACAATGCAAAACATGAGGGGATCGAGGGCCCTGCTCTTTCTAGCTTACAATCTAGGAGGGAGGGGATGGTGGCACAGGAGGAGATAGCTGTGGGGGATGGAGTGGTAGGAAGAGTGGAGGAGGTCTGCAAGTTAGCAGGGGGTGGGGTAGGCTTCCCTGAAGAGGTGGGTTTTCAGGGTGCACCTAAAGGAGAGGAGAGTAGGTGATAATCTGATGGGTTGGGGCAGGGAGTTCCAGAGGATGAGTGACACCCTGGAGAAGTCCCGGAGGCGGGCATGGGAGGAGGAGACCAGGGAACTAGAGAGAAGGAGGTCTTGTGAGGAGCGGAGTGTGCGTGCTGGGTGGTACTTGGATATTAGGTCAGTGATGTAACTTGGGGCAGTATGGTGGACGGCTTTGTACGTCAGTGTTAGGATTTTGAATTTGATCTGTTGCGCAATCGGAAGCCAGTGGAGGGGGGTGGCGGAGATGGAGTGGTTGGAAAGGTGAATGAGTCTGGCTGCCGTATTCAGGATCGACTGAAACGGGGATAGCCAGCGGCGAGGCAGGCCAGTAAGGAGGGAGTTGCAGTAATCGAGTCTTGATATGATGAGGGAGTGGATGAGCTGTTTAGTGGTTTCAGGGGTTAGGAACGTGCGGATTTTGGCGATGTTGCGGAGGTGGAGTCTGCACAAGCTTGTTAAAGATTGGACTTGGGGCTGGAAGGATAGGTTGGAGTCCAGAATGACATTGAGGTAAAAAAAGCAGAAGAAATGCCTAGCTATAAGGGTTTGCTCACACTACTGGGCCCCATAGTTTTAGCTGCAGAAGCAGCGGCCGGGGTGTATACATGCTTTGGCAGTAATTATAACCCTGTCACTTCAAGTAAATAGGACCATACTCCAAGTGCCCCACAAATGCATGCAATGCAAACAGTTGAGGCATGCTGGTGTGAGGTTTGAGGGGTTAAGGCAGATGTTGAGGAGGCAAGTTTTCAGGAACCATTAACCAGGTGAAGAGGGAAAGTACAGTTAAAATCACACCTTTAATGAAATAGCAAAAATAACACAGTTCAGGAACGTAGTCAAAGACAGAAGCCAGGGTTTGGATTCCAGAGCGAGTGCTCAGATGAGCCGAGGTCAGGAAACCAGAAGTCAGCATAACCAGAAGCAAGGAGGGCATGAGCAAAGCTGCTAAAATAGCATAAATGGCTGGCTGTGGGCTGGACAAATGGTAATGGTATCCAGGTGAGTCACTGTAGAGAGAACGAGTGGCTGGTTAAGTAGCAGGAGCCCAGCCCTGACACAAGTGTGTGCAGTTTTTAATGCTCTCCAGTCCTGTCACGTAATACTGCAACTCCAGTTCACAGCATGCTCTACAAAAGCTCTGAATTCCGGAGCTGTGAGGCCACCTTCAGACTCCCATGGTCCAGCCATTGTGGGTGCTCCCTGCTCTCCCCTGCAGCAGCTGCTTACTGTCACAGGAGAGCTGGCGATTCAGGATTACATGACCAGGCAGAAGCAGATCAAAAATAGGGAAGTATAATAATGGGAGGTATAAAAACGTTTCTTTATACATGTTAGGCAGCACAGGTAGAAAAAGGGGGAAGGGAAAATTGTTAAGAACAGATGTTGTAGTAGATGTAGCTTGTTTTGCACTTTAAAAAATATTATTCACATTTTACACTGCATTGTACATTTACCAAAACTTTAGACTGTGATAATATTTGTATTATTGCCTCTCAACACCTCCAGGTGTATGTTCTCTATGTACTGTACCCATATACTTCCCATGCTGTTCATTTGCACAGCCCACTTCAGATGTAAACATAATAGGTGGTCATTGCTTGCATTGTGTTTTGCTATCCACTACTTCAGGCAATTGATGGAAGAGGTGCCATGTCATTTTTCACACCACAAAACTAGTGTCCTGTAATTTTCTCCATAGGTAAGGTGTATATTATGTTTAAAGTGTTCCTGGAACCTTCCGATTTCAAAGGTATGTCCACTGTTTGTGTCTAAACCAAGCAAATCCAAGCTCAACACATGAAAATCTTTACAATATATGTTCTTTTTTGTATTTTTTTTATATTATTATCTTTGGGCATACTGAGCCATATGTCTTTCCTGGAGAGGATTGCACCAGACTGGGGGAAGGCACACTGCCTCCCTAGGCACCTGCTGCCATGTGGCCTCAGGTGGGTAACTTGAGGGCCTGAAGTAAGAGAAAGAGTGACTCTGGTTCTTCAGTAAGCTGACTGAGGGGAGCTGTCTGCCAAAGATCTGTCTGGTATCACTGGAGGGAATCGCTTGAAGGATTGGAAGGAAGCTATCATTCTGTCCTTGGGCCTTGTGAGTACAAACACTGAGGGATCTTGGGAACTCTGTGTGCTTTGCTACCCCCTCTGGTGCTTTATAGTCAACATGGGTCTGTAAAAGGGGACACCGGTTAGTGTCCTGAACCCGTTTAACCTTTTCCTCACATTGGGACTTTGCTCAAGGCTGCTGCTAGTTCTGCCTCTGGCTTCCTCTGTATCCAAGTAACCTAGGAAGGTACTCGATGTATAGGTGGAATTCATGCAGAATACAGTATAAATATTCCCATATTTCTTCATTCTCCAAGCGGTGGCTTCCATACCTTCTTTATGGCCTATAATTGTATAAAGGGATGATACACCTGCAGTTGCCATAATAATATTACTGCAATTATCCTCTAATTCATAAAACAGCTGTATGAGATGCTTAGTGTCCCTCAAAAAGGACCTGGTTTCCTTGACTAAAGGTTGTAGAAATACATCAACGTATTGTCCTAAACGGGCCAATAAAGACCCAATCCCATTTACTATAGGACATCCTGGGGGTTTACTTTTATTCTTATGTATCTTAGGAATGGTATATATAATAGGGATTCTACATACGTCTTGTACTAAATACCTCGCTTCTTTTTTATTTAAATATTCTTTCTCCAATCCTTTTTTAATCAGTCTATCTAACTCCTTTTTGTATTTCAAAGTAGGGTCCTTCCTTAATGCTTGGTAAGTACCATTATCCTCCAATTGTGTACCTAATTCTTCCAGGTAATATTCCTTTGACATAACAACTATGCCACCTCCTTTATCTGCCGCCCTTATAACGATGTCTTTTCTGCTTTTAAGGGTTTTAATTCCAGTCTGTATAGCCACATTTGGCCGTATTTTCGGTAATTTAAGAGTATCTAAATCCTGACTAACCATCATTTTAAAGGCCTCAACTTGACTATTACCAGTGATTTGGGGATTAAATAAAGATTTGTTCCGCAAGGTAGTGTGACGAATCTCACTACCAGGAGCACTACCTAAAACATTTTTAGCACCTGGTAAACCTATAAAATGCTTTTTAATATTAAGTTTTTTAATAAATTTTTGCAAATCAACAAAAATGTCAAACTTGTCTGCTGATTTGGGTGGGGCAAATTTTAATCCCTTATCTAAAACCAAGGTTTCCGCCTTCACGAGCTCAATATCACTAATGTTAAAAAATACCTTCTCCTACTATTCTCTTTTTCTCTTGGGCCTTCCGTCCGGATCTACATCCTCTTGTCTTCCTGGGCTTCTGCTCATCCACCCTTCTCTCTTTGGACTCCTTACCATATACTCCTTCCCTAAAAAACTTTTCTGTAATACTCGTATTCTAATGGTTCATATCTGTTAAATACAGGTACAGGGCTCCTTCCTTCAAACCTAGGTCCTTGCCACCCTTCATAATATTGTCTAGGGCTTCTTGGATGAAAGGACCTATTATCCTGTCTAGGAGGATAAGATTGTCTATACGATGGATAATAATAATTTGGTTTGGAGTAATAGGGTCTAAATGGAGGGCGAAATGGCTTCCCATTCATATTATTCCTACCCTGTGGTTTCTTATGAATAGAACCCCCATTTTTGGGCCTCCATCCATTATGTGGTGTGTGATATGCTCTTTCTCCTTGTGGGTGATTCATTTGGGGATTCTCTTTCAAATGGCTTCTATAAGGTACTGAATTTTCATTAACCGGCCCTTTAATAGATTATATTTGTACTTCCTTAACAGGTGTAGTATTAGCTGAATTTAAATCTGTTTTCACATTGGAGGATTGCCACTTAAAAACTTGATGTTTGTTAAAATCATTCACATCTCGGTATTTTTTCATCTTTTTATTTTTCGCTTCTAGATCTATCTTCTCTAGATCCTTATTTAATCTTTTTGCTAAATTTCCCATTTCTGGGGAATCTTTGAGAGGTTCCATTTTTTCTTTTATATCTAAAATCTGTGTCTCTAAAATCCGCATCTTCCTCTGTCCACTTATTTATATCGATACATGTAGGTGATTCTTGTGATTTCAGGCTTCTAATATATGGCCCCGTTATAAATATGCTAATGTGGCGAGATAATGGTTTGCCGGGTAGTGTAGAAGCTTCCTGTGGTCTACATTAATATGGCCGCGGGAGACGAGGGTGGTACCATCGTGTAGCGAGGGATCCGCTTTGGGGGAGTTTTTTCTCATTATGCTTCGTATTTAAGGGAGGTCCGTCACTATGATTGCCAGCCCTGAGGAAGTCACATGGGATTGTGATGCAACGCGTCGGCCTGACGTAGTGACGCACTTTCGGTGTGGACGCCATCTTGGCACACCTTTTTTCATACCCCATGCATACAGACTACACCCAAAAGCATGAGGTTTTAGGCTGTTATCATTCAAGATCCATGTGAGTGCGCATTTTATATTTTTGTCTTATTTATTCTAATAAACATATTACACTATGGATGGATGTGTTTTATGTTTTAAATGAGATATTGGTGCTATATCTTACCCTATCTGCAGAGGAGCCATTATCAGAGTGCTGCCCCTTTGAGGGAGATTTGTGTGTGGTGGAAGCAGACCAGTGGAGAGGCTTCATACTTGAAGGATCTGAGGGTGGGATCCCACAAAATGCTTTGACCCGTACACATCGAAGTCCTAAGGTGAGAGGCTCATCTAGCCGGTGGTCGGATTGTTTTTGTGTCAGCAGTTACCCACTCTCACACACTATCAGCACGAGTGTCATCTTCAATTGGATAAAGTGATTTTATCCACATCATATTGGACTTTATGAGCACAGATCAGACGTTGTAGTTTGATCCTATTTATGTGTTGTTGCACAGCGTTTGCACAATATCGTACACTGATTTTATATATATTGTGTTTCACAGATTGGGATTTTTTATTTGTGTACCTTTAAGAGGTACGTGTCCTCTGGTATATGTTGTGTGGTATTTTAGGTATCTATTGCATGTATATGCAATAGTTTTTTGTATGTTTATGTTGTATATTCCTCCACTCTTCCTACCACTCCATCCCCCACAGCTATCTCCTCCTGTGCCACCACCCCCTCCCTCCTAGATTGTAAGCTCGAAAGAGCAGGGCCCTCGATCCCCTCATGTTTTGCATTGTATTGGTATTGTTCTGTCACATGTTCTGTCCCCCTTTGTAATGTACAGCGCTGAGCAAACTATTGGCGCTTTATAAATACTGTATAATAATAATAATAATATTTAATTTGCAGTAGTAGAGAGACATATATGTTTGTACTATCATTCACCATCACTTTTTGGGTTCAGCTATAAAATCACATTAGTTTGTGGTATTGTATTAAGTATTATATGCATGATTATTATCTCACATTTATATATATATTTATATTGTGGCACGGAGTGAGCATTATTTTTTTTTTTCACAGATTTTTTACACAGTGTGTCACTATGTATTTGTGGATGTATTTATTTATTTTTGTGAGTAGCGCTACATTGTGATTTATTCATTTATATTTGTAGATCATAAGTATATGATTTAATGTTAGCAGCTTCTCTTGGTAGGTTACATATCTTGAGATTAATAGCGCAGGAGGTTCACACCACTATAGTATAAATATTAATGCCACTCCAGCCAGTCCTAGGGAGTGCAGTCCTGAGGAATGCTGGGAAAAGGTATTTATTCTTTGGGCATACTGAGCCATGTGTCTTTCCTGGAGAGGATTGCACCAGCCTGGGGGAAGGCGCGCTGCCTTCCTAGGCACCTGCTGCAATGTCGCCTCAGGTGGGTAAGCTGAGGGCCTGAAGTAAGAGAAGACCCTGGTTCTTCAGTAACCTGACTGACGGGAGCTGTCAGTCAAAGATCTGTCTGGTATCACTGGAAGGAATCGCTTGGAAGATTGGAAGGAGGCTATCATTCTGTCCTTTGACCTTGTGAGTACAAACACTGAAGGATCTTGAGGACTCTGTGTGCTTTGCTACCCCCTCTGGTGCTTCATAGTCAGCGTGAGTCTGTAAATGGGGACACCGGCTGGTGTCCTGAAGAGCACTACCCGTTTAACCTTTTCCTCACATTGGGACTTTGCTCAAGGTTGCTACTTAAGGAAGTTCTGTCCTCAACTGCAATTAGTTCTATTTCTGGAGCATCGTACTAAATTCCCCATTCCTGTCCAAGTTCTCCAATTATAACACAAGAACAAAAACAACAACCACTAGACTGGTTATTGGAGACAACAAGTGAAAATGTGTGTGCACCTGGCTGTGGAAACTAACTTGTGCCTGGCTGCAGGGCAAAATTATAGAAGACCGGGACAAAACTACAGCAGCTCCTTCGGGGGTAAGCGCTACATTCGAAAAGCAGTTTAGTTGGTAAAAGAAATGTAGAGAAGTTGGTAATCTATAGCCACCAATTTGATTTCAGGTTACTTCTAAATATAACTTTTATTTTCCAAACCCTAAATCTCAACCTAAAAATAATGAGAGCAAAGTCACAACATTTTTGGTGTAATAATATGGCAAAAGTAAATACGCTAAATACACCTAATTCCTTCCAACTCAATGCTGGAAGATGTCTGTAAACAGTTCCCTTATAAATATTTGAGTCTGGAAATGCAAAATGTCTCTCTCCAAAAGAGGCCAGTTAATTATCTCTAATCCTTACCAGTAGATGATGCGGTTCAGATATCAAACCTATGAGTCATCCTCTGGGTCATTCGTCTGATATGTAAATTAAAATGAAATGACATTTATCTTGCTGATAAAGAGTTTAAAGGACGGCTGTCCTGTAGAGCAAGGAAATTTGTTCTGAACATTTTTGTAAAGCTTAGACTACATATTACTGACAATTAGCCTCAACATGACTGTTATCTTTTCCTGAAACTTTCTTTTTAGAAAACAAAAAAATGAAGAAAAGAGCACATATCATAGTTATGGCTTTTTGCATAGTAAGACTCTTGCAGACATGAAACTTGGGCAGAGGAATACCCAAACTTTCTTCCCCTCTACCCCACAGTCCTCCACATCTTCCTATACTAAATCATACCAATGCTGGAAAGTACTCCAGCTTACTGATTAGACAATGAAGGAGCCACAGAAGCCTAGTCACCTTGTACTCAACCCTTTTGTAAGCCAGTTTTTAAACTGGTTGTTTCAAGCAATAGCACCCCATTGTCTCATAGTGCTGCCCCTCCATCTCTCAATTTGAGTCTTGAAAGATTACAGCAGGGTTTCTTACCCAAGGTTCCATAGAACCATGTAGTTCTTCCAGAGGTTGCTAGGGGGTCCTTGAGGAATGTATGACTCTCAGATAAGTTCCCACTGACACCATTTATATTTTTAGCTATCTATAAAGTGATTATCCTTCCCAAGGACCACAAGTGTAAGGAGCATTCTTCCCACTTATCATCACACTAATGTATCATGAGTTGTAGATATAGTCATTATTGGCAGGGGTTCCCTAAGACCAGAATGTTTTTCAAGGGTTCCTCTGGGGTAGATTTATTAAAACTGGAGCACTCAGAATCTGGTGCAGCTGTACATGATAGCCATTCAGCATCTTACTTCAGCTTGTTCCATCAAGCTTTGGCAATAAAACCTAGAAGCTGATTGGTTTCTAAAGTTACACTTTCCAGTTTTAGTAATTAAATCCCTCTGTGTTGAAATGGTTGAGAAATACTGGATTACAGAAAGCTCAAGCCTGAAGGTGAGTAGTCCCTGAAATAAAACAACTCTTTCACCTTTTTGGTGGCCCATATCTTCTACCATCACCCGTTCCAATGCTGCAGCCTCTGTCAAACTCTGGAGCTTTTGACATTTCAAGGTGTGTTGGATGCCTGTGTCTCCTACTTCACTCTGCAGCTCCATCCTCCAACGTCTACATCAGTGGTTTATAATGACTTAGGGGTTGAAGGATGGAACCCAGACATCAGACACACCTTGAAAATTGTGAAAAGCTGAAGAGACAATTGGAGGCTGCAGCACTAGGTAGGAGAGTACAATATCTCTTCTGTTGCAAGAACCTCTAACAGCCTCATGTACACTGGGCTCTTATCCCTGGTGCATAAGGCATTTAGCTGTCTTCCAGCCGCAGTTACACTGCAAAGCCTCATGCACTGGGACTAAATGCCCAGTGTGCACGAATCCTCTAGAATATTTAAACCCAAAAAACAAAATGTAATATATTGCAGTTTATCATTCCCAAGATGTGGTGATTGCATTAGTTTCTTTTCTTCCATCTTTTTATGCTTTATTTTTATCTGGTGATTTTACCAGTAACACATTCCAAATTTACAATGACAACACTTGTCACCCTACTGTATCAGAACAACAGAAATGGAATAGGTCTACATGACTTCGGCCCTTCTGGCAACATCAGCTGGTATTTTTTTTGGTACTTTTCAAACAGATGAAACAAAAGACTTTCAAAGTATTTTAACCTCCTTGGCGGTATGATTCTTTCTGATTTTTTGTGCTGAAAGCGGTACCATTTTTTGCATGGAAATATGTAGTTTTTTATTGTAGGCTGTAATTTTTAGGAATAACTCACTGAAATCTGTCCGAACAAGAGTCTAGTAAACATTCCGGATATGATAAAATTTGAAACACGAAATCATAAATTATAATTTAATAAATAATCATAAAAAATAATAATATAATAATAATAAATTTAATTCAATAATATAATCAAACCAAAAACACTGAAATTTGAAATACAGAGGCAAATTCGCACATCGCTGAGCAAAGTCGCAAAATCGCTTTCAGTGTCTGATGATGAATTTCCCCACGAATCATTATCACTCAGTTCTGCAAGTGGTTCTGATTTACTATCGCTGATCTAAAACTGCTTTTGATGTAAAGGGGCGCTTTTTGGACGCCATGGACTTTTCTCAGTTTCCAGGCAGAAAGAACATTCAAAATGCAGGCAGGGCACAGGACAAAGCAGTAAGGACAAAATATATGTGAAATGCATTGAAACAGCAATGACAGCAAAAATTAAATTTTTAAAAAATTTCAAATTTCCCACCGGTTTCGGCGCCCGTACGTCCCGACGTCACAGGGACCGGAACACAGAAGCCGGATGCCGGCATCGGCCGGGGACGCAGCAGGGGGCACATCGCGGGAGCGAAGGACAAGGTAAGTGCTGCAGGAACCCCCAGAGCAGCGCCGCATGGTAAGCCCGAGTGTAGCTCGGGGTTACCGCTTTTGGTATAGAAATTTTACCCCGAGCTACACTCGGTATTACCGCTAAGGAGGTTAACAGTCCAAATAAGAAAAGGTTATTGTTTGAATGAGTATGTAGATACAGTATATCCATTCAGTTGTATCTGAGCCATGGCAATTATATGGGCTAGCTCTCTGGACACCATGTCTGAAAAGCCTGAAAGCCAGAAAATGTTCTTGTCAATTTTTTGTTTTAGGAGGTAGGTCATCAGGTATTTCCCAACAAACAAACAAAAATTTCTCAGCACATTTATCAGCTAGAATGCGAACAAACAACATTGACCCTGTTTAACAGTTCACGTAAAAAAAGAGGGCTTTGTTGCACATATTTGCAAATATATGTGGAAGCCGCAGTGACCACTTCAAGGCTCTTCTGTACACTGCAGTCCTGACTCTATATTTTTCAGAGTCCCCAAGTTGAAGCACATATAGCAGGGGATAAATTAAGGGCAGGTTTGCCTGGAGGAAGCCCACTCCTCCTTAAAGGGCACAGGGACACACTGGATGCCCAGCAAGAGCACAATGGCAGTTGAAGGCATCCAAAGTATCCCCACATCAAATCAACACGCAAGCAATATAAAAAGATGACAACCACCCCAATTTATAACTAGCCTTTGCAGTAAAGTGCACATGGAAGGGAAACGGACATTGCAAACAAATACAAATGTCTCAGCAAGCCTACCACCTAGCCTGAAAACAAACCAAATTGAATTAAGGAGGGTTTCATTGCACACATTTGCAAATATATGCAGCATCTCCTCAACTGGATGAGCTTGGGACCAGCATGCAGAATGCGCATAGCCAATTTGTACACACATACTAGGGCCAATTAACCTACCAGAATGTGTTTGGAGTGTAGGAGGAAACCCACACAAGCTCCATACAGATAGTGTCCTGGGTGAGATTTAAACCAAGGACCCCAATACCACAAGGCATAAGTGATAACCACTAAATCACTGTCCTGCCCTGTAAGGGTCCTTTCACATGGGCAATCCGATCGGGTCATTTTTTCAGGTGGACCTGATCGGGTGGTCCATGCAATTCTTTGGACTGGCAGGTATAAACTGACATCTGTCCGTTTACACCCACCTATCTCCAGGCCTGCTAAAAAAAAACAGAGGAGGACTGTGTCCTCTTCTGTTTGTGTGGACCGGATCAGAGGCAGCCATGTGTAAACAAACAGCGGTCTCCATTTATTCCCAGCCAGCCATAAAGCATTTGCTTCCCGATGCAGGACACGCCCCTGATGACGTCACTGATGATGAAATGCGTAGGCAAGAGTCAGACGTACCGGAACGTGGTGGCCATCTTTATGCTTTGAAACATACCATCCATTGTTATGTTGACATGCTGTTTTTAACTTTTTCATGCTTTAAGGCAATAAATATTTTTGGAAATACTACGCTATGAAGTTTTTTCTGCCTTTGGAATTGAATTGTCCTCTGTGAGGTGAATTCATGTTTTACAGGTTTAATTCTTTCATCTACTTTTGAAGGTCAAGTTTTGGGCAGCTATCAATAATCTGAACACAGTTTGCTGCTGGAATTGGGTCTACAGGTGCTTATCCTTGCACAACGGGGGTCCATCCCTGCTTCTTTCAAGTTAACATATATCCTGGTTTACGCCATTTCCTTTGGAATTTGCATTGCGCATTTTGACCCGTTCGTAATTGGGGGTCAACTTCTTCTGGTAAGAGGCAGAGTTTTTTGGTGTTGGTGAAGGTGGTTCCCCTGTGTTTCCTTGACCAGATTGAAGTATATATGATGCTACAGATGTCCCTATGAAGAGGGGCTTATGGTATTCTTGTTATATACTAATTGGACTTTTTATTTTCATATGTTATAGATATCTTGAGCGCCGTACTCTTATGTAATTTATATTTTATGTATTGTTGCCTGCAATGCTGAGTTGGCTGCTTTAGTGATTTATTCCATATCATAGTGCAGTTTTTTCATAATTTTTATACCCATAGAGCAGAGCAAAATGTTTCCGTGTCCACTCTGCATAAACTGAGCAGATATGGACCCATCATACGGCCACTTTGCTCCAGTCAGCAGGGGATCAGTGGACAGGTCCCCTGCTGAACGGAATGGAAGGCACCTGTGTGAAAGGTGCATTAAAGTGGAGTTCCACTCAACATATCAAAAAATAAAAGTCAGCAGCTACAAAAACTGTAGCTGCTGACTTTTAAAAAACAGCCACTTACCTGTCCCTCGTTCCCGTGGTGTGTCCACTGCAGCCCGTTTCACCGGCCATCCTGTATTCCAGGAGGCTGGCATCTTCATTGTGGGCACCTAGCTGTGATATCTTGCAGCTTCACAGCCAGGTACCCACTGGGCATGCACAAGTAGCGCTGGACTTCATGAATGGTCCTGTATTCTTTTGGGACTTGTCACGTGTCCCAAAAGACTACAGGGAGGGAGGGAGGGTGGACACCATCCGCTTCTGATCGTCTAGGTGAGCGGGTACCTGTCAAATTCAGGTACCCGCTCCCCCCCACCCCCTAAAGGTGCCAATCCTTAATGGGGAGCAGTCCTTAAAGTTGAACTTCCCCTTTTGGGTGGAGCTCTGCTTTAAGGTTTCCATACCCTTTCTTGGCTATATACTGTAACTGGACCATTTGCTGTTCCCATACAACCTAACCTAGCCTGTGAAAGCTTTGTTCTGAGAAAACAGAAATTTGTGCTTTTGTTCAGTTATCTTCTCGCACAAAAATTGCAAGCTAATGTAACATAACTCCCAGATTTTCAGACTTCATAACAAACTCCAAAGGTGTCCAGCTGAAATCTTGCAGACTCAGACAGATGCAAATTAAAATTGTGAATTTCAGCTTTTTTTAAAATTCACTATTTTTGTGTGACAAAGAAAGGGAGGGTGAAGCAGTAATCTTTTGCCTAATAGTTATCTCAAACAAACATTATGTTCACATGTTCACATGTTAATTACACATTAAAGCCAGCAAATGTTTATGAAATCCAGACGCCTCCCGTCTTCTGTTATTAATTCCAAAGGGAACAGTGGAGTGAGAGAAGAGACGCTTTCCTCTGTGTTATTTTTTAATCTACGTGTTTGACAATGATAAACAAGACAGAAAACTGCCAACTTCATCCAGAACTTCAAAAAAACAAAAAATAATTGTGTCCATTGTTGGCCAGAGTCAATGAAAACATTGGAAAGTTGGCAACGTTGTGGAAAACACTAAATAAATTTTCTGCACACAAATGGACCTACAATGACTTTATACTGAAAGAGGAAGAAGACTTTCTCAGTTCCTTTCTGTTCAAGAAGGAAACTGTTCTTGGCAACGATGACTACACTTTACTGTAGAGTCTTCTATGTATTTTTGTTTCTTTTTGTCTTCACAGCAAGCAATAAATATAGCACTGGCACTGGTCACAAAAAATATATAACATTAGGGGAAAAAGGCCTTTTTAGTCTGCGAAAGGAGATTTAGTGGTACTACACTTTTACTGCCAGCTCTAAAGATGCTTAGACTTCATTGTTTGTTGTCAAGATTACGTGAAAAAGCTATATAGGGTAAAAGAACAAAAATGAATATGTAAGAAAAAAGTCATTTTCTTTGTAATTCTTTTTACAGTGCAGGAAGCTATTTTATTTTAATGGCATGAGAGAATCATGGTGGCTGCCATTGTTGAACTCTGTTTAAAAGTACAAGTTCCCTGGCCATCATGTTGATGTTTGGATGTCATGTTCCCTGAGTTGCTGACCTGGAACAGGTGTAGAGATGAGGGATCCTGACATTTTTGGTGCAGTTAACCACTTACCCATCGCCCTATAGCAAAAATACTTCTACAGGGTGGGAGGGCTGCGCAAAATCACATACAGTTGTGTTCAAAATAATAGCAGTCAGACATCACTAACCTGATCAATCACTGGTTTTGGTAGAAATGATATTTCTACATGGAAAATAATTTACTAGCAGGTGTAGTAGAGTAATAGAAATCCAACAGACCCAACAGTCATGACATGCATGCTGCTGATTCTGTGTAATTGAATAACTAATTTAAAGGGGCATGTTCAAAATAATAGCAGTGTGGAGTTCTAATAGTGAGGTCATTCATTCTTTGAAAAACAGGTGGCAATTATTGCCCTTATTTAAGGAAGGAAGGCAGCAAATGTTGTACATGCTGGTTACAGTGCATTTCTCTCTGAAATTCTGAGGAAAATGGGTCGTTCCAGACATTGTTCAGAAGAACAGCGTACCTTGATTAAAAAGGTGATTGGAGAGAGGAAAACATATAAAGAAGTGCAGAAAATGATAGGCTAGTCAGGTAAAATGATCGCAAATGCTTTAAAATGGCAACCAAAACCTGAAAGACATGGAAGAAAGCGAAAAACTACCATTCGAATGGATAGAAGAATAGCCAAAATGGCAAGGACTCAGCCAACAATCAGCTCCAGGAAGATCAAAGAAGGTGTAAAGTTACCTGTGAGTACTGTTACAATTAGAAGACGCCTATATGAAGCCAAGCTATCTGCAAGAAGCCCCCGCAAAGTCCCACTGTTGAAAAAAAGACATGTGCTGAAGAGGTTACAATTTGCCAAAGAGCACATTGACTGGCCTAAAGAGAAATGGCGCAACATTTTGTGGACTGATGGAAGTAAGATTGTTCTTTTTGGGTCTAGTGGCCAGAGACAGTTTGTCAGACGACCCCCAAACACTGAATTCAAGCCACAGTACACTGTGAAGACAGTGAAGCATGGTGGTGCAAGCATCATGATATGGGGATGTTTCTCATACTACGGTGTTTGGCCTATTTATCGCATACCAGGGATCATGGATCAGTTTGAATACATCAGAATACTTGAAGAGGTCATGCTGTCTTATGCTGAAGAGGAAATGCCCTTGAAATTTTTTTTTTTGAACAGTCTAATATTCACTTATCTTTTTTAGAGGAACAACACAAATTTGATATATTTTTCTTCATGTTTTGATTTGGAATAGAATGTGTCGTGTTCCCAATGCATTTGTGTGTATGGAAATAAAAGCTATAAGAAGGATTTTGAGCTTTAATCACTTTTTTCAACACACTGCTATTATTTTGAACACAACTGTATATATACGTGATTTTGCATTTCCGGGTAGGGGGCGCGCAGATTCACCACCCTACCCGCGCCACCATTGGCGGCTACAGATGTCGATCACCAGGTTCCTGCCGGAGATTCCCTGCTGGCACCCAGCAATCATCGAGAAACAGTGACAGGGGAGACACCTGTGTGTAAACAAAGAGGTCTCTCTCCTGCCAGCAAAAACATGCTGCTGTGTATATCTCTGCACAGCAGAGAAATACACAGCTGCATATTTCCCTAGTAAAACACACACAGCGCATACAGTAAAACAGCACACAGTTAACCCTTTGATCGCCCCAGATGTTATCCCCTTCCTGCCCAGTGTCATTAGTACAGTGTCAGTGTTTTTTATTAGCACTGATCACTGTATTATTGTCATTGGGATGTCAGTGGCAGTTAGTCAGTTTCTACCAAGTGTCAGAATGCCCACCGCAGTCCCACAGCCCTGCTATAAGTCGCTGATCACCGCCATTACTAGTATAAAAAAAAATAAAAGAAAAAATTCCAGTATATATATTTACACTACCATTTGTAGATGCTATAACTTTCACGTAAACTAATTAATTTACATGTATTGGGATTTTTTTTAGCAAAGACATGTAGCAGAATACATTTTGGCTTACATTTATGACAAAATTAGATTTAGTAAATTTTTTATTGGAAATGTTTTTATAGCAAAAAGTCATACATTTTTTTTTCAAAATAGTCGGTTTTTTTTGTTTGTAGTGCAAAAAATAAAAAACACACAGGTGATCAAATACCACCGAAGAAAGCTCTATTTGTGGAAAAAAAGGACATAAATTGGCAGTTAATATATTGCAGCGGCATAGTGCAACAAATGGCCTGGTCAGGAAGGGGGGTCCTCTGAAGGGCTATGTGGTTATAGCATGCTTGTTCTGGGTTTGTAATTCAAAAGTACTTACAGAGTAACACTCTTGGAAAAAAAAATTCCCCTCTTGGTGATCAATGTAAATTGCAGGGATTTTAACAAACTTTGTTGCAGTTTTCCACCATTTGTTGCTCTGAAGAAATAGCTGTTTGGTTCACCATGTCCTTTGCAGACAGACTCTGATTGGGAGGGACTGCCTCATTATAATCACCTGGTAGATTTCCAGTGTTCTAATAAAAAAGCTCTGCAAGCTCTGTATCCCCCTTAGGAACTTAAATTCCTTTTGCAGGGGATTCCTAAAACTTGTATCTTACTGCAGATTTTGGAAAAATCAGTTGGGAGCTAATCACACAAGTAGGAAATTATATTTCTAGGGGTGTTCTGTGTACCAAACTGTACAGACTGCATTAATAAATAGAATATTAAATAGAATTGTACAGGAAATTACAGTGGCTGCAGATTTAAAAAAGATTTTAAACAATAATTTATTTATTTTTTTGGTATTTGTTTTCAAGAAAGGCAGACACAGCCAGGCAACTAGCATTTTCAATGAAAGACCAGCAATGTCAGCCTCTGTACTTCTGACAAAATCACTTGTATTATGTTGCATTTGCAACATGAACTACCTACCACTCATTACCGAACTTTGGCTTGTTCCTTGACTACATTTTTGCTTGATCCCAACCTGTAACTACTTGTTACTGACCTTTGGCTTGTTTATTGACTATGCTTCTGCTTGATCCCTACCTGCTATATCTGCTACTGCACCGAGGCTTACTCACCTCCTTAGGGGTGATCCTGAGGGCCGGAACCTGGTACTGCATACAGCAAAATCCATCTCCACCATCAGGAGCTCTAGTGAGTACCGGTTAGTGCTCAGACTCTGCACTTCAGGTGAGCCCACATCATCTGCCAGGGAGATCTGCTTGTATACCTATCCTGCTGGTTGGTGGGAGCCTCTCTACTGCTATAGCTACTGATCTTCAAGCCTAACCTCAGGTCATGACAGTTGTTCATCTGGGCTTATCACTGGCACAAAGATAAACAGCCAACATATAATTTTCTGAAAGTTAAGACTAGGCTGTGTTTTCCTTAAAGTCTACATTTGCCGAAGGATCCCCCTCAAACCTCTTTAATTTTTATTGATTTGCAGTTGGAAATTCTATTACTAAATCCCCCACACAGCACTTTCTAAAGCATGTCCTTTGAGCTTGTATTGAATTCTAAGTGGGTGGACTTCCCCATAGGCCAATATTTACCGATGAAAACATGACAAGGTCCAACTTCATGGATCTGATGACTCGCAGGCGTTGCACATATTTGTTTGACAGAAAACTATTCAATGTATCTATTGATTGTCTGGTTTTGCATAGTTCAAACTTGAAAGCCGATGAATTATTTTTGAAAGGTAACATAAACACGAGATTTCAGTTTTCATTTCTATGGAGCTGCCAGAAACATATAGAAAAAACATACATGTAAATGTAACATCTCTGGGAAAGTAGAATATTTGAATTTCCATGGGCTCTTGTGAAAACCTTTATGGTTTTTAGACTGTTTCATAGAGTTTTGTATATGGTTCTGAGTTGCTCTATGAGAAATTGTTGAAGTCTGATTTTTTTCAGCTTCTTAGAAGGAGTATTACCTCAATATTTTCCCATTATACCACATTTCTCTAATATAAGAACAGTGTGCCCCTGTCTGTGAGGTCTGTGCCACTGGTAATATACTGTATGTCTTCACTCCAAGTGGTACATGATAAGGCTCACTATGTCAAAGTCTATAACATTTTCAGTATGCAGTATAATGGCCACACTGATTTTCAGTTTGTTTGGTAAAGTTCATATTAATGAATGTTTAACCACTTCCAGACCGGACACTTTTACCCCCTTCCTGACCAGTGCAATTTTCAGCTTTCATCAGCGCTATCACACTTTGAATTACAATTGCGCGGTCATGCAACACTGTACCCATATGAATTTTTTACCATTTTTTTGAGACAGATAAAGCTTTATTTTGGTGGTATTTATTCACCGCTGGGATTTTTTTTTTTTTTGCTATGTAAATGAAAAAGTCCAAAAATTAGATAATTTATATATATAATTATTATTATTTAATATTTCATCATAAATCTTTGCCAAAATGTATTCCGTTATCTTTTTAGTAAAAAAAAAATCCAAATTAGTTTATAACCAAAAATTATAATTTTTAAACATTTTGTTTTACATTTTTATTTTATTTTTTTATATTATTATTTTTTTTTTTTTTTTTTTTTTACATACTGTCACCCTAGCAGTACAGTGCCACCATGGTGACACTGTACTACTTGTGGGGGGTGATGAAGATTTTTTTTTTTTTTTTTTACACTGATTGCTTTTACACCCATATAGGATGTAAAAGCAATCATTTCTCCTCCTCTCTTGCTGCATTCTTGCACTCATTGAGAAGTACTGAGTGAGCTGTGATTAGTCACAGCTTGTCACATGGTACAAGCCTGTTGTGAATAGGCTTGTACCATGTGACCTCTGTGATCATTCACAGATTTCACACGTAGTAAGCAATGATGTCACAAGTGAAATCTTGCTTACTACTTTGCATGTGATCACTGATTGGCCAATCAGTGATCACATGATCGGGACCTCGTACAGAGGTCCCGTCCGACGATCGGTGTTTCACTGTGTCCAGAGGACACAGTGGGCACCGGATCGCGGTGCTGCGCGCTCCCAGGGAGCGCGCACAAGCAGGGTGCAGGGAGGCCGTTTATAAACGGCCACCCGACCCTGCACTGCCACCGTCCGGCCTTTTATATGCAACGGCCGGTCGGGAAGTGGTTAAAGTAGAGCTAAAGCCAAAACGTTTTTCTCATTTTGGATAGAGTAAGGGAGGGTAATAACCCCTGTCATTTTTTTTTTTTTTGCCATCTGTGTCCCATTTTGGAGATTTTCCTTCACCTCCGAACCTCCCCTTCTCAGGTCCCCGAGACCCGAGAGGTCCCTGGCCAGACCTGGCAATGACCCACGGCATGTCCTGTATGTGCCTGATCCGCATGCACCAGATCTTCCAAACTGCCACCTGGGTTGTGTGATGTAGGCAAGGGGGCAGCCAGACTTCCTTCTTATATTCATACCTTGCTATGTCACAATACAGCACAGTATAAAATTATATCATTTAATTTGACCGCTTTCACACCTGGGACTATATAACTTTACAATTTTCAAAAACCAACATCTACATTTTATCCAGCAGAGCATGCTGTCCATACTGAAAAGATTGAATATATATTATGAATAGCCCATTGTTGGGGAGAAATTTCAACTTGGTCACTTTATTTTTCTTCCATGGTGTTATTATTCCAGCAATGCATGAGAGCCCACTCATATTTTATGTTATTTTTTTTCATTGTCGCGGCTATGTCAGTAGGAATGTAAGAAGAGAAAATAGAGTGCAGCAGTTAAAGCCAGGATTAATCCATTAGGCCAGTCTGTGAATGGCAGATCCAATAAACTGTCACTGGTTAGGAAGAATGAGTAAAGAGATGGACTGCTGGAGACACACTAGAAATAAAGTGTGACAATCTGCAAGGCAAAGCTTGAGAAGAGAGGTGAAGCTTGATTTTATTTTGACGGTGCACGTATGTCTTATGTATTAGTTTAGAATGGTAATAGCAAGAGCTAGTTATTTCATTGCAAGGAGACAGACAAATAAATGTGGTATCACAATTTGTTTTAAGTGCACCTGTTATTTCTAGCAAACAAACAAAAAGGAAGAAAAAGACATTGCAAAGGAGCAAAAGAGGTAGACAATGTCATTATTTGCAATATTAAAGCTGAACCAAACTCTGGACAAATATAAAAGACACAAATGAATGTAGATCTGTAACTATTTTCATATAATTAAAAGCATTTTTTTAATGCAAGCAGTATAAGCATCTATAAAATGGGAGTAGATGTGAGCGCAGAAATAAATAAGGATAAAAGCAGCTAGCATATAAAGGTAAAACCTCAATACCTTAAAATGACAAATAAAAATAAATATTCAGCGCTGAAAAACATGAAATCTACAATATTGATAATAATAAGTAAATATATGTAAACATAAGTTATAGGTGAGCGCTGCTATTGGTGCAAAGATAGTGCAGTGATGACTGCGTCTATGAGTGACGCATCAGTATAGTAAAAGCCAAATGATAAAGTGACAATGGTGGTGAGTCCAATTACAAAATATAGTAGTCCATAATGCGAGGTGATCCATGCTCCGTGTTGATAATTTCTGGTGCCAAGATCCAGTAAAATTATGCACTTACCAGAAGTACATATAATATGCGCATTATATGTATATCCTTATAATGGGGTCATCTGGGTCTGACCTAGGGCTGCTGGATCATCAGGCTCAAAAGTGGTCACTCAGGATGATGCAACTCACACTCAGGGGTCTCACTCCGCTCACAGACTCATCAAGACAGCTCCACGTAATAGCTTCCCATTCCAAAATGGCTCCACCTTATGGGGCTCGTAACGACCAAGCCAGAGGACAAAATAATACTGATAGTGTACTATGTTTATTAGGAAGTATCCAAGTAAAAAAAGAGCAAATTCACATGTGGTCACAAAATGGCTACCGGCCTTTCTCACAGCGTGTGCGGCTTGGCATCAATCTGGTGTGCCCACTGACGCGTTTCGTGCAACAAGCACTTTGTCAAAGGGGTGAGCGCACCCAGAAGACGCCGAGATTAAATAATAGATCGCGCATGCTCGGACGCGATCACACGCCGTGTGAAGAGATAGGCGCATGTGCGGGCAAGTCACCAAGCGCGTCATGCGGAGTGACGTGCGCATGCGCAGCCACGTCACCACATAGTTATGCGCATGCACGAGCCTGTAATCGGAACGGTGACAGAACGTCACTCGATGTCCGAAAGTGCCGTGTTATACGGAATTAATGCATAATCAATAGGATATGGTTTGGTAAGGATATGCCCAACTCAAAGGAAATTTTTGGGGAAACAAATACATTAGAAAACTATTAACAATACAAACAAACTGCAAATCAGTGTGGCCATTATACTGCATACTAAAAATGTTATAGACTTTGACATAGTGAGCCGTGAGGAAGGCCGGCGGCCATTTTGTGACCACATGTGAGTTTGCTCTTTTTTTACCTGGATACTTTTATATTCCTAATAAACATACTACACTATCAGTAGTATTTTGTCCTCTGGCTTGGTCATTACGAGCCCCATAAGGTGGAGCCATTTTGGAATGGGAAGCTATTACGTGGAGCTGTCTTGATGAGTCTGTGAGTGGAGTGAGACCTGAGTGTGAGTTGCATCATCCTGAGTGTCCACTTTTGAGCTTGATGACCCAGCAGCCCTAGGTCAGACCCATATGACCCCATTATAAGGATATACATATAATGCGCATATTATAAGTATAAGCATCTGATTCTGACCTGGCATTAGCCTCTTGCAGTCCTTGTACAGCATGGCTGGACTATGAAATAAAGAAGCATTACAAGGAGCCAATCAGATCATGTCCTGACCAGAAGCATGTTGATAGGAGGGGAAAGGGGAGTGACAGAGAGATTAACGTATTACTATGCTGTTTCTGTGTCCATTCACAGGCGAAGGCAGTCCAGGACACCCTGGGCTCAGTAGAAATGGGTTGAATGATACTGGCCATCAGACTCAGCACATCCAGCTGCAGAAAAAATGTACTTCAGGGGAAATTTCTGGATTGAAGGTGACTTTTGCAGAAAAAGCTGTTTTTTAAATGTAAAACCTAATGAGCTTATCATTTTTATTTTATTTTTCTACTTTAATGTCTAATTTCATATATTGAGTTTTCTCCTTTATTCCTGTGTAAATTTTGTTATGGAACTGCCATATTTTCCAGAGCAAGGAGAGAGCTTATTTGTTTTTGAGTCCTGCTTACCGTCGATGTCTTGCAAGCCATAAGGCCTTGTTAAAAAAGAAAAAAAAATGTGTTACTCTTAAAGCCCAGCTATAGTCACACACAATCACTACTGGCAAGAGATCATTGAAAATATGAATGAAGTTGCCCAGACCTGTTTAGCTCCCAAACCCAGAATGAAATGTGCTTGTTGAGCTTGGTGGAAGATGTAGCCCCTACCACAGCTGAATGAACGTCCTTTGGTCTCCTGCTGTTTTATGCCAGGAAAGCCATTAATATGAGCTGGAAAAAGTCAACTCCTTCTTCTATTCAGTTCTGGAAACAACTAGTGGACTCATAACTACCACTATATGCATTTAATAACAGTGTATGTCCTCGGAAATCCACCAATGTCTGCGCAAGATTGCCGGAGGATGCCACAGCAGTACTAAGTGTCATAGTCTGATTTGCTATGTGGGGAACTTCTGCACTATTGTCAATTTTCCTGTTTTACAAGGGTATATTCTATTTTAATAATGATGAATATTTGAATTGGATCTTTTTGTGAAGACTGAAGGACCAAGTTTAATTGACACTATCTTTACACTGTATTATGTGGGCATTATTTTGGACGTGGTATATACAGAATAGGGGATTGGTGACACAGGAGAGCACGGGTTATTGTGGTGTGCACAATTTTCTTAATTTCTGAATTAAACCCTCCGTTGCTTTTAATGGATGTTTCCACCAGCTAGTCATGACCCATTCAAGTAAATGGGGCCACTCTGCAATCACCTTACAATTGTATGGAATTTTGGTGCACTTTCAGAAAGTGCATCAAGCCTGTAGGATGTAATAGAAGTCTACAGCTAAGTGCAGCAAACCTGCAGGAAATCTGAAGGTACACTGCATTGCATCTGTGGGCTAGGTAAACTGCAGCTCATCAATGTGAAAGCAGCCTTAGATTATTATGCCCAGTGTATTGCTTCACACTGACCTGAAGATCTCTTTTTTTCTGCTGCTGGCACTACTCTTGGAACTGCTAGCCGGGATAAGAGGTGGAGTGCAGTTGGTATCACTCTGACAGGGACAGGAGCCAGCACTACAGAGGAGGCAATGGCTTATGCGGCTCTTGCTCCCTACTACAGCTCCAACTTTAGTCCCTCTGCATTGTACTCTCTTTGATGTTCTGGGATGGTGGGTCAGCGAGCCCAGATCATGATCTACCAGACACCTGGACGCGATCTACTGGTTGCTGACCCCCCGTACCACACTATTGAGGTATTTGGAAGGCCACCTATATTGTGAGGACTTGAGTCTTGGAGGATTTTCTATACAAAGGAAAATTAGAGTTGCAATTTATACAATTTGGCGATTTGGTAAGATTTGGTAAGAGTATATGGACATGTGGGATTGAAGAATGAATACACGGCACTGGGTGTTGAGTGGCACGTAATCACTTACATATGTGAGCACGTTACATTTTTAAGTTTGGTATAATTTTGAGGATGCTATATCATATAATTTTTTCCTTTAATTTTTGGTGACAACATGATGGTGAACAAAGGTAACACACAGTCATGGCTTTGGGATTATGCTTTTTTTTAATCCACATTCACTAGGGGTCATATAATCTAGTAAGAGGTGAAGGTATTAAAAATATACAAGAAAATAAGCCCTTAAGAATTTGTTGGACTTTTGTTATGGACTTCGTGTTACAAAGTGCTCAGTAAAGCTATTGGACAGTTGCCTGGGGGTATTATAATTCTTCCAGTTGATGTCGGAGGTGACTGGGCTTCACTTGTGAGCTAACAAATACAGTGAATATCAAGGTGATTGGGAGGATGTCTTTTCCATAACTTTGAGAAAAGATCTTGAGTGGGCAAAATTTCTTACTCTTGATGAATATGATCTCAAACTTAAATGAGCCACAAACCTGCCACTAGCCAAAAACCTGCGTAGGTCAAGCCACTTGAAATATGTATTTTATAAAACAAGTCACACACCTACTTTTGTCTGTATTTTTGCATTGCTATATTTTATAATTTTAGCTGATTTATGCCCCATTTACTTTTTCAGCTTCAGTGCTCCATGCTGGTAGAGCTGAGAAATAAAAGAGATCTGTCCGACCAGCTGATAGTGCCCCAGACAGCATGGCCAAACTCTGGTACCTAATGGTCTGCACAGTCATATTTTGACACATTGCTATATCTGCTATGCCAGAAACTTGAAGGTTTTTGTGCAATGTCCACCTTACTAAATATCTACTGTATTTCTGTGACTTTATTTTGGCTCTACAGAGTGTATAGAACGTAATTTATAGTGCAGTGTAACACACGGTACTTAGTGCAGTGCCCCAATACATTGGTGGTTGGTATAATACCCCCTCAAACTGGTGGTTTGTGTAGTACACTTACATTGCTGGTCAATGTAGTGCATATTTTGTAAAATGGTAATAACTATAGTACACATTTGCATTGGTGGTGGTTAGCAGGGATGAGCAAATCTACCTGGGTTCAACTCTCCTAAGTTCTGTTAACTCAAACTTAGCAGCGTATCCCATTGAAGTCATTTTTAAAGCTAATACTTCTACTAATACTACTGTGAAAAAGCCATTGGGAGCTAGGCATGGCCATGAGGGACATGTATAAATACATTTTAAAAAAAACATATCATGAAGAGGATCTTTTCATGCAGCTTTGAGGGCAGCAGTGAAAATATACAAATCCTTTAAATAACATACAACGTACATTGACTATGCATATTTGGCTGTAGAATTGATTTTTTTTTCTTTAACAGTTAGTTGTTTACATACAGGAGCAGCAACCCAATCTTGTATATTTCACTTTGAAAAAAAAGGCTTTTTGGGTACTTTTAGCAGTGACACGCTTTTTTGACAAACAGTAATAGACCCACTTTGACCAGCAGATAAAAACTGGTCAGTAGTTCACTGTGACCAATCAAGCTGTCATTGGGTATTAGGAGACTGCAGATGATTCAGAAGTGAAAATTTAGCTAGCACCAGGACATGTTCAAATAGCGAAGCCAGGCCTAAATTTACTAGAGACAAAGAGCACTGGCTGGGAATTTACTACAAAAATTAAAATATAAATAAAGGCAAAACTTTTTTTTAGGATATGTATACAGAGGTGAGAAGTAAGTGTTTATTGCTGCCTGTGTTACTGTCAGAAATATTCACTCTCTCTAATTGGCTTGATCACCAATGCCACAAATAAAGAAAATGAGGGTAAATCCAAAATTATGAGTCGCAATTAGAACAGGAATAGACGGTAACTCTAACGGATCTCCTCTAACTTCCTGTTGAGTCTTCAGAGCAGAAAATGATCACTAATGAATCACTAATAATAACTAATGACAAAAAAAAAAACAATTACAGTGGTTTTATTTATTTTCTACTCTATCCAAAATGTAAAGACATTTGGTTTTACATATACATTATATTGCCAAAAGTATTGGGACGACTGCCTTTGCACGCACATGAATTTTAATGGCATCCCAGTCTTAGTCCGTAGGGTTCAATATTGAGTTGGCCCCGCCCTTTGCAGCTATAACAGCTTCAGCTCTTCTGGGAAGGCTGTCCACAAGGTTTAGGAGTGTGTCTATGGGAATGTTTGACTATTTGTGAGGTCATTTGTGAGGTCAGGCACTGATATCAGACGAGAAGGTCTCCGCTCTAATTCATATTCTATTCTGTTCTATTGGGTTGAGGTCAGTCAAGTTCCTCCACCCCAAACTCACTCATCCATGTCTTTATGGACCTTGCTTTGTGCACTGGTGCGCAGTCATGTTGAAACAGGAATGAGCCATCCCCAAACTGTTCCCACAAAGTTGGGAGCATGAAATTGTCTAAAATGTCTTGGTATGCTGACGTCTTAAGAGTTCCCTTCACTGGAACTAAGGGGCCAAGCCCAACCCCTGAAAAACAACCCCACACCATAATCCCCCCTCCACCAAACTTTACACTTGGCAAAATGCAGTCAGGCAAGTACCATTATCCTGGCAATCGCAAAAGCCAGACACGTCCATCAGATTGCCAGACAGAGAAGTGTAATTGGTCACTCCAGAGAACACATCTCCACTGCTCTAGAGTCCAGTGGTGGCGTGCTTTACACCACTGCATCCGACGCTTTGCATTGCAGTTGGTGATGTAAGGCTTGGATGCAGCTGCTTGGCCATGGAAACCCATTCCATGAAGCTCTCTATGCAGTATTGTTGTGCTAATCTGAGGGCCACATGAAATTTAGAGATCTTTAGCTATTAACTCTGCAGACAGTTGGTGACTTCTGTGCACTATGCGCTTCAGCATGCACTGACCCCGTTCTGCCATTTTACGTGGCCTTGGCCATTTTATGAGTTGCTGTTGTTCCCAGTTGCTTCCACTTTCATATAATCCCACTTACAGTTGTACATGCTTGAATTCACGGAGCTCCTGAGAGCGACCCATTTTTTCACAAATGTTTGTAGAAGCAGTCTGCATGCCTAGGTGTTTGATTTTATACACCTGTGGCCATGGACTTGAATGGAACACCTGAATCCAATGATTTGGAAGGCTGGCCCAATACTTTTGGCAATATAGTGTACTTTAAGATACTGCAGGTGATACACCAGTGTAAAATGGGACAATACCATTGTACAGAGCAGGTAAGTATAACATGTTTGTTATTTTAAGGAAAAAAATAGACCTTTTGGAGCTGCTGTATAACCGCTTGCTGACCTGCTGCAGTACATTTACTGCAACATGTTTGCTTGCACAGGCACAATCATGTACCTGTACATCACAGCTTTCTTCCGGGAAGACTGTGCTGTCATTCTCTGCAGCACAAGCTGATCAGCGGGTCCCAGCCAATGATTTTTGGCTGGGACCCACTGATTGGCTCAACAGAAGAGAGAAGAGAGCCCTGTGTTGGTAAACAACACAGAGCTCTCTTAAGACAGCAGTGATGTGCCTTTTTTTCTGCCTGCAAAGGCAGTAAAAACTGGCACATTGCTTAGCAAAACACCACACAGTAAACACACTAAATATTGTTAGGCAAACATTTTACCCCTTGATCACCCTAGATGTTGATCTCTTCCCAGCCAGTGTTATTAGTACAGTGACAGTGAATATTTTTAGCACTGATCACTGTATTAGTGTCATCGGAGATGTCAGTGTCAGTCAGTTCCCCCCCAGCGTCATTTAGTGTAAGATTGCCCAACGCACAGTCCCACTATAAGTCACTGATCACCATCATTACTAGTATAAAAATAAATAAATAAAAATTCCACTACATATACCATAGTTTGTAGACGCTATAACTTTCAGGCAAACTAATCAATATACACTTATTGGGATTTTTTTTTTACCAAAGACATGTAGCAGAATACATTTTGGCCTAAATTTATGAAGAAATTCGATTATGATTTTTTATTTTTTTTTTATTGGATATGTTTTAAAGTAGAAGTATTGTATTTCTTTCTAAAGTTTGGGTCTTTTTTAGTTTATATTAGTTTATATTGCTAAAAATAAAAAACTCAGTGATGACCAAATGCCACCAAAAGAAAGCTCTATTTGTGTGAAACAAATTATATAAAGCTTGTTTGTGTACAGCAATGCATGATATACAATTGCCAGTTAAACTATCACAGTGCCGAACAGCAAAAAATGGTCCGGTCATGAAGGGGGTAAAATCTTCTGGAGCTGATTAAAGCTGGAAAGTATTTATTTCCAATTTTATAAACCTTCCTAAAATGCGCATGTCATTGTGTCATCTTCCAAATATTGTTCATAAGGCGTTTAAGAAGAGCATCAAAACAGCATGACATTTTTGGTATTTATGCTTTTAGTTAGACCAGAGCAGTTAATATACAATAAATAAAACATTTAGGTCTCACATTTTATATTTCTCGTGGCTTCCACACCTTACTGATGACCTGGCTCAGATCAGAGCTATGTATATCCAGCACAAGCTTCAACATTTACTTGAGGCTCTCCTACATGAACCATTTTTTTCAACATAACTGTCCTTTAATCTTCCACACTTTTTCAAACATTCTTCTTGACATTTTTCAGGGTTCTGCTATGTGTATCTGTAGATGCCATGAGGAATGTCACACAATTCAGCCAGGAATTAGAGCCCAGCTTACATTACCTGTATATCTCATGCTAGATCAAAGGAGGTTGCTCTGTTTTCTACAATTCAAAGAATTTTGCACTGCTCTCGCTTAGATATTATATTGTGTTACATATTTCTCGAATCGTATAAACCAAGCTTATCCTCACATATACAAGACTTGGGATGAAAGGAGAAGAATGCATAGAAATTAGATACATTTTACTTACAAATAAATCATAATTATAATGTGTTTACAGAGAGGAGTGAACCAAGTCCAGAGAAAACTAATTCTAACCAAACTAAGCCCGGATATCTGAAGATAATCTTAGCATTTGCTTGATCTACTTTGATTTTTCTAACCTTATTTAAAATACAAAAAATATCATTTTCCTCCCAAAACCAACTCTATAATAAAGTGGGTGGCAGGTGTGACAGGCAGCGGTTTGAATGTCAATCAGCTCCTGAAGATAAATGTCTTGTGTTGAGGAACAGGTAGGTTCCACTGTCATTTTTTCTGTGAACCAGTACAAGAACCCTTTGGAAATATAGACCACCTCTAATAAATTGATTAAAAATAAAACGTTAAAGTGGTATTAAAGGCAATATTAAAAATAATTAACAAACATGTTATACGTACTTGCTCTGTGCAGTAATTTTGCACAGAACAGCCCCAATCCTCCTCTTCTTGTGTTCCCTGCCAGTCCTCCTTGCCCCTCCCTACTACCAAGTGGATGCAGCTTGCTATGGGAGCTGCTGCCCTGTGTGTCCATTCAAACAGAGCTGTGGCTTGGTCCCCCCCTCCTCATTGGCTCACTGGCTGTGAAAAAATGCATGATGGTAAAAAACCTTGAACCTTTACAACTACTTGAAAGCCCAACTCCAGAAACTTTAGAACCATCCTTTGTAGTGGGGCTGTGTGTGTACTGCAAGGGTAAATTGCTTGTTTTGTCTAGGGGAGGGGGAAGCACTTTACCTTACCTGATCCCCCATTTCCCTGGCAGATAATGCTCCCTAATGCTCTGGCAGTGGACTGTCAACAAGTGTCATCACGTCCATTTTAGGCTTAAGGACCCTGCATTGTTCTTGATGATGTCACCACCCTTGACTGCTGGATCATGGGGGAGAAGAAGCTGTGGGGACCAATCTGTCAGAAAGAAGGAGTGGAGGATTGTATAAGTAAATTTACTTTTCTTTGCTCCCAAAATGAGAAAGCAACCCTTGCAGTACGGGTGCAGCCCCTCTGAATGGGATAAAGTTTCTTGGCGTTATACAGGTACATAGTTTTTTCTGGTTAAAAAAAAAAGACACAAATCCATCCAGTTCAACCAACAGAAAAAAAGCAACACTCACAAACAGATAACCACCATATACACAATCCTATACCCACAGCTGATCCAAAGGAAGGCAAAAAAAACCAATAATGATCCAATTTGCTCCAGTGGGGGGAAAAATTCCTTCCTGATCTCCCAAGAGGCAATCAGATATTCCCTGCATCAATTTTACCTATAAATGTTAGTATCCAGTAATACAATTCTAAATAATTAATAGCAACTCTTTATTAACCACTTGCCTACCAGGCACTTATACCCCCTTCCTTACCAGGCCAATTTTCAGCTTTCAGCGCTGCCGCACTTTGATTGACAATTGCGCGGTCATGCAACATTGTACCCATATGAAATTTTGATCATTTTTTTCTCACAAATAGAGCTTTCTTTTGGTGGTATTTATTCGCCACTGGGCGCTTTACTTTTTGCGCTATAAATTAAAAAAAGTGCAAAAAATTTGAAAAAAAAAAAAAGTTTATTTGTTTCTTTTATAAAATTTTTCAAACAGGTATTTTTTCTCCTTCACTGATTTGCGTTGATGAGGTGGCACTGATGGGCACTGATAGGCGGCACTGATGGGCACTGATAGGCAGCACTAAAGGGCACTGATAGGCAGTACTAATGAGGTGGCACGGATAGGCGGCACTGATAGACAGCACTAATTAGGGGTCACGGATAGGCGGCACTGATATGCAGCACTGATAGGCGGCACTGATAGGTGACACTGATGATGGGTACTGATAGACGGCACTGACTGGCATCACTTCTGGGCACTGACTGGCGGCACTGACTGGCACAACCCCTGGGCACTGACTGGTGGCACTGACTGGCAGCACTGCTGGGCTGCACTGGTGGGTGGCACTGGTGGGCAGCACTGGTGGGTGGGCACAGGTGGGTGGCACTGGTGGGCACAGGTGGGTGGCACTGGTGGGTGGGCACAGGTGGGTGGGCACAGGTGGGTGGCACTGCTGGGCACATGTAGGTGGCACTTCTGGGCACAGGTAGGTGGCACTGCAGAATGGCACAGGTGGGGGCACTGCTGGGCACAGGTGGGGGCACTGCTGGGCACAGGTGGGGGCACTGCTGGGAATGGGTGGGCGGGGCTAGTGGGCGCACTGCTGGGCGGAACTTGCGGGTGTCACTGCTGGGCACCGATCATCAGGGCACTGATCATCAGTGCCCTGATGATCGGTGCCGATCCCCGCTCTGACAACTGCCGGTTCTCGGCAGTACTTTCCTCACGATCTGACAGCGTGAGGAAAGTGCAGCCGAGAACCGGCACTTGCATTTCCCTGTGATCAGCGTGTCATTGGACACCGCTGATCACGTGGTAAAAGGCCGGTGGGATCGGCCTTTCACCACATCACGTGATCAGCTGTGTCCGTAGGACACAGCGATCACGGAGATCGCCGGGTGCGCGCCCCCTGGGGCGCGCAGGAGAGCGCGTGCTGGGAGGACGTCATATGACGTCCACTCAGAACTGGCCGGCCGCGGTGAAGCCGTCATTCGGTTAATTACTAAATCCTTTAAGCTCAATGAACACTAAGTTTACATCAGCTAAATACATTTCAGGTACAGAAAAAAAGGTGTTCAGTCTCTTTCAGTTCAATTTCTTTCTAAAGCAACTACAGCCTGAGTAGAAAAGCCAATAATGTCCCCTGCCAGCAGATGCAAGGTGGGAACTTTGTTCTCTGTGGGGAGGTAGTTGCTTCATTGCAGAGGTTTGACACGCCACCTACTGGGTTGGACCAATAGCTCTGCAATCAGCAATGCTCATGCTCCCCACTGATTGGAGAGCTCTGGCTTTGATTCAGCATGGTGGACCTCTGCAGAGAGGCCATTGCTTTTCCACCGAGAGCAAGAGTCCCACTCTGCAGCTGCTAGCAGGGGAAAGGCTCTTCTACTATGGCTGCTTTCTGAAGAAAACAAACTGTAAGACTTTGCACACCTTTGTTTTGATGCATCTGGAATGTGGCTAGCTGATTGAAACTGAAGGCTCAATTTAATGCCTTAATAATGATTACAGTGCTGCAATAATTTGGGTCTTTTATATGTTTAGCAGACATGTGCAATTTGGTTTGTTACGAATTGAAATGTGGAAATTTTCATTATTTGGAGATTTGGATGTATAGTTGTGCTCAAAAGTTTGCATACCCTGGGTTTTTCTTTGAACAATTCGAACAATTCTTCTGTCAGTTATGGCTGCAATCTTTCTTGGTCTACCTGACCTTGGCTTAGTATCAAGAGATCCCTGAACTTTCCGCTACTTAATAGGTGATTTAACAGTACTGATTGGCATATTCAAGGCTTTGGACATCTTTTTATGTCCTTTTCCATCTTTATAAAGTTCCATTACCTTGTTACGCAGGACTTTTGACAGTTCTTTTCTGATCCCCATGGCTCAGTATCTAGCGTACTCAGTGCATCTACGTAAGAGCTAACAAACTCATTGACTATTTATACACTGACACTAATTGCAATTTAAAAAGCCACAGATGTGGGACATTAACCTCTAATTGGCATTTTAACCCGTGAGTGTCACCTTGTGTGTCTGTACCAAGGCCAAACATTCCAGGGTATGTAAACATTTGATCATGGCCGTTTGGGTGATTTCTATTATCATTATGATTTAAAAAGGAGCCAAACAACTATATGATAAGAAATGGCTTCATACGATCATCATCCTTCAATAACAGAGCATTTTTTGGCATGATCAGTCATATTTTCAATATCAATGCCAAAATTTCACAATTTCTGCCAGGGTATGTAAAGTTTTGAGAACAACTGTATATGAATCTCTAAATCACAGTAGTAATGAATTTCAACAAATCTGAAATAAATGATAATGAAAACAAGTTCATTTGTATTCATTTGTTTCATTTGGATGACATGATGCGATAGTTTGGGCCTTTTGTTAATGTTTAAAGCGTCCGAAATAGCGGCATCATTTATGATCCGAATTGATTCAGATCCATTCGTTTTTTTCTCCAGTGAGCATACCATGAATATTCTAGTAATCAGCTGATTCTTTTTGCATAAGCATTTTTCATTATTATAAAAAATGTATATATATCGAATCATATTGTAATAAATACAGTAAGGTAGAAAAGTGAACTTTAGCCAGCCATAGATGGAGCAATTTTCTTTCCAGCATCCACGGGTCACAGTCATGTGATGGGGGAATCCCCCCCTCAGAGCTATTGTGTTCTCATGGAGGGGGAGAGCTGTCCATACCGGGAGAGCACAGTGATTGCTGCTAATGGCTATAATTACCACCAGCAATAATTGCATGTAAAATCCAACAGACTGGTTACAATATACCCAAGTTGATCGATCAATGAACTTGGCTACATTCAGCCTGGCCATGCATGGTTCGAATCTCGGTTGGCCCCTGATGAACCAGTCAAGGTTTGAGCTGTCTATGTCCAGCTTAAGATGATGATTCCTACGTATTATGTTTGGGTTGGATGAAGGTAGATCCATCAGAATCCTTGAATCATAACACAGCGAACGACTCCAAAATGAATTTTGTTCCATTCCTTATTTTCAGACGCATACGACTCCATACGATATCATCCAATCAGCTCATTCTATTTCTCTTTGTGAAATATAAAATAAGTATGCAGCGCTAAAATAAATAATATAAAATCAGGTAAAGAATCAGATAGATCAGAAATTGCATAATATCATATTTCAGCAACTCAGTCCATACATAGTGGTACAGCAAAGTGATTATGTGCAAGTGTTCATGAATCCGCAATAGAAGGATAACCCTGACTCTTGTGCTCTTGAGAGTGTACAAACATTGCACTAACCAGATAGCGCATTAGCTGCGCGTGGAGCAATTAAGACCTGCTCCTGGTGCTCTGGACTTGTAATACCAGGAAGATGTCATCGGTGTGTAGGCCACTAGATGTCATCAGTCTAGGTGTACTCTTAAACCTTCCACCATGCCAATCACCAGCGGGGGAGGGAGAGGTCACACACCAATCCAGGTCATCAGGAACCTTCAAAAGTGGGCTCCCATGGAAATGATGAGCCCAGAGAAAGCTTCCAATAGTGTAGTAGGTCTTTAATTCACAAAATTCCAACATAAACAGAATAAAAACAAAACTTACATCCGGATCTGATATGGCCACCAAGGTGTAAATCAGGATGGCCTTGCGGTATATGTACAAAGGTCAGGGGCACCTCCCTAACGCGTTTCATGTGATAATACTTCCTCAGAGGGAGTTGGACTAGCAGGGATGACTTAGAGTGTATAAGTAATCTCCCAAAATAACGAATTACACGTTAAAATGAATATTGCCAATTCTCCTAAAATACAAATCTATTCAAGACAACTAATTTACTAAACAAATCTGAATATACAAACTGAATTCTGAGAACAAATCATTCTAACATAACGATTATGATGAAACAAAGTTATCTATTTAACAAACAAATCTGAAACTAAACTAATTTTTAGTCCTGCACATCAACAGAGTTTAGATATAAAATAGAATGTTAAAGCGGAGTTCCAGTCACACTGTGAAAAAAGAAAACAGTTTTTGTAGCTGCTGACTTTTAAAAAACAACCACTCACCTGTCCCACAATCTTGTGGTGTCCTCCCTGCAGCCCGTTTCACCAGCTGTCTGGTGTTCCAGGCGCTGGTGTCTTCAGTGTGGGCACCCGGCTGTGACAGCTTGCGGCTTTACAGCCGGGTGCCCACTGCGCATGCGTGAGTTGAGCTGCGCTTTCTGAATGGCCCCGTAGGACCTGTCATGTGTCTCAGAAGACTACAGGGAGGGAGGGAAGGAGGACAACTTCCGCTTCTGATCTCCTTGGGAGATCGCAGTGGATATGGGAGCGGGTACCTGTAAATTTTGGGTACCCACTCCCCAAAGATACCAATCCTTAATGGGGAGTGGGGGACCAGTCTTTAATGTGTAACTTCCCCTTTTGGGTGGAGCTCCACTTTAAGAAAGACTTGGGCCTGGCAGTCATGGTATCATGAGGAATCCTCCACCCCAAACCCATGCCTAAACATGCTACCCTACTGCAAGACTGCAATGGGGGAGTATCAGGCAGACAAATAATTTTTTTGAAAATTATCAGGGCGCGGGGTCAGTAGGGGGCCCCATGAGATGCCCCTGGTACCTTTTTCATAGGCTTTTTTGAGTTTGGGCAAGGACATAGGGGCCCCATGATCCCCTATTGCCCGGGGGCCCCATGAGTTGTCAGTCCACCCCTGATCAGGGGTATTTATTATTGGAGTATGACTACCTCAGGCATACCTTTGCCGTGTCTACAGAGAGACTCAAAATGGGTGGAGTTGGGAATCAATCTGCTGCCAAATTACTTAACTGAGATTAGGTGTTCCCAGACCACCAGGACACTCTGTGACCAGATGACTTTACACTTTTGGATGACATGGATGTGCATTCAAACAAACAAAAACAGATGATATTTGTTCCCTATATGTATTTCCAAGATAAATGTACAATGTTGACCAAATTGTACATTTAAAATATTGTTACTTCTTTTAGGACCAATGTGGGTCCAGGGAAGTGTGCCCTTTTTTTTAATATTTTTTTTCTTTAGTCTTTTAGCCAATGTGATCTTTAGTCTTTTTTCAGACTCTCTTATTTTTTCTGTGAAAGTGAATCTCCACCTCACCCCATCCCGATTTACATAAAGCTCTCTATGGTTTGCATTCATGGTAAAATCTTTTCATTATTAACCTCTGCTGAAAGAATAATACAATTTCATTGGGGCAGATCAATAAAACCTTTGACTATTTATGACAGTTCACAAAAACGTTGAAAGGAAATAACCCTTTCTGACGAGTTACAGAGGGAATTTTCCAGGCAAGCAGATGGACTGCATATTATCATAGAAAATTACCTAGAGCTCTGTCTATTTTCTTGCAGATTCCTGTGCTGGTCTTCTAGGAACTTACGTGATTCCCCTGGTGACAGTGACAGAGTAAGAAATAAAAAAAAGTTGTGATTCGAGGTGAATTTATTGATGTATTTTCAATGTTATAGCTGAACTCCCAGCAAGCAGCTAAATACACATAAATGGAACTTTATTACCTGTCAAGGGATTTGTGTGTCCATCCAGTTCTGAGATTTACACAGCTCTAGTACAAATAATGGCACTGTCTGGCAGGGCAGAAGACTTTCTTTTTCTCTCCTGCAATTAAGTAACACATACAAGTAGGGATTGAGCCAAATTGCCCTGGGTTTGGTTCAAGAATTGTTCCATGAACTTCAAAGAAGGTGGGATGCCGAACACCAACCCCATTGAAATCAATAGGAGTTTTAACTATCAAATGAAAAATGGCAATTTTCTGCACTAATAGGAAAGGGGGTTGTCCTGAGAAATATGTAAAAAAATTCCTTTCAGCCAAGGTCAGTGATTTTTTTTAAAGTGGGATATTAAAAAACACCCAGTTCCTTGAACAACTTCCCCTCTTGCACCTGTTCACCCCCATTTGGACCAGAGCAATTATTACATTTTTACTATAGGCTTGTTGTTTTGGCAATAAATGTGTCATTATGTAAGGTAACAATGTATTTACATACAGGTATATTCTTTTTACGGACAATGAAGGCTATGTTTTTGTGATATTGTCTTGCAAAAATGGTTTATTTAGACAAATAACTGTTTATTAACCCCTTCCAGTCCGGACACTTTTACCCCCTTCCTGTCCAGGCCAATTTTCAGCTTTCAGTGCTATCACATTTTGAATGACAATTGCGCGGTCATGCAACACTACACCCATATGAGTTTTTTTAGCATTTATTTGAGACAGATAAAGCTTTATTTTGGTGGTATTTATTCACCACTGGGATTTTTATTTTTTTACTATGTAAATGAAAAAGTCCATTTCAAAGGGATTTATAAATGAAATAAAGTGTGTTTTTTTTTTTTCCGTTTTGCACTTTTTCAAATGTGAAACGTGTAAATATATGTTAAATGTGTAAAAATATTAACAAACAAAAGATAAAAAACAAAAGCGTTTAAATATTAACCATTTGCCCTCCTGAGGATTTACCCCCCTACCTGACCAGGCCATTTTTTGCATTATGGCGCTAGGTTACTTTAACTGACAATTGCACGGTCATGCAACGCTGCACACAAATTAAATTTACATTCTTTTTTTCCCACTAATTGAGCTTTCTTTTGGTGGTATTTGATCGCCTGTGCGGTTTTTCTTTTTTGTGCTATGAAAAAAAAAAGAACTGACAATTTTGAAAAAAAAAAACAATATTTTCGACATTTTGCTATTAAACATGTCCAGTAAGAAAAGTTTAAAAATCAAATTCAGGCCAACATGTACTGTATTCTGCTACACGTCTTTGCCAATATGTGTAAATTAATTGGTTTTATGTGATTGAAAGTTATAGCGTTTACAAATGGTGGTATAAATATTGCCCCCCACAGTGACTACCTATTGTACCATTCACCCCGCCCTACTAGATTGTAAGCTCCAAGGATCAGGGCCCTCCTAACCCTCTTGTATTGAACTGTATTGTTGCTGTATTGTCTCCCGTTATATTGTAAAGCGCTGAGCAAACTGTTGGCGCTATATAAATCCTGTATAATAATAATAATAATATTGAGCTTCTTTTTTTAATTTTTACTAGTAATGGCGGTGATCAGCGACTTATAGTGGGACTGCGGTGGAACTGACTTGGTTTCACTGACATCCCCAGTGACACCTTGTTCTCACAGTCCTGGTAAGTGGTTGTGGGGGTCTGATTAAAATTTAGAAGCCCCCTTTAATAATAAGAGGGGGGCAACCAAGTACTGATCACTTATGTGAGGGTGTATAGGGTGCATAGTAGCCCTACTCATTTACAAAAAATAAAGATTCAACCTAAAAATAAAGACACCCAAACATTTGACAAGTCTTTTGTTAAAAAAAAAAAATACCCCCCAAAAATCTGTGACCCAGCACACGTCTGTTACACAACCGATTGGCTCTGTGTACTGCTTCTCCCTCTCCCAGAGTTCAGATATCTAGTTAAATTCAGGTAAATGCACTACTTGCATTAAAAGTTACATAGTTAGTCTGGCCCGAAAAAAAGACAAAAGTCCATCCAGTTCCACCATTAAAAAAAAAGTTTTAATCCTACACCCACAGTTGATCCAGAGGAAGACAAAAAAAAAGCCCAGCAAAGCATGATCCAATTTGCTCCTGCAGGGAAATAATTCCTTTCTGATCCCCCGAGAGGCAATCAGATATTCCCTGGATCAACTTTACCTATAAATGTTAGTATCCAGTTATATTCTGTGTATCTAGGAAAGAATCCAGGCCTTTTTTAAAGCAATCCACTGAGCTGGCCAGAACCAACTCTTGAGGGAGTCTATTCCACATTTTCACAGCTCTTACTGTGAAGAAACCTTTCCGTGTTTGGAGATTACATTTCTTTTTGTCCAGACGTAGAGTGCCTCCTTGTCCTCTGTGATGACAAGTGCCATGATATATTCATAAATGTATTGGTGCATTTATTTGTATCTTTTATATTTTGAAAGAAATGTGGAGGCTGCCTCTAGCTATTGCTCCTGAAAATACTACTTGCTCGGTTATCATACCCACCCTCTGGCTTCAGTACTTTTAGCAACTGACTTGTTATATTTACAGCATACTTGTTTGGGGTCAGTGACTCGGTATTGGCAAATAAGCTTTGCAAAGTCTGTGAAATATAAAATATTAAAGAAGATTACCCAGTGAGAATAATACAACTCGCATTCATAAATGTCATCTCACCCGCCCTCCCCCCCAATAATATTCAGCTCCTGGATTTGATTCCCTATGGAGGAAACCTTATGGATCTTTCATTGTTGAACCAAGACTGTAGCATCTTGTTCAAAGCAACATCAAACAGCAGATGAGCTCGTCACTCCTGATATTCCAGTGTATCCCAAGATCAGAGGAGAGAACACCACGTTTCATAAATGTTTAGCTCTGAACAATCCACCCAGCAACAATATGGTGTTCATGTGTCAAAGCTACAGGGAAGCGTGATTGAACGCATTTACCACCCCCCCCCAATCCTACAAGATGAAACCTCAAGATGTAACAATAACACGTAACACTTAAAATGAAGAAACATGCTGAGATACTCTGTTCATTGATCTTGTGGTGTTTTGCTATGTGACTTACTATAATGTCTGCATTTATTTATTTCAGGTACTTATATAGCGCCGTCAATTTACACAGCACTTTACATATGTATTGTACATTCACGTCAGTCCCTAACCCTCATGGGGCGTACAATCTAAAGTCCCTAACTTACATACACATACTAGGGCCAATTTAGACAGGCACCAATTCACCTACCAGCATGTCTTTGGAGTGTGGGAGGAAACCAGAGTACCCAGTGGGTAGCACAGTGGCTAAATGGTTAGCACTTCCGCCTGGCAGTATTAGGGTCATTGGTTCAAATCCCAGCCACTGCACCACCTGCCCGGAGTTTGCATGTTCTCCCTGTACCTGCGTGGGTTTCCTCTCAGTACTCTGGTTTCCTCCCACGCTCCAAAGACATGCTGGTAGGTTAATTGGATCCTGTCTAAATTGGCCCTAGTATGTGTATGTATGAATGTAAGTTAGGGACTTTAGATTGTACACCCCTTGAAGGTCTTGGACTGATGTGAATGTATAATATATATGTAAAGCACTGTGTAAATTGACTGCGCTATATAAGTACCTATAATAAATAAAATACCGAGAGGAAACCCACTCAGGCACAGGGAGAACATGCAAACTCCAGGCAGGTGGTGCCGTGGTTGGGATTCAAACCAACAACCCTAGTGCTGCCAGGCGGTAGTGCTAACCATTTAGCCACTGTGCTGCCCATGTCCATATGTCTAGATATATAATATATTAATCAAATGTAAATAGCGCAGAAATTGGTGGAGGTCTTTACAAAATGACGGCAGTACAGTTACAATGCAATTCAAGACAAGAGGGTCAGGAGGGTCCTGCATGTAAGAGCCTACAATCCCAAAGGGAAGCGTAATTAAAATAAAAAAAATACTAGTTGTGAATAGACATTTACAGAATGTAAAAAACTTGTTTCTTTTCACTTCAGATCGATTTGTTAAGTTACTAATTTCGTTTTGTTGCAGTCGTAACAAAATTCATTTCATTTTGTTTATTCATTTTCTGCCAGATTCAAATTTATCTAATGGATTAGAAGTATTTGAATCTAAAATATCGAATTAATCTGGATTCATTTTGAAGAATAGCTGGTTCTGTTCGAATTTTGGTTCGAATTTGAAAGCTGGTTCGAATTCGAAATGTGAATTTCAGAAGATGGCTATATCTATTCTATTTTATTCTATTCAATTATTTTTTATTTTTTTATTTTTTCTGTTCTATTCTTTTCTATTCTGTTTTATGTTATTCTTTTCTGTTCTATTCTATTCTGTTTTAGTCTATTCTAATCGAAATTTAAATTTTGGAAGACAGCTATTTTCTTTCTATTTTATTCTATCCGAAATTCAAATTTCAAAATTTGAATTTCATAAGAAGACTATATCCTTTCTATTCTATTCTTTTCTATACTATTCTATTCTGTACTATTCTTTATTTTCTACTATATTCTGTTGATATTTTATTCCATTGCATTCTATACTATTCAGTTTTTTCTATTTTATTCTTTTCAAAATTGGAACTCCAGAAGATGGCTATAATCTATTTTATTCTATTCTATTTGAAATTATAATTTTGAAATTTGAATTTCAGAAGACAGCTATTTTATTCTATTCTATTTTATTCTATTCATTTTGAAATTCAAATTTAGATCGATTTTCTTTTTATTTTATCCTATTCTATTTAAAAATTAAATTTCTAAATTTCAAAATTCAAATTCTGAAAGACAGCTATATTTTTCCTTTTTCATTCTATTCTATTCTATTTGAAATTAAACATTTTGGAAGATGGCTATATTATTTCTATTTTAATTTATTTTATTTTATTACATTTTTTCTTTTGTTTTATTTTCTATTCTTTTCTGTTTTTCTTTATTCTAATTTGATTTGAATTTAGATGATTTGTTATTTTGGCTATGCTTTTTTGTTTCTAAGTTTATGTATCTTTTCTAGACATACAAATATCCCCTGAGGAAGCGACGGTTGTCATGTCGGGCCAATTCTCCAGAGTCAGAATGTCCCTCACCCCCCGATAGGATCATCCTGGTGGTCTTTTCCATGCCTCATCACTGGTTGTACTCCTTTTGTATATGGTGGGCTCTGGGACATTCGTTGCGGGGATATTACCAAATAGGTTCTTAATACTATGGTCTATGTGTGATATATATGTCAAATAAAGCAAACATTGATTTTCTAGTCTTTGTGCCTATAAAGTCCATTTGTAGCTTTTTTGTTTCTATTGACTAGTCTAACTAGGACGTGGCACCAGTGTATAATTTGGAGGGACCCTTTACCCAAGGGCACCCCAAGGAAGCCCCTTCACCTCCTTTTTTATTTAATTTTGGCTATGCTGTTCAAGACATAGATAACATGTGGTGGGCTGAGTGACACTATAGATTGCACAGTGTCCCTTAAAAAATGAACTTCTGGTTCAAGTGCTGATTGCCGGCAGAACTGAATAAAAATGGTGTAGCGCTAAATAAATACTATAACATGTGCATCAATATATGAGAAATAAATCAATATATGAAAAATAAATAAATACATAAATGACGTGTAAACACACACAAGTGAAATATCACAACCTATAAAGTGACCCCCCAGCAACATATATATCCCCGATCAAATGAAAGTGAAACAAGTGATTCCCTACTTGGGAACGCAACTATACATAAACACAAGTGCAAGTGTACAATAATCATAAACACATTATGTGATAAATCATAAATGTCCATTCAAATGAAAGTCCACTAAATCCACTAATTTGTGCACAAAACATAAATAGATCACGTGTAAATTGAATCAGCACAACGTGAGGTGAAATATGGTGCCAAACAACTCGTGATATTGTATCCTTAAGTGGCCAGAGCGCCCCCTCACCTCCTCACAGTGACCACAAGGGCCGGATCGCTTTATGGATAAACCACGTCCGCACAGGAACTACCACGTCGCCGAAAAGATCCTCCTAGATACTCCAGCAGACCTAATAATCCTCCTGAGCATACTATGGGTGTACTTGCATGGTTTCTGGTCTCCCAATATGGCGCCCGTGCTGGAAATGCCGTCACCGCGCACCGGACGTCCTGTCACCGTGTACCGCATTTCCGGCGCAGGTGCCATATTGGGACACCAGGAACCATGCAAGTACACCCATAGTATGGGGAAAAGCTGGATGTACACTTATATTATGTGAGTGGGCAATTTTATCATGTTTTTGACTGAATAAAATACTGATTCACACTATGGAGGATCTTTTTTGTCTTTGCTATGATCCTTTGGTGTGAGTACCAGGTGATTGGAGAGCTCAGAAGGATTATTAAGTCTGCTGGAGTATCTAGGAGGATCTTTTCGGTGACGTGGTAGTTCCTGTGCGAACGTGGTTTATCCATAAAGCGAGCCGGCCCTCGTGGTCACTGTGAGGAGGTGAGGGGGCGCTCTGGCCCCTTAAGGATACAATATCACGAGTTGTTTGGCACCATATTTCACCTCACGTTGTGCTGATTCAATTTACACATGATCTATTTGTGTTTTGTGCACAAATTAGTGGATTTAGTGGACTTTCATTTGAGTGGACATTTATGATTTATCACATATTGTGTTTATGATTATTGTACACTTGCACTTGTGTTTATGTATAGTTGCATTCCCGAGTAGGGAATCACTTGTTTCACTTTAATTTGATCCCCCAGATTGGGGATATATATGTTGCTGGGGGGTCACTTTATAGGTTGTGATATTTCACTTGTGTGTGTTTACATGTCATTTATGTATTTATTTATTTATTTTTCATATATTGATTTATTTCTCATATATTGATGCACATGTTATAGTATTTATTTTGCACTACACCATTTTTATTCAGTTATTTTCGCTTTGTAGTTAAAGGAAGGTGTGAGCAGCTTAGGGTAGGGAATATCCATTCAAGCGCAGGGGGGGTTTCTTATTATTGCAGTCAGAAGCCAACACTGTGCTATGTATTAATCAAAGTACATGATTCCTCCATCCCAGGGGCGGACTGACAACTCATGGGACCCCCGGTCAATAGGAGATCATGGGGCCCCTGTGTCCTTTCCCAAACTCAAAAAAGCCTATGAAAAAGGTACCAGGGGCATCTCATGGGGCCCCATACTGACCCCGGGCCCTCGGGCAGTGCCCGAGTTTCCAAATGGTCAGTCCGCCCCTGCTCTATCCACACCACACGGCATGGATAAATCACCTGCTGCTGCAATTTTTTTGACGGCTGGCAGTAGGGTGCCATTCACAGTGGCCCAACCCCATGTAATGTGCAGTATTGCAACATCATGTTGTGAATTGGCCCTTAATGATTACAGAGCTCCATTATTTGTGTCTTTTATATCTGCCTAGAGTTCATCATTAACAAATTTCTCAGGTTTAATATGTCACTCAAATTATCACATCAAATATATCAGTACTGTCACTTCTTCACATTCCACTTTCACGGAACAGTAGATTTAGTAGTAGATAGTAGAATTAAAAACCTCTAAAATCAGCTCTTGACTCTAATATTGTCCAAAAATATGATCCCTGTAATAAAGATAATACGGCTAAATAAGCAAAAGCAGGTTGGTGGCTTGAATACAGATACAGCTATAGCAAAAGAAATACTCCCATGATGAGCTGCTTTTTGGATTTTGTTCCACCAAGGCTCATTTCAAAGCCACAGTGAAGTCATTCATTAAGGGCTCGTTCTATCAAAGCCTCTGGTGTATTTTATGAAAGCGTATGGTAAAACCACTGTTCCTCATACTGCAATTTGGGTTTGTGTTCATTTTCTCTATGACCAAAATCATCAGAAGTTCTGAAGTCTGCAGAAATGGACATGAAGGGGGAAAGGCAGGGGGGACTCTTATACAAAAACCACCTATCACGTAAGTAAATAAGGATGGCTAAAAGCCGCAGGGGCCCGGTGCACGTCTCAACAGTTGGCCTCTTATATCGTATACAGCAGCTTTTAGTGCAGAGGTGCTTATTTTCTTGACTAATGAGTTTAGGCCTACTACAGAAGATGTCATGCTTAAAAGGTCATAAGCGATTCTTAGTTATAGGAGGAACCTAGTGGAGTTAGCAGCCAGATTCTAACATGTCTCGTAGAATCCAACAGTTAGATCCACTTTCTGCAGTTCTTGTCCACCTGAAAGTCTTGAGCATATAGATACATGGAACCACTCCAAATGTTTGCACACTTGACCACCGTTGGCTCAGGTGCACATCCAACTTTCCACTGGAACCTCATGTGTACATAATGAAAAGATGACAAAATATTTCTGGGTTCTATATTAGTCCATAACATTTGCTGAACAGCAGATTACAGGATTAAAACTTTTTGCGCGTTTTACACACGTAGACGGTTACTCATAGACTTACTGTCAATGAGTGAGCACCTGTAGGCGAGAGACGTGTAAAACTACATGTACACTGGAACTCCCCTAGACGTTAACTCTCCTGGCAGTAGAAAAATGCTAAGATCAGCAAAAACGCGTGGAAATTCAGTACTGCGTTTAGACGCATTGAGCGCTTGGATGTCTATTCATTTCATTGGCTAGCCATTGAAATGAATAGTCGCCCAAGTACTAAACGCAGGTAACACTTAGGCACTTTTACTCGTGAGGTTTTTGGCCAAAACATTCCTCTCCTGAACGTGATTTTGCATTCAGGAGAGGAAAATTTAACTGCCTCTAAACTCTGCTGCTCCTAAATTCTGGTAAAAGCCTATCTGTACATGGACACATAGGCTTTTATTGAGTTAAGTTCAGGGGCTTTGAAAAAAAAACACCAAAAGCACCTAAACTCATGCCTAAGGCCTCATGCATACTTTTGCTCCTAAACTCATGTTCAGGTGCTTTTGGAGTTTTTTGTAAGTTTGGTAATCATTAAAAAGTAAAGTATATCTGTGGCCAGAATATGGACATTTAAGTATTTGTTTACCCTTAACAAGCAGTATATACATTTTAAGCACCTCAGTACCGTGTCATAGCTGATAGATGTCTACAGCATGGCTCTCTTGTTCTGGGAGGGCATCCATGTATGTCCTCTCAAAATACGCCTGCTACACGCAACACTGGGGTGAGCATTGAGCAGGCTCTGTGACTGCTGTGTCTTTTGGACATGACTGATTACAGATTGAGGTAAAGGAAAAATCACAGGGGCCCTTTACCATGTGATCAGCTCTGTCCAATCACAGCTGATCCCATGTAAACAAACGTTGTGAGGAAAGGGGAGCCGATAACTGGCAAGACTGACAGGGCACATTTACACTGATAATCAGGGCACTGATCATCAGTGGTCCTGATTATCAGTGCAGCTTATCAGTGCCCATTGGTGCTGCCTATCAGTGCTCATCAGTGACGTCAATCAGTTCCCATCAGTTTTACCTCATCAGTGCCTCATCAAGGCACATCGGTGCAGCCTCATCAGTGCCCATCAGTACAGCCTCATCAGAGGCCCATCAGTGCAGCCTCATTAGTGCCCATCAGTACAGACTCATCAGAGGCCCATCAGTGCAGCCTCATTAGTGCCAATCAGTACAGCCTCATCAGAGGCCCATCAGTGCAGCCTCATTAGTGCCCATCAGTACAGCCTCATCAGAGGCCCATCAGTGCAGCCTCATTAGTGCCCATCAGTGCAGCCTCATCAGCGCACATCAGTTCAGAAGAAAAATTATTTTAAAAATTTTGCAACAGAAACTATGTAACTAATTTTTGGTCTGTTTGCATTTGATTAGCAAAATATAAAAAACCCAGTGGTGATTAAAAACCACCAAAAGAAATATCTGTCTCAAAAAAATGATAAAAATGTAATATGGGTACAGTTTTGTATGACCTCACAAGTGTCATTCAAAGTGTGACAGCACTGAAAATTGTCCTGCACAAGAAGGGGGTGAAAGCAGTAGTGGATTTTGGTTTTGTGCTTCCCTAGGCAAGATTAAAATCGGGCACCTCTCCCATCTAAATTCGTCCCAACCCTCCATGTTTGGGATCCACCCCTTCATCTGTAAACTCCACCCCTTCCTCTTTAGGTTCCACTTCTTCAGCGATGGGAGAGAGAATGGGGCGGGGGGTGAGAGAGGGAGGGGGTAAGAGAGACAAAGAGGGTGAGAGAGAGGAGGAATGAGAGAGAAAAAAGGGCTGGGGGGAGAGAGAGAGGGTGTGAAAGAGAGAGGGTGTTAGGGAGAGAGGGGGTGATAGAGATAAACCCCATATGCCCCCACTCCTAGATAACACCAGACTCCCTGAATTTCCCCACTCCTAGATAACATCAGACACCCCCAATACCCCCTTTACTTCTAGATAACACCAGATCCCTCATACCCCCTGTACTCCTAGATTATACCAGAACCCCCCCATACACCCTGTACTCCTGGATAACACCAGACCCCTCATACCCCAACTCCTGGAAAACACCAGACCTCCTATTCCCCCTGTACATCTAGATAACATCAGACCCCCCTATACCCCCCACTCCTAGATAACACCACACCCCCTATACCCCCTGTACTCCTAGATAACACCAGACCCCTCTATACCTCCCTCTTCTAAAAACACTAGACCCCCCTATAGACCCCCTCCAGATTCCCTGTACTCCTAGATAGTACCCAGCTCCTTGTATTCCTTAAGGTAATATGAGTTCACCTTCATTCCCAGTCTCCTCCAGCCCAGCGCAGAGCCCCCTTGTCTGTGTCATTGCCCCCCATTCCCAGAGTCAGAGCCCCCAATTATCAGAATTTAGATCCCCCTATGTTTGAAGTCAGAACCCCATTATTAGCAAAGTCGGTGCCCCAGGTCTCATCTGCTCTCTGTGAGTGAGTTGGTGAGGACAGTGAGAGGAGAGGTGACAGCTGGAGAACGGCCCGTAGGAGGACAATTCCGACACCCTCAGCTGAGGAGACACTGACTAGGGAAGCTATTTATTCACTTCTGGGAAAGGGGGGCAGGGAGAGCTGAGCTGATGAGTCACTGCTAGGAGGGGAAGCTGAGCTGACTTTGGCAATGACTTTAGTGCTTACATGAAATTTGAGGATGAATTGCTCTAAATTACCTGCAGCTACAGAGGTCAGTAAAAATTCAATTTAAATCTCATTTACTGCTTGTTAAGAATATGTAACCACTTGGATGTCCACAGCCTAACCACAGGTTCACTTTAAATAACATTTAAAAAAACAAAAACAAAATGTAAAAGTACAAACCCCAATTCTCTATCAGGAATTCCACAAGTTGTTCTAGGGCTGTGATTTCACACAGTGAAGCTAAACATATTCAACTTCAATGGCATTAACTAGAATGTCAGGAAATGGCAAGTTGCAACACAACCTTCTAAGACAGAAGTATTACTTTGTCACTTTGAATAGCAAACTAAAACATTACAGTCTCCGTGTAGTTCTCAAGCCATGGGGCCTGAGCTGCACATACAATTACATGCCGATTGAATCATAATTTTTATTATTAAGTGTTCTTGCATGGCAAGACCACTTACTGTTATCTCACATATATATTCTTATTATTATAGTTAAATTTACCACCCTAACTCCTCCCACAGTTTTTACACTACATAGACAGTAATAAACCGAAACGTGCGGATTGTTCCTGATTGGTGTGCTATTACTTTGTGGAACATTTCGCCGAATGCTTCACGAAATATCTGCATTTTTGTGGTGAAATTGGTCCCATAGGAATGAATGGTGGAATGTTCAAAACTAGAGTGGAAGCTGACAAAAGCTAGAGTGTGAGCTGAAAAATCAGGACATAATTTCTAAACTGCAATTACTCCCTCATTCTCAAGCCCACCTACACAAATCTTATATCAAAACATTCAGCTATCCCTGCTGCCACTAAAAATGTCCACGGCTAAGCCATAGTCCTGATAGTTTTTACAATATGACCATTTGTTTGCAACTCATGCCGCCCATTGACATTCATTGAAACTCCACTCTAGCCACCTCAAATTTGAAGGGCAATTTCTAAACTGCGACTGTGCCTTCATTTTTAATATTTCAGAGACATACTATGCATCAAAATGTAGGTCTGGGTCTTGTGATTCTTACAATATAAAGCTCTTCAGGATTTATAATTTTTAAACTACAACCGTCTGAAGATGACAACAGACAGTGAAGTGAGCAAGTTAGAGCAGTTTGTTTTTAACCGCTCTTCTCTGCCCTTGCTGTAGAGTGAGTAGCCATAGGAACCCAGGTGTGTGAGCAGGCAGCAGAGTGACAAAAGCTAGAGTGTGAGCTGAAAAATCAGGACATGATTTCTAAACTGCCATCGCTCCCTCATTTTCAAGCCCTAGACTACTGGTGGAGGCAAGAACACTTCACACAATTTCCCCAGAAATTGTAGCTTTTCTAGTTTTTATTGAATTCATACATAATTAATTTCCATAATCAGAGCAATCACCATAGACAATTAAACAACTGTGAAAGTCCTTTGGAATAAACTTCAAACCACTTGCTCTAAATTTAACCAAAAGAATAAGAAAACCCATAAGATAACAAATAAATCATTTTTTTTTTCTGTGATATAATAACTTCATAGAAAATAATAAACAGATTGCAAGTTGTATTATACATGTGAAATGAATGGCTGGTGACCCAGATGGCAGTGTATTCAGCTGACACAGGCAATATGGCAAGTATCAGAATTTCATCACGGTTAATTTATTGTATCACCAGAGAATACACAGAGGCAGATGCATCAGAAAATTTATATTCAGTTTCCCTTATACTTAACTTAGCTGTGCTATTTAATCACCCATATGAGCAGCAAGGTTCAAAGTGCAAGCAGCTCAATTTCATGCAGTATAATTTAATAAGGGAAGGATTCGCAGATCAATATTATTAATGAAGCATTTTGCTACTTTTGTAATTAAAACAGACATATCAATTAAGTACTGGAGACAGTCATACTGTGCCTTAGCTTACTTGAATAAGGTGAATCTGTACTCATTTTGAACATCAAATTATGTGTAGGGAAATTTAAAAAAAAAAAGAAAAAAAATTTGCTGGCACATTACTAGAGTGAATGCAAATTCATCTTCACTAAGGGATCACTTACTTTTCAAAGAACATTCTTTACTTATAAGTTTATGTATAGCTAGAACTTTCTAAAACTTTTTTTTATAGATTAGTGAAGGGTAAAAACCCCTGCTTGGGTATATTTATGCTCTCTGTCTAACACTGGGGATATTGTTCTTCAATTTCTGTCCCAGAGATGCTACAGGAAGTTAAAGGAAATCTACCAAAGTGAGTGGAATTACCTCTTAGAGAGTTGTCCCAGAACAGGGGTCCCCAAAGGCAGATTTACCCTTACCTCTTGTTCTGGGGACAGCTCTGAAATTTTGGATTTCCGCTCGTTTTCTTAGAAAGTCACAATGATTACCAGAACAAAAAAAGGGATGAATCTCCTCAATGAGGACGCAGACAGCAAAAAGAATTTGACAGAGGAGTTAACCCTTCGCTATTGTCCCATATGGAAGAAAAATATATTTGAAATATATTTTAAAAATATTCTTCCCAAATATATTGACATATATTTGAAATACTACAATTTAATGCAAAATGTAAATGATTTTGGCATTTTTATTGTTGACCATAAAACATTATTAAAATTGCTGCTCCCTGCCAAAGAGAATTCTTAAAGGATAAGTTCCCATTTGGAACATGTTCCACCTATTTTTGGTCTGGAACACGTAGCATGTTGCAGCTCTTGTCTTATCTCCCCCCAAATTCCTCCCCCCCTTGCTTGTATTTCTCAATGAACTGCAAGAGTCCTGGTGAACACTCTCATAGTTCATTGGTTCTTGCTGCAATTTAGTAACTGCCTGTCCACATAGGATGTACAGGAAAACAGTGTACTGAGAGTCTGCAGGAGCCTGGCATTGCACTAGTGATCTACTGATCGTGGGTACAATTATTTACAGACTGCAGGGGGAAAAAACGAACATATTTTTTATCTGCAAATAGTGCATGTGACAGACCCAACCCAGACAGGAGCTTTTGGGGGGGGGGGGGGGACTGCAAGCTTGCCTGCTGACCATGGCCCTGTCATCTGAGGGGGCTCTTTTCTTTGGTGTGTGCCTGGTGGGATCTTTGGAACAGTTTACTTCGGATTCAAGTCCAAATCTCCCCAAAACATACAGACTCTGAGAACTAGAGGACCAGTAGACAGATTTGGAGTCTCTGTGCCCAAACCAGCCTTGACTGCTTCATCCCCCCCCTCCTAGTCTCTGAGACTCTAAGAAGATAATAATATATTCAGCTGAAAACAAAGCTGATGCTGAGGACTCTTGATATAATCTGTTTATTACGGTGTTATGTATTTACTATCTTTCTCCCATTGTGTTCCACCTAGGTGTGCATTCCATAGTTATTTGAGTTAACTGAGACACCTATTGTTTGTCTGTTGGCAAGTCTTCTTGGAATCTGCTGCATGATGGGATTAGTCTGATGTCAGCTTTACCTTGTTATCTATTCAGTGTGTGATGTTTATCCTAATGTGAAATATTTGTTTTATTGTTCATGGGAGGACTGCCCCTATTTGTAATGTGTATAAAAACCTGTGATTTATGTTCAATGAAGTAGTTCCAATAAAGTAGTCTAGTCTTGGGTGCAATGCCAGGCTATAATACCTTGGTCCTGTGTCCTAGTGGCGAGGAAGCAGTTCTCTGATAGAATCACCTAATCTGGGTGACAGGTGTTCCTTCACAGTGCATTTAATATTTTTTTTAAAGTTGAATTTATCCTTTAAATATTTTTGTTTGCTTTGGTACATGTCCCCCAGGGCAGTTCCCAGTCCTCCATGCCATGTGTTTGAGAATCCCATGTCTATTACCCTAGAAATCTATTACTGATTTTTAACATTCAGCTTCTATAGTCTTCAGTGGGGTTCACATTAGACACCTGAACTTTAGTTATGTTCCACAAACCTGTCTCGAACTGGACCCAGTGTAGGGGGACACTTTTCATAGTATGTGTTTCTTTTATGGTCATTATTATTCATTATCATGATTATTATCAATTTATAGAGCAAGGGAGTGTTATAATTCAGCAAAAGTGGACTTTCCTTTAAAGTAATATTAAATGTTCTTCTTTTTTTTTAATTACCAACACATCATACTTACCTGCTCTGTGCAGTGGTTTTACACAGAGCAGCCCCAATTCTCCTCTTCCCAAGTCCCCCGCCTGTGCTCCTTCCCCCCCCTCCCAACTGCCTAGTGCCTCCAGAATAAGCGGCTTACTGTGGGGGTAGCCAAGCAGGCTAGCTCCTGAGCCGCTTCTCTGTGTGTTTCTCATATGCAGAGCCGCTTTTCAACCCCGCCCCCTCTCTCTCCTTATTAGCTCACTGGCTGTGATTGACAGCAGCGGGAAGGTCCCCGGAGAGTCGGGGCTGTCGTGCACATTGCTTGATTGGGATTGGGCTCAGATAAGTAATGGAGGGGGGGGTCTGCTGCACACAGAAGGTTTTTTACCTTCATGGATAGAATGCATAAATGTAAAACACCTTGAGCCTTTACAACCACTTTAAGTGAATCCTAATTACAACAAAACAAAGAAGAAAAAATAATTAAAAAAATTATATATATATATATATATATATATACACAGTATATATATGTTTGTTAAGTGGGATTACCCTATTGTTCCCTATTTACAGTCCAGTACAGCAAGTGTTATATGCCATATGCTGAGAAGTGGGCAAATTGCTCAGGTTTGCCTCAAAGATGTCAACAGTGAAATTTCATATATTTTTTAATTTTTTACAAGAGGAGCAGTATTTTATTTTTATCTCATGCCTTTGATAAAACAGATGACACGAGGTTGCTGTAAAAACTAGGTCAAAGTTAGACAAATATTGAAAATGTATCCACTAAGGCAGGGTTGTTTTTCTAGCGCACAGAAACCTTAATGAGGACTTCCTGGAAATCTATTTTTAAGGTTAGGATGATACATTGCCTTGTGTGTTACATTGTGCTAAGAAAATACCTTAAGGAATGTTTGATGTTTGTCATTTATAAAATCATACAATAACAATGGCAGATAAAGACTGTGTACAGATCTATGGAATAAAGGAAAACACAAAGTACAGTCACCCGGATCAACCAATAAGAAGTCCCTTTCTCTGATTCGACTTCTCTAAGCTTAGATCTGATTGATTGCTATAACTTACTACACTTTGGGGATTTTAAAGTGTAACTATGGGCGAAATGAAAATGACAGTATAGAAATTTACATGTTTTGATTTGATCTTTTGTAAGTCTATAAAAATGCATTATTCAACTACCAAGAGTGTTATAAAAGACTAAACCTTTCATCCAGACCCTATATTATTGCATTTATTACTATTTAACTGGTATAAAGGAAAAGCAGTTGTGAAAATTGTGGGTCTAATCAATTATTTATGGTTTATTAATTCTTCAGGGAGCTAAGGGGGAAGAGGGTCTGCTTCAACATGTTACATGTTACATCCTAAGTACAGGTGAACCTATCCTTTAAATCAGTGGTCTCCAAACTGCAACCCGGTGGCCAAATGTAGCCTTTTGTTTGGTTTTATCTGGGCCTTGAGGCATTTTTTCCCCTCACTGTCAGCAACAGTGGGGCATAGTTCCTGCCGCTGACACCAACAATAAGGCACTAGTCCTTTCACTGACACCAACGATGGGACACTATTCCTACCACTGACGTCATCTATGGAATACTATTTATCTATTTTATTTAATACAGGTACTTATATACCACCATCAATTTATGCAGCACTTAACATATACAGTTGTGTTCAAAATAATAGCAATCAGACATCACTAACCTGATCAATCACTGTTTTTGGTAGAAATGATATTTCTACATGGCAAATAATTTACTAGCAGGTGTAGTAGAGTAATAGAAATCCAACAGACCCAACAGTGATGACATGCATGCTGCTGATTCTGTGTACTTGAATCACTAATTGAAAGGGGCATGTTCAAAATAATAGCAGTGTGGAGTTCTATTAGTGAGGTCATTCATTCTTTGAAAAACAGGTGGCAATTAATACCCTTATTTAAGGAAGGAAGGCAGCAAATGTGGTACATGCTGGTTACAGTGCATTTCTCTCTGAAATTCTGAGGAAAATGGGTTGTTCCAGACATTGTTCAGAAGAACAGCGTACCTTGATTAAAAAGTTGATTGGAGAGGGGAAAACATATAAAGAAGTGCAGAAAATGATAGGCTGCTCAGCTAAAATGATCACAAATGCTTTAAAATGGCAACCAGAACCTGAAAGCCGTGGAAGAAAGCGAAAAACTACCATTCAAATGGATAGAAGAATAACCAAAATGGCAAGGACTCAGCCAACAATCAGCTCCAGGAAGATCAAAGAAGGTGTAAAGTTCCCTGTGAGTACTGTTACAATTAGAAGACACCTATGTGAAGCCAAGCTATCTGCAAGAAGCCCCCGCAAAGTCCCACTGTTGAAAAAAAGACATGTGCTGAAGAGGTTACAATTTGCCAAAGAGCACATTGACTGGCCTAAAGAGAAATGGTGCAAAATTTTGTGGACTGATGAAAGTAAGATTGTTCTTTTTGGGTCTAGTGGCTGGAGACAGTTTGTCAGACGACCCCCAAACACTGAATTCAAGCCACAGTACACTGTGAAGACAGTGAAGCATGGTGGTGCAAGCATCATGATATGGGGATGTTTCTCATACTACGGTGTTGGGGATCATGGATCAGTTTGAATACATCAGAATACTTGAAGAGGTCATGCTGCCTTATGCTGAAGAGGAAATGCCCTTGAAATGGGTGTTCCAACAAGACAACGACCCTAAACACACCAGTAAACGTGCAACATCTTGGTTCCAGATCAACAAGATGGACGTTATGGAGTGGCCAGCACAATCCCCGGATCTTAATCCAATAGAAAACTTGTGGGGTGACATCAAAAATGCAGTTTCTGAGGCAAAACCAAGAAATAGAGAAGAACTGTGGAATGTAGTCCAATCATCCTGGGCTGGAATACCTGTTCACAGATGCCAGAAGTTGGGTGACTCCATGCAACACAGATGTACAGCAGTCCTCAGAAACAGTGCTTATACAACCAAATATTCATTAAGTGATTCAAAGGAAAGATAAATCTTCAAACATTTTTCAGTTTATATAGTGAATGTTTGAGTTTGTAAAGACGAATACAAACACTGCTATTTTTTTGAACAGTCTAATATTCACTTTTCTTCAGTTTTTTTAGAGGAACAACACAAATTTGATATATTTTTCTTCATGTTTTGATTTGGAATAGAATGTGTAATGTTCCCAATGCATTTGTGTGTATGGAAATAAAAGCTATTAGAAGGATTTTGAGCTTTATTCACTCTTTTTAACACACTACTATTACTTTGAACAGAACTGTATATTGTACATTCACATCAGTCCCTAACCCTCAAGGGGCGTACAATCTAAGGTCCCTAACTTACATTCATACATACACATACTAGGGCCAATTTAGGCAGGATCCAATTAACCTACCAGCATGCCTTTGGAGTGTGGGAGGAGACTGGAGTACTCGGAGGAAACTCATGCAGACACACACAGGGAAAACATGCAAACTCCAGGCAGGTGGTGCCATGGCTGGGATTCGAACCACCGACCCTGCCAGGCAGAAGTTCTAATCATTTAGCCACTGTGCTGTAGAGATACAGGTAGAGACAAGCTTATTGAGCTGGCACCCTGGGCATTCACAGAGTGAGTGAGGTGCAGGTCTTGAGCAGTGCTACAGCTCTGGGAGGTTTGAACTACAGCTGTATATTGTTACGTCAGGGACAGGGGTGGACTGACAACTCATGGGGCCCCCGGGCAATAGGGGATCATGGGGCCCCTGTGTTCTCGCCCACACTCAAACTACACCCAAAAAAGCCTATGAAATGTACCAGGGGCATCTCATGGGGCCCCCTACTGACCCTGGGCCCTCGGGCAGTGCCCGAGTACCCTAATGGTCAGTCCACCCTTGGTCAGGGATTATTCCATGCAGACAGGAAATCCCTGATTTTGTTGCTGTGTCCCCATTGAAGAGATTTTCTACTATTAAAAAAAAATGTTTTTGTTGCTTTTTATGTTTCCATTGAAGAAACGTCCTACTAATATTAATCCCTCTGTCAGAGTGCCACTTTTTGGTTCCGATTTTCCAACCAGTCATCCATTTGTTCTTCGATATCTTCAATGCTCACACCTCCATTGATAACAACAATATGGCACAATTCCTCAGATAGATACCAACAATAAGGTACTATTTCTCCCACTGACACCAATGATAGCGCACTAGCCCTCCCACTGACACCAACGATGGGGCACTATTCCTCCCATTGATACCAACAATGGGGTGCTATTCCTCCCATTGATACCAACAACGGAGCACTATTACTATCCTTAATACCAATAATGGGGCATTGTTTACTGACACTAGGATATTTTCTACTCCCATTGGCCACAGTCCGGCCCCCCTAAAGTCTGGAGGATGGAAATGTGGCCCTTTGTTTAGAAAGTTTGGACCCCTACTTAAAATCATATGAATAAAAGCTAACCACTGTAAGTACCCTGACAGTTTTAAATAGTTTTTCCCCTTGTTTTATGTATTATATTTTTCTATTTCTTACCTTTTGAGATGTTTCTGAGGAGGTGGTATCATAGCTGACTCCAAGGTTTTTTTTTCAACAATACTAGAGTGAGCCTTTCCCAAGTCTGTCTTCATTAACATACAAATCAAGAAGCCCAGCCTCTACACCTCTAGGACAGTGTTCAAATTCAGGTACGATTAATAGTGAAGCTCTGCCTGCATAGTACAGACAGGGTTAATTATGACAAACACAGCTGCCCAGCCCCCTCATAAACAAAGAGAGCCATATAGGATCTTTTCTCGATGGACGGTCCAGAACAGAACATCTAACAAAGGTAAGCTGCAATTTTTTAAGCTCTGCTATGTGATTGGGGCAGGGGCAGACTGACCATTTGGAAACTCGGGCACTTCCCGAGGGCCTGGGGTCAGTAGGGGGCCCCATGAGATGCCCCTGGTACCTTTTTCATAGGCTTTTTTGAGTTTGGGCAAGGACACAGGGGCCCCATGATCCCCTATTGCCAGGGGGCCCCATGAGTTGTCAGTCCGCCCCTGGATTGGGGACATATAACAAGTATAAAGCAGGTGTTACTGTATATAGCTGCAAAAGTTTAAATACTTATTAAATCTTCAGACATGTAGCTAACACTAACCGAATCTGAACCAGCAGGTTTCCGAATTTCAGCTCCTATATTAACAAGGAGGCCTCTTTTGCACTGGATCATGTACCTGGTACGTGATTAGCACTTCTGGGTAGGCTACGTGCGCACCCGCCGACCCAGTTGTGCTGTGATTCATTACTGCACAAGCCAATCAATGGAAAAAAACAAGATCCATTAAGAAAAGCAGCTCATACTACCCACATTAACAGATGTTAGGCGCTCATGTAACCCCTTGATTGCCCCTAGATGTTAGCCCCTTCCTAACCAGTGTCATTAGTACAGTGACAGCATATAGTATTAGCACTGATCCCTCTTGTACTGTCACTGGTGATGTCAGTGTCAGTTAGTCAGTTCCCACAAAATGTCAGATTGCAGTACATTCATAGTCCGGCTATAAGTCGCTGATCGCCGCCATTACTAGTATAAAAAAATACATAAAAATTCCAGTATATATCCAATACATTCAAAATTCCAGTATACATCCAGTCCAGTGTTTGTAGATGCTTTAACTTTCATGCAAAAAAATTAATATGCATGTATTGGGAATTTTATTTTTTTTTTACTAAAAGACATGTAGCAGAACATATTTTGGCCTAAATGTATGAAGATATTTGATTTTTTTAATTTTTTGTTTTGGATATGTTTTTTTAGCAGAAAGCAAATAATATTGTTTTTTTTTTCAAAATGTTTGGTGTTTAAAAAAAAAAAAAAACCCACAGTGTTGATCAAAAGAAAGCTCTATTTGTGTGGAAAAAAATATGTGAATTTCATTTGGGTGCAGTGTTGCATGACCGCACAATTGTCAGTTAAAGCAGTGCAGTGCCTGGGTTAAAAACTTCCGGGGGGGGGGAGTGGTTAATTTTGCAAACTCTAGCAAGAAAATAAACACAGCCTTATATTAACATCTGTTTATAGGTCCTCTGTGGGTGCTGGAGTTGCTAGAGTTTCTTGTTTGACTGACGTATACCTTTAATTCTCTAGTTTCTGCAAATGGTTCTATTCATCTGAATGCCAATAAAGCATCTAAAACACATGTCTATATCCTGTCTTGTAGACTTGCTTGTGGCTTTTGCAACGTGGCACACTTGTACTTTCATGTATACAATTCATACATCTTCACATCTATCCACTGACAGGACTTATGCAACCACCTCTCAATGTCAACACAGCTTGAACAGAGTAAACTTGGTTATATATACAGAGATCTCCCGTAGGCTGTAAACACATTAACAGGCCATGGGGGCTACTGTCACACACGTAGTAATGACATTAGCAGATTGTGTTATAAAGCTTCAGTGTGAGCGAAGACTCCATTTTCCATTTCTTTGCTATGTTCACCGATCCAGAAAAATTGGTTCAGATGAACTAATGGGTATAATTATTATGCCATCACTGTAGGAACCTCACAGTAAATGTAAGTAATAAAATGTTAATCTTACTATTGCCGAGCAAGAGGCCGTCATGATTACTTTGTAATTCCAGTTCAGCGGTGTGCCTATTTTTCACTCCCTTTGGGCTTTAAGGAGTCTCTTTTTTTAGATACTCTAAAGGTCAGATAGGAAGTTGCTTGCAGTAACTTGGTCTTATGCAATATATTGGTAAAAAAGTACTTGTCTTCATTACACCATTAGGCAGTTGCTTAAAGGATGTATGAAGAGAATCAATCACAAAGCAAAATTCCTTGTTTTAGAAGTCTCTGATGGAACCTTCCGTCCCACCATACAGGTGAAACTCGAAAAATTAGAGTATCGTGCAAAAGTTCATTTATTTCAGTAATGCAACTTAAAAGGTTTTCAGAGGTCTGATATTGTTCTATGTACAATCCTTGTTTTATTGATTGCATGTAATATTCTAATTTTCTGAGATTGTGGATTTGGGGTTTTCATGAGCTGTAAGCCATAATCATCACAATTATGACAAATCACGGCTTGGACTATCTTGCTTTGCATGTAATAAGTCTATCTCATATATTAGTTTCACCTTTTAAGTTGCATTACTGAAATAAATGAACTTTTGCATGATATTCTAATTTTTCGAGCAAACAGCACCCCCTACTGACAGGGTTGTGGGGATGAGGCGCACTGGACTGATATAGTCCCAGTTGAGTGGTATGCCTTGTGCAGTTGTCTCCGGGTTCTTGTAGTTTTTTCAAGGTTCTTTTAGTAATGTCCCAGATGTCCCAAAGGTCAGCTAGTAAGTGCTTTGCGGTAACTTGCTCTTATGCAATAGATTGGTACCAATGTATTTGTTTGCCTTACACCATTGGCCAGTTGCTCAAAAGTTTTGTAAAGAGAATCAATCACAAAGAAAGATTTCTGTTCTCAAAAGTCTCTCATGGAACCTTCCATCCCTCATACAATGGTAGTTACAGTTAGTGAATCTGTGTGGGTTCAGTTTGAAAATAGTTTCACAAGCCTTGCTTGAAGTTTGGAAACTTTGTGGTGAAACCCATTGACGGTGGATTGGGGAGGGGTCAGCAAATCTTGTTATTCAATTTTAGCCATTTGTAATAGCCAATAAACCAGCTATTGTGAAACAAATGACATGGGAAAGTCAGACACTGTCATGTGGGACATACACCAATCCTAAATTTAAAATAAATAAATAAATACATTACATAAAAAAAAGAGGGAAATGGTTATTCACTGTATTATAGCTTATTCCTACTGCCAAAGATTCTATATTCAGGAACTTCATGAATTGTGAGGACTCATAGCAAACCCATTCTCGTGGCAAGCTTAAACTGCACCTATATTTGCAGTGTTGTAGGGATAAGGAGCACTGGACTGATTTTTTTTTACTGTTTGTTTTCTATTTCTAGTCTGTAGTGTGGTGCGCAAACAATCCAAAGTGTACAAAAAGTGTCTGTAAACAACAAACATAGAAAAGTGCACTTAAGTGTGTCATATGGTTCCCTCCTGAAGTTGAAGGACCCTTCCCTGAAACCCCTGGAGGGGTGTAAGGCACACTTAGGTCCACTTAGCCGAAAAGGCCTGGTTGACTCGGCCAAAGTTGACCAATGAGTACTGATTGAAGGGCTTTCCTGAAAGGGAGTCCACCCAGGCAGGGGAGGAAGGAAACTAAAACATAAATATGAAGAGTGCCACAGTGAAAACATTTACTCATTGGACTGTATTTTTAAAGGTGCAGCATTGTTACCTTAAACAGGAGGTGTGTTAGGACAATGGAACTTCTCCCCCTCTCCTCATCTCAGTAAAATAGGGGAACATTGTTCTGTAGTTCAGCAGAGATAACTGATAAACATGCAGCACCGGCAGAGATGGTAATATATCAGAAAATAGAGATCAGATAGCTATGGTAAAGTATGAGGAAATAGACTGCTTAATTGCAAGTAAAGTATGTATATTGTTACAAATTAAGGGTAAATTACCATGCATGAATGAATTGGTCAGTGGATGAAAAACCTTTTCACCCTCAATAAGTTAACCGCTACAAGCATTGAATTATAGCAAATAAATCTTAACAATTGTGCCACAAGAGCATAAATCTGAAGAAAAACAATATCAGCAATGAACAGTATAAAAAAAAAGATGGACAACCGCACTGCTTCTCTGCAGTCAGTAGTCAGTGAACATGTTAGAGTGTACTCTGCATGTATAACCTACAGGTTTATGAGCAACTAACTATATGGTCCCTATGATGCAGTCAGGAGATAGTTGGCTCCTAGCTCTCAACCTTAAGTTGGCTATTTGGTGAGACCCAGTCTTTAAGGTGGTGCACAAGCTCTGCATGCAGTGGTTTGATGCTCAGTCCCTCCCTCTCTCGCTCTGCTAGCAGTGGTAATTCAAACACAGCAAGTGGCCAATGACAAGTCCCATGCACACAGCGGACTGCAATCTGGATCCTTGGCTGTCAGTAGTTCCTCTGCACTTAGGCCAAATTCTTCCCTTGGTGGCTCTGGCTTCCAGCTGTCCAGTACGCAGTCTCAGGCCTTGGGTTGAAGCTGGCAACTGCAAACAGTAGATCAAAGGTGTACACAGCTCTTATTCCCTCACATTAAGAGGAAGTCCTTTGCCCCATAGCCTGGGAGAACTGCTCACTCTCTCCTCCCCTTGATAGGTGTGCTTGAAGAGGTAAGTCAGACAATGTTGTTTTCCATTGGTGTGTGGTGAAAGGTATATGTCCTAATATATTGGGTTTGTAATTTTTTGTGTCTTTTGGATACTGGTTTATTAGTAAATAAATATTTGAGTTTTGAGCATATGCCATGAGTGTTTTCATATGATAACTGCTATTTGAGCTCTAGTGTCTATACTGCAGTGTGAGGGTTTCCTTTTTCTTTTTATGAATTATCTGGGTTATAGTGACCACACTAATTTATGTGAGTTGGCATAGTCAACAAATAAATGTATACCTACTGTATATGTTATTTTAAAGGGTTATCACAGTACAGCTTGGTCAGTCCAGGTGTCAAAGCCTTGAAGAGGATACAGGGATCTTCCCGGAGTAGAGCCACAGCTTCAGTTACCCATAATTGACAGGTGCAGATGAACTCTTTACACAATTCTCTATCAGCTTCCTCCATCGGAGAGGAAATGAGCAGAAGGAAACCCTGGGGGTGACATGGATGCTGTAGCAACCACTTAAGGCAGTGGCGTTGCCTTCAGGAACTCTCGGGGCTGGTTTCCCACACTCTAAGCTGAATCAAGAAAGCCTCGGCATCATTAATCAATTGGAAACTAGCTCTGTGGAAACAGGTGGGAATTCCCCTCCTCTTCTTTAACAGTACAAAGGTATGAGAGCCGGTTTGATCTGTTTTCATGTCCAGTATAAACACTCGCTGATTAGGAACTAATGCCATCACTGCTTGGTGGATGTACTTTTCAGTCCAGGCATCTCTGGGAATGTTGGCCAGTACACTTGACTCCTGCTGGCCAATTTGCTCTTGACACCACATAGTGGCAGCAGTAGGATACATGTTGAATGTCTCTAGCTCGTTGTCTACATCACTCACTCACAGAACAGAGGCATCCCGGGCGAGCCCTCACATGTAGCACTTTCCCCAGGGGGTCACTTAGAATGACCCAGGTTTTCCTTACCTGTTCAGAGGCTACCAGTTCCAAGCACACTGACAAATCACAGGCTCAGTCCAGGGACTATCTCATTGTAGATTTATTGCAGTGCTTCAAACAGGAGAGAGGGATGAGGGTACAAGATACTCCAAAACTCAAAACAGATACAGGAGGATAAATTCTCAAGCAAAAAAAATCTCTAACAGCAGCCTTTTGATGGAGGTAGAAGGGATAGCCAGCTAATCTGAGACTGTATGTGGGCAGTCCCAGTCCATGTAGCAACCTCTGGCATTCAAGCACACCTGGAGTCCCAGATCTAGGTCCTACTCACAATGTCCAAGGACAGTTGTCTGCCACCCAGCCTCCATGTGACACTCTCCAGTGAGGAAAAAAAAGTTTCCTTCTCCAGACCAACCTCCACAGGTGAGAACCCCCAGCAAATATCCTTTAGTCAAACTTCTTTTAGGCTCTCAGCCAAGCACATGCTTAGACCCAACATCATCTCTTCTCAGTGATATATACTGGCTGCCACCCAGGGGCAGCAGTCCCAGGAGAATGACACTACTGAACAAGTTTCCCAAGCATTTATCTTCTCCCAAGCCAACTTTTAGGTGCTCACCTCTCAGCGATTGACTGAGGTCAGATAAATATTCATAACTCAGTGACTGATCCTCCTACTCTGTTTTTGGAAAATTCTTCCAGAGGCAGAAAGGAGCGATCAACCACCAAGCTTAGGGAAACCTAGCCAGACCTAGAAAATAGATTGCTGCTTCACTGAGTACAACAGAATCAAAAAGCAGACTAGGGCAGGGTGCTACTTGTGTGTACTTACCTATTTTTAATCCATGCTAGTCCAGTCACTTGATCCCACAGCTCTGGCTCCCACATGTCAGCAAGGAACTGTTTTTGGGAAGAGTTTTGAGTGCCTACGATGGCCTATTCATAGCTCATTGTCGAGTACAGCTGCAAGGGAGAGGAGGGAGAGCTTGACAAAGGCTGGGAATTCTAGGAGCCATGATGTCAACCATAGGTTTTCATGGCCCAGCCGTTGTTGGCACTCCCTTGCAGCAGTAACTTACCAACAAAAAATAGGTAAGTACATGCATATTTTTTATACAGGTTAGGCAGTATAGGTAGGAGGACTCAGGAGGAGGGGAACATTATTAAGAATAGTTAGACTTAGGCTTTTTTTTCCACTTTAAAGGAAAGCAACAGCCACTAAATCTTTATCCTCTCGTAATGGAAAGATCTATGACATATTGGATGGATTCTAGTCTTAGTGTAAATATACGCACAATGATGATTAGGGAATTGACAGATCTCTGCTGAGATAACAATATTATCTAACATGACAAATAATGCTTACAAAGTCAATTTAGACACTTCCTACTTCTGTCTATTTACAAATGGGTTTTGGAGTAAAATGTTTCCGTTGTGGGACTGTTGTTCTTTGTTGCAAAATAATGAATGGAATTCCTTGCGGTTTTAAGGGGAAAAAAAAAATACATTGCGCTGCCCCATGTAGACAACATCATTTCAGATAATTAAAATCATCTGTGGTGGTTTCCTCTATTTTTACTTCATTGATGGCCTCTCCTGTGGTTACTCAAAGGAAGTATTTGTTAACAGTGCTGCGGGGAAATCGTTGTTTGGGTTCCAACAAAACACCAGAACATTTTCTGATTGTGTTATAGATTAGCCATTTAAACACATTACACATAATTTGTCCGCAGGTATGCAAAACTGTTTCCTTAGGTGTCAAACCTTCAATAATGTTAAACTTTTTTTTTCTTTTTTTTTGGTCATTTAGACAGAGGGAACCAAAAGTGCATATTGTATCTTTTGTAGTTTTGTTAATATTGTCCATTACATATTCTTCCCCACCCCTTCAATGGAAGACACATACCTCAGTACTGACCTTCAGCCCAGGAACCTCGTTGTGCTGCTCCTACACAGAAAAACTGTGGTCCGCACTCTAGATGGTTGAGGTAGCCATGAGTACAGACAAAACCATGGGGATGAATGGAGCAAATGTTGTCACAGGAAGTAAGGGGAAATGCTCATCAGGAAGGCAGATGACAGTCTGCATGGATAAAGCACAAGTTTCCTTTAAAGTGACTGTTCCCCACTACACGTTTCCCTGTGTGTAACTTGACATGCAGCTAAACCTTCCTATTCTGCAATAGACCAGACTAAATGTAATCTTGAAACTTTATTGACAAAACAGGGTGAGTGAAACTACTGGGAAAAAAAGATAAGAAATATATAAATAAATATACGAAACATACAAAATACAATGAAATAATTATGCTGCAGATAGCAATAAGTTAATGCTGACCAGCGATGCTGCCTGTAGGGTATGTAAGTTCAGTCCACAACATCTGCTTCAGGGATGATAGTGGTTTCCTCTCCCTCAGTTCTTAACCCCTTGGCGCCGGTGCCTCCTGGCCCTTTAAGGGGTTTGTGACACTGGGAGACAGGGCGGGGTTTAGGGTCATGTGACCGCCGTGATTGACTGTCCCAGCGGTCACATGATCAGAAAAGTCCTGATCGCAAATAGTGATCGGGACCTTTCCGTGAGGCAGGTAAATATGCAACCTGGGCTCTTAACACATGCGTGTTTACTTTGGACAAGCAAATATGCGGCCTCTCAGCATCAAGGCCCTGCCGCTGAGAGGCCACAAATTTGCAAACCGTCTGTGCCAATAGGTTAAGATAGAGTCTGAACTCCCAGGATGCATCTGTTTCCTTCTCTTAGAATGAAGGATGATGGGAGCTTTTATTAAAGCTGGACAGCTTTCAGTTTCTGTAAAGCAGTACATTTATTTTGGGCTCCATCTAGTGGCAAAATTTAAAATTGCAGGCAGGACAGGCATAATAAATTTCCCTATTAGAGGCAGAACAGTGACACTAAACAATATCTATATTCTTCAAAAATAATAAATGCACATCCATTACCTAATGCCCCTGTAATTTATTTTTATAAAATAGTTTCTTACCATGTATATGTGCCTTCTTGTAATGTCCTCTGTGAGCTCCCAAAGTTCTCCTTTTCCCCCTCTCTTCCGTTTGTCTGGAGCAATGCACTACTCTATGCACACTACACATTGCACAGTCCATAGTCCATTAGAGAAGCCAGCAAGAGAGTGTGGCTATGTTCCTACATGAAGTGGGACTATAGAGAATGTATGTATCACCCACTAACAGGAAATAGCAACACAGCAGCAAGAAAAAAAAAAAGAGAACAAAAAAAAAGAATTCATGAATTCATTTTCATGAATTTTTATGTATTATCAAAAATCACGTTTTCATGCTCAGTCACTGTAGGAAGTAAAACATGCACTGACACATCAAAAACCAGACAAAACATGCTATTGCACTGCACGGATGTAACCTAGCACAATTTACCTACTTGTGGACCGCCCACCACATTTTTACTGTGGCAGGGTGGTCCTGCTGCACTGAATCAGGTACATACACTTGATCTAGCATTCTGGGGTAGGGGGGCCTCATCTGTGCTGTCATTTGCTTCAGCACAAGCCGACTAGCAGGTCTCAACCAATGATTTATGGCTGGGACCTGCTGATCAGCTTAGAAAATGACAGTAGAGAGCAGGGGTGGACTGACAATTCATGGGGCCCCCGGGCAATAGAGGATCATGGGGCCCAAGTGTCCTCACCCACACCCAAAAAAGCCTATGAAAAAGCCAATGAAAGGTACCAGGGGCATTTCATGGGGCCCCCTACTGACCCCGGGCCCTCGGGCAGTGCCTGAGTGCTCGAATGGTCAGTCCGCCCCGGTAGAGAGCACTGAGTTTACTAACACTGACCCCTAAAGGTTTAGCTGCTAGTCACTTTGTCCATGTAGAGAGTAAGAAAAAATTTACTTTCAGGCAGGCATCAGCTCCAAAAAAAGTATTTTCTCACTACAAAAACTGATATCTTTTGCAGATAAACAATGACTTGAAAGATCTGATTAAACAATTCTCCAAACAACAGAGGTATTATAGCAGTTTGACAACATCGTATTTAAATAACAGATTTCGAGAACAGCTTCTCTTTGATTTGACTCAAGCTTGTCAATATCTGACTTGGTTGTTAACATTCAAATTTATCCTCATAAAAACAGTGTAAATGAAGGTATTTTTATAATGTTTTTCTTTTTGCAACATTCAAGCTGTTTCAGCTATGTATGTGATGCTTCACAGAGAAACAAGTGTTCAACGATACCAAGTGTACCTGTCTCAGCCCTCATACTGAATATGGTGAATCCCATGGAGACCTCAAGACCCTCTAATCATAAAAGTGCACCTGACTCAACCCTCATACTGAATATGGTGAATCCTGTGGAGACCCCAAGACCCCATAATCATAAAAGTGTACCTGTCTCAGCCCTCATATTGAATATGGTGGATCTCATGGAGACCCAAAGACCCTCTAATCATAAAAGTGTACTTGGCTCAACCCTCATACTGAATATAGTAAATCCCATGGAGACCCCAAGACCCTCTAATAATAAAACTGTACCTGTCTCAGCCCTCACACTACATATGGCGAATCCTGAGGAGACCCCAAGACCCTCTAATCATAAAAGTGTACCTGTGTCAGCCCTCATACTGAATAGGGTGAATTCCATGGAGACCCTAAGACCCTCTAATAGTAAAAGTGTACCTGTCTCAGCCTGTGTACTGAATATGGTGAATCCCATGGGGAACCCAAGACCCTCTGATCATAAATATGTACCTGTCTCAGCCCTCACACTATATATGGTGAATCCCATGGAGACCCCAAGATCCTCTAATAGTAAAAGTGTACCTGTCCTAGCTCTCATACTGAATATGGTGAATCCCATGGAGACTCCAGGACCCTCTAATAATAAAAGTGTACCTGTCCTAGCTCTCATACTGAATATGGTGGATCCTGTGGAGACCCCAAGACCCTCTAATTGTAAAAGTTAACCTGTCTCATCCTTCATACTGAATATGGTGAATCCCATGGAGACCCCCAAGACACTCAAATAATAAAAGTGTACTTGTCTCAACCCTCATAATAAATATAGTGAATTCTATTGAGACCCCAAGACCCTCTAGTAGTAAAAGTGCACCAATCTCAACCCTCATACTGAATATGGTGAATCCCATGGAGACCCCAAAACCCTCTAATAATAAAAGTATACCTGTCTCAGCCCCCGTACTGAATATGGTGAATCCTGTGGAAACCCAAGACTCTCTAATAATAAAAGTGTATCTGTCCTAGCCCTCATACTGAATATGGTGAATCCCATGGAGCCCCCAAGACCCTTTAATAGTAAAAGTGTACCTGTTTCAACCCTCATATTGAATATGGTGAATCCCGTGGAGATCCCAAGACCCTCTAATAATAAAAGTGTACTTGTCCTAACCCTCATACTGAATATGGTGAATCCAGTGGAGACTCCAAGACCCACTAATAATAAAAGTGTACCTGTCCTAGCCCTCATACTGAATATAGTGAATCTCGTGGAGACCCCAAGACCCTCTAATTGTAAAAGTATACCTGTCTCAGCCCTCATAATGAATATGGTGAATCCCTCGGAGACCCCAAGATCCTCTAATAGTAAAAGTGTACCTGTCTCAGCTATCATATTGAATATGGTAAATCCTGCAGAGCAGAAACCCCAAGACCCTCTAATAATAAAAGTCTACCTGTCTCAGCCCTCATGCTGAATATGGTGAATCCCAGGAAGACTCTGAGACCCTCTAATAATAAAAGTGTACCTATCTCAGCCTTTCAGTATGGTGAATCATGCAGAGACCCAGAGACTCTCTAATTGAAAACGTGTATGTGTCTCAGACCTCATACTGAATATGGTAATCATGTGGAGACAGACCCTGAGACTCTTTAATAATAAAAGTGTACCTGTCTCACCCTTTATACTGAGTATGGTGAATCCCACAAAGATCATTAGACTTTCAAAAAATAAAAGATACAGGTGGGCAGAGCTGTGAACTCAAGTTCACACTTTTTGCTGGCCCAGACTTGTAAGAAACTAGAGAAATAGTCAGTTTACAAATATCAACTTGGAACTGGAATACTGACCATGGGTGAAGTGACCATTTATTACACTTAGAATAGACAGAACACATAGGGGCCAAAGTAAGGATGTGCAAATTCTTCATGTCCAAGAAACGAGAACATGAACCATTCATTAATTTCTGGGGTAAAATATGTCTGTTTTGCAATGGTCTATTTATAATCTTTTTAGAATAATGCCTTACACATCCAATTCCATAGAGAACTGGGCTAGCAGGTCATTTGTTACACTCGTATGTGAAATAGATACTGTGCGGTTAATGCATGGAACACTGCTTACACAAATTACAGGGTTTACAGAAATCATGTTTACTATTCAGCATATTTTCCAAAGTTTATATATTTTTTAATTTTCAGTCAAGGGACCTTAACCCTTATAAGATGGAAAAAAATATATTATATGAAAAAGCAATGGCGTTTCATTATTTAATATTGTAATGCAGTGAGGCTGCATATACATGTAGTAACCTCATAGATAGGTGCTAGGATTAGTTAGATTTAGTGCTGGCTCACTGTGTTCAGTGAAACTGTGTGTATTTTTGTCAGGTAAATTTAGCTGGCCTTACTGTAATCAGTGTAGCTGCAGGTGATTAGTTAGGTCTGTTGAGTGTTCTCAGCTGCTGCCAGTTTAGCAGTTCCCTCTGCTTTCCAGAAATCAGTAGAACCTTTTGGATTATAGGTGTGGAGCTATGCAGATGGCAGCATGAATATTTATACAGCCCTGGTCAATCCCAGGGAGCAGAGCCCTGAAGGATGCTGGGAGACTGTATATAGTCTATGAGCACACTGAGCTCTGGGTCTTTTCTGATAGGAGAGGAATAGAGCCTACAGATGGTTATTTGCTCCTCAGGCTATCCTGCCATGTGCTTGCTGTTGGAGAGGCCTGAGGTGGACGGCCTGAGGGCCTGGATGCTGAAGCTACTGAGAGCTGACTGAGGGGATGTCTGATGATCAAGTCTAGTATAACTGGAGGAAAATGTTGCTTGGAATTTGGAAGGAGGTAACCAGTTGTCCCTGGACCTTTGTGAGTACAGACTGCTGAGAGATCTTAGAAAATTTTGGGCTGCTGCCAAGCCACCCTTCTTGTGCTAGAGAGCCAGCTGTGTGTTTGCTAAAAGGGACATCTGCTGGTGTCCTGAAGAGCTTAGTCTGCCTAGTTCTCCGTGAATGGAAAAAAGAAGCCTGTGTCCTTTTACTGTTCTGCTACAAGCCAAGTCCTCAGTTGTCTATACGGAAGGACTTCTCCTTCGGCCTTACAGAAAGGAGAGTCCTGTCCTCAATTTGTACATCGTTCCTGTTTTTGGGTTATCCCACTCAGTTCCCTCAACCCTATCCAAGTTCTCCAAACATAAAAACAACAAAATACCCCTAGACTGGTTTTGAGGAAACACGTGACTGTGTTCATGTGCCTGGCTGCAGGAGCTATCCATTTGGGAGGAACATGGGCAAATTACAGCGGCTCCTATGGGAGTAAGCGCTACATACAGTATCTGGTATTTTTTTTAATTTATAAGGCATCATGAGTTAACATACCCTGTGCTTGCTGCATGCTAGAGAATCATTTTGCTTCCCAGTGGTCTCACAGTGTTCCAATTAGTAGCGCTAAAGCAATACATTGATTGGAGCACTGGGCAGCCTGTGATTGACAGACTCAGCTCTGTTTCTGTGTGCTATGGAAAGAGGGGCTGTCCCTTCCCTTCAATCAGATCTCAGAGCTCTCCTCACTGAGTTCTGCAGTGTGTAATTTTAGTTCTTAGCTGAAATTCTGTAGTATGCTGACATCTAGTGGCGGTTTAGTCCCACTAAAACATGTTTGCTTATGTGATTTGGTATCTCCATCTGTATTCCTCTCCTGTTTAGTCCTAGTAGTTCAGTCCTAGCTAGATCCTCCCTGTTTGTTCCATGTGCCCTCAGTCAGTGAGACTAGGCTTAGGAAAGTCATTGTCTCCTTACACTTAAAAAAATAGAAAAACTCTCTGCACTCTTAAACTTAGAAACTGTCTGCTACATAACATATATATATATATATAAAATGCCCATACTTTGCACGCAGAGAAAACACACACACACACACACAGAATCACTGTGAGAATGGTCTTACGACTTTAGTACAGCTAAGAGATGAAGTTAGATCATGTGTCAATTTCCTGGAACAATACAGTTCTATACATTTGTGGGTGCTCAAGGTCAATGCACCTATACATACAAAATGTTATCTTATTTTTCCTCATGAGAATGCAGCTGAAGAAAATAAGTTTAAGGAAGAACCCTATGTGTATAACAAAAAGGAAACAGAGTCTCTAAAGCAATGCTGAGCGAGGCCAACTTGTTCAGTAGTTTAATTATCTGAAGCAAAGTTATATTAGATTCAGTTTCTGTGTTATAGAGTTAGGCTGCCTGTGGATGGTGTCAGGTCAGCAGGTAACCATACTATCCAGGCAGACTGGGTCTAAGGAGGTAATTTAATGCATATAGCAGCATTTGGAATAGAACAGGGGCTGTCTTTTGTGTTCAGCAGGGGATCCATGAACAGATTCCCCGATGAATTGGAGCAGGACAGGGTGGATGTCACTTTTGTAAAATTGCTGCCAAGTTTGATTTTTACTTGTATTTTAAAACCAGAGCTTGCTAAGTTCAGGTTGGATTCATGGCCAGCTGGATGAAAATGGACTTGTGTCCATTTATATCAAGCTATCTCCAATTTGTCATATTTCGGTCTGGAAAAACATAAAAATATGGAGACATTTTAGATTTGTTTTCTAGACCTGGACGGACTCAGAGGTAAGAAAATTTGCTTGCCCCGTAGACTCACATGGAGCAACTAATCAGGTCTGCCCGAAAAACTGATCACACTGCACAGATGAAAGGAGCCTTAAGGCATCTGGAGGAACAGTAACTTTTCTTTTCTTTCTTTTTTTTAACAGAAAGTATTTTTTTTTTCTTTTTGATCACTTTCTTTTATTTCATTCAAACGTCTATGGTGCAGGTAGGTTAAATATAAGCCATGTTTTGCAGAGCTCTTCTTTAATCAGTTCCTCTACTGCAGTGTTAAACCTTCTGTGTCCATTTAATTCAGCCTTATGCATTTAAGATGCAAATGGCTGTAAGAGCTGAATACTCCATTGTTTAGGCCTAATTGTTGAAAATCTTGACATTTTGCGAACAATCCTCAGCGCTCCCGCTTTAACTAGGTATAAATAGAAAGTCGCCTTACATTCTCCTTACCGCTTATTAACACTTCATTTAAGGAACAGGAAGTTCAGAATAAATAAACGCATGCTGGACTTCAGTCTTGGATTGAGTCGAGTATAAAAAAAGACACTTTGCTAATTGCTTGTTAGAATCAGCATTCATTGTGATTTTTTTTCCTCGCGTCTTCTTATAAATGTATTCTTACAAGACATAAGTATTGTTTATTAGACAGCTCCAGGCTAGCACAAAATGAACTAATTGATTCCAGCGATGTAAGGCCTGAATGGGTTTGCTAACTTACTTCTTGGCATTCCACAGGACAAGTGATTAATATTTGGTACCTTAGGCCCGAATCGCCTTTTTTCATGTAAAGCTGAAGGATTTGATTCTCACAGATTATTCTCACAGCCGCTTTGCTCCGAGATATCTTGTCTACGAGATGACATAGAGCAGGTCAGGGCATCTTTGGAGAAAAGAGGGACAAGTAGTTGTGTGACGGTGAAAAGAACTTTAGAATGGGTCCTTTAGGCTTGTTCTGGGGGAATTGGGGGCATGTTAACAGCCTGGAGGTTATAACTGAACACAAAGCATTCCTATCGCATGGGATATTGCGCTGTGCCACTTCATGGAAGGAAACAAAGACTATTAGCTTGTTATTTCCAAAAAATAAATTAATTATCATGCTCGATTCACAAATCCAGTCTGTCATTCTGTGCAGTGTTGAATGAAATAAGACTTTAAATCTGAAACACACTGGTAAGCAGGGCACACTTACATGGTGTGTTTTTATAAGTATAAAGTCACCCCTAAAGGAGCTGCTGGGTAATTTGGGGTTCTCTGTTCAGTGCTCGACTCCAACAACAACCTCAGCCCCGCTGACACACCTGGTTGAATGTAAAACACTTCAGGCATTTATAGAAAATACCTTTATCCTGGTTATAGATACTGTCAAAGAATGAACACACACACCTGTTTAGAAATAAATATACTTAAAGCAGAGATCCACTTAAAATAGGGAAGTTCTGCTTTAAGGTCTCGCCCCCGCTTCCTGTTAAGGATTGGCATCTTTGGGGAGCGGGTACCCAATTTTGACAGGTACCCGCTCCCACCTCTGCTGTGATCGCCTAGGTGATCGGAAGTGGAATTTGTCCACCCTGCCCAATGGGACCATTGACAAGGTGCAGTGTTACTCATGCATGCACAGTGGGCACCTGGCTGTGAAGCAATAAGCTGTCATAGCCTCGTGCCCACATTTAGGATGCCAGCACTGGGGAGAGAGGGTTGCCGATGAACCCGGCTGGGGTAAGCACATTGCTGGATAAAGGAACAGGTGAGTATCTGTTTTTAAAAGTCAGCAGCTACTTCTATATTTTTAGATATTGACTGGAGCTCCGCTTTATCTACTTGTATGAGCTTAGTATAAAGAGCAGTAGAACATAAATGTATGCACAGCAGGTAAAGTAGAACAAATTCTGCTAGACAGAGGTAATAACTATGAAAACAAAGAAACACAGCACTTCTAAGTGTGTACTGTGAAGGTATTTAATAGAAAGATAAGTAGTAACTCACATCTTAGAATTTAAAAACAGGCTCATGGGTAAGAGGGTGAGACGTCTGTAGCCAGATGTTGTTGTGTGACTGATCCAGACAGGAGATCGATTGAGTCCGCCAGCAGGTGGTGCTGTGCATATGCAACATGGGTGGTAAGCCTGGTGGAATCTTCAAGGTGTCTGCCAGCAGATGGTGCTGTGCATATGCAGCATAGATGGTGAAGCCTGGCAGAGTCTCCAAGATGTCCGGGATCAGCACACGTGGTGCCTGACATCATCAAATTGCGACGCGTTTCTGAGCATGTGCAGGACGGGATGAGTCCAGGAGTGCTCCTTCATCAGGCAGCTGCTTTCACTAGCAAAATGGGCAAAGGAGGGGCACACACCTTGGGGAAACAATGGTTAGGGGCAATTTTTAGTCCTGATCCTTCAGCCATCTAAACGTTGGAGCTCTGTAACTGTCGGGGCACTTTGAGGCAGTCAGTAAGGCCTGCAGGAAATATTAGGGATGTAAGGTATCTGGTTAGGTAGTTCCTAATGGCTCAGTCTATAGCAGAGGTATCAAGTAATGAGTGCAAGGCCCTCTCACCAGGCCCAGCAACACAGAGGTAGCAGTTCCATCGACCAGGTGTGAACTCACTCTGGGTTGTTTGTGGTGACTTCAAAAGGCAGCACAGCAGATCTGTGTCCTGGCAATGGCTCCGGCTCTCCGCACACAGGTCATAGCTATGCATGGTCTGGCTCCAGTAGCAGTTGTAGTCTCTGTCTCTGGGATGGTACCCTTCAACCGAACATTCTGCTCGGCTGTCTTGCTCAGGTCTGACTTTTTTTTCTCCTTCTTTTCCCACCAACTTCTCTGCCTCTCTTTCTCCTTGTTCCAGAGCTTCCTGTGGGCTGTAGTCCATCCACTGTTATTCCCAATGGGCCGCCTGTCTCTCAGGATTATATGTCCCATGATGCTTCTCTCTGTCTCTGATTGGTCCTTTGCTGTAGCCAGGAGGGGGGAGGAGGAGAAATAGAGGGGGTGGTGAGCAGAGAGTTCACAGAACTTGCAGCTGTGCTCCTCCCCCACAATCCAGCTGCTGTATATCCCCCGGCAGTGGGAGAGAAGTGGGAGGGGAAAGACCAGAGAAAGAGTGAAAGCAGAGATGCCAGGTACCACCCGCTACACAAGGCTCCTCCTATTTCCCCACCACTTCTGCTATATAATGATAATTTTATTTAAACAAGGCCTCAAAATGTCTCAGGCCCAAATCGGAGGGGGGGGGGGGGCAGGTGCTGCTGTTCCAAAACACCCATCAGTCATGTATTTTTCCTATGTCCCTTTACAGTTATCACAGGTTTGGTAGAGCAAAGATAATGATACAAAGATCTTATATCTTTTACTGGTATAAATAAGCAACAAAGGTTGGTGAGGGACCAAAAGACTCTAAATATCCAATTCCTGAGCGGCCCGTCCACCGGCAATGTACTGCGGATGGGTGGCCCATGTAGATACAGTGGCATACTAGTATGTCGCTGCCTGCTTCCTTGTTTAGGGTGCGCACATGCTCGCCACAGCAGGGGTCTGTCAGTAGGTCCCAGCTAATGATTCATGGCTGGTATCTGCTGTTCAGCTGTGACAATCAACACAGGGCTCTGTACAGAGGGAACAATCTCTCTGCTGCTTTGCACGAATGAGAAACAAAAAAAGTCTTAGTAAAAGTAGGACATAATACACACATTACACATTGTTTGACACATATTTAACCCTTTGGTTGTCCTAGATGTTAACCCCTTCCCAGCCAGCGTTATTAGTACAATGACAGTATATCATATTATCACTGATCACTGTCTAATTGTCACTTGTGATGTCAGTGGCAGATAGTTAGTTAGTGCCAGATTGACACCACCGTAGCGTAGTCCCATTATAAGTTGGTGATCACCACCATTAGTAGTATAAAAAATAAATAAATAAAAATTCCTTTACCACAGTTTGTGGAAGCTATAACTTTCACGCAAATCAATCGGTATACACTTATTTGAATTTTTGTTTTACCAAAGACATGTAGCAGAATACATTTTGCCCATCATTTATGAAGAAATGTGATTTAAAATTTTTTTTATTGGATATGTTTTACAGCAGAAAGTAAAAAATATTTGTTTTTTCCAAAATGTTTTTTTTTATATATCGCAAAAAAAATAAAAAACACAGTGGTGATCAAATACCATCAAAAGAAAGCTCTATTTGTGTGGAAAAATATAAATTTGTTTGGGTACAGTCTTGTTTGACCAGTTAAAGTAGCACAGCACTGAATAGGAAAAAAATGGCCTGGTCGTGAAGGGGGTTAACCTTCCAGAGCTCAATTGAATATGTGGCAGGCATTATAATGCAGGTTGGATAAAGACCAATGGAAAAAATGGAATAAAGACCAATGGAAAAAATAGAGATCTGTAGATAGGAATTGTCCAACATGCAGTAAAATATATGTTTGTTATAATGAGCACTTTCTGCACTTTGAAGTGCCCATTATTGTTATATAGTTATGGTTAAATTGGCTCACTCATGACAACAACCCTCAAATCAGTTGCACTGCTTGGTTGTATTGGTGTAAGCCCAATGTCATCAGCATCGTATCATCAAAAACAACTAATGATGTCCACAAAGAGCTTGTAAACAATCTCTCCCTAACACAGCAAGCTTGAATACCATACACGGCTCCTTCTTGTTCATTTGTTGACCATCACCCTGTTTTATAGTCTTCTTTCTTTCACATGCGACTTTCATTAACAGCTTATTCCTCCCCTTGAACTTTTAAGCCAAAGTTCCAAACTCAAATAAGCTTCTTCTAATTACACTGAGCTCAAGAGGAGAACTTCAATCTCTTCCAACTCTTGCCTGAAGTCCTGTGCAAGCAAGTGAGAGAATTTCATTAAACTAATTACCTTGATTGGATTGTTTAATCAATTGCTTACTTAATTGGGTCCTGCTTCTAATGAATGGTATGATCCGAGGACTGGTGTCACTCTATGTGACACAACAGCGGTAGTATGTCAGTGTTCCGAGCTAGGTGAAAAGACGTATTCTCATCCATATCGCTGGTGGAGTATGAGAGCTCTAAAACCTGATTAGGAATCTTTTAATAGGCCAAGTGGCTTCACAGTTAATTAATGTTTTGGCACCAAAACAAAAACTTTAAAAAAAAGTGTTTTCCTTGTGGAATCACAGGAGGTATTTTCTTACAGCTTCTTTCACACTTTTGAATTTAATCTTCTGGAAAATAACTGAAAACAATACAATTTTCTCAGACATTTTCTGTTGCTGGGTAAAATGAGAATGCTTGCTCTGCTGAAACTGTATTTCCAGCAAAAGATGGACCACAATATCAGAATGCTTTAGTGCAGAGAATTAATGTTGGATCCCAAGCCCATTACTTTTAGCCCTGGGTTCACACTGATGCAGTGCGGAATTCAAAGCGTTTGCAGTGCGAATTCGGCACCGCATCAGAATTGCACCCTGTTCATGCGAACTGCTGCGGGTGTGTACATTAACAACACCCCGAAAGTGGTCCGCAAAACATGGTGCGATGTGAAGAATCGGATTGCATAGGTGTGAATATCTATGTGATCCGATTCTAGTGCGGACCCAAAAAAGCATCGTGCACATTTTTGGAGTGGGTGTGGTGGGAATAGAGCCATACAAAATGTATGGCTCCGATCTCACCACACACAAATCACATGTGATCACATGTGCGAAATAACATGCGGTATACGGAGCCGCACATATGTGAACCCAGGCTTAGGCTCCAAGAAGCCCTGTATAGTACATTTGGAAGAGATGGCCACATCTGGTCACTAAGCATCATAGGTATTTCTTATAATACTTAGCTCCATTTAGTGACCAAATGTAGCATTTTCATCAATGATTTACATTTGAACAGCACAGTTATAGCCTTTTTACAATTGTGTTTTGCCTCATTTGCACAGAACAAATGTACATGTACTTTCTCTGGGCAATGGCTATGTATATTTTTATATATCAACCCTGTATTTTCTCTAGGCTTATTGAAAAACAGTGCCATTTTTTAAAGAAAGATAATTAAAGGAAGGGTAAAAATTGTGCTGGACCCATACGGTTATCTTATTTTTATTGCTATGTTAAAGAATTGATGGTGGCCTATACACCCCAGAGAACCTTCATAGTCCCCTTGGTTTGCAGTGTAATGTAACAAAAAAAAAGGAGATTGAAGCACTATACCACTGCTAATAGGTCCAGGTACAACTTTATTCCAATAAAAGTCAGGGGAACAATCCAAAACGTTTCCAATGTGTTTTTTTGAGGGGTCAAAAACATCCACTTTATCAGGGATTGATTGGATACTATGTGAAAAGACTAGAAGCGTATATCATTTTCTGTACCCCTGCATATCTTGCACCCTATGAAGACCACAGATAATGTAGTAACATCAAGAAGGTGCATACTTAGAAAATAGGTCAACCCATCGCCTCCAACATTGGAAAGGGTACAGAGAGATATAAAGAATTTGCTATATTTAGAAAATCTATCAATTAAAATAGGTGATGGGGGGAGAAAAATTTTAAGAAAATGCATTAACGATGGGCTCTATATATGGAGAAATCTCTTACAACACAGGAAAAAGATATGTTGTCACCCAATTGGGTATATACAAACTGTAAATCTAGAATATGATAGGTGACCTTATATACTGTATATTTTTTTCTTATTTGTTATATTTTTTGTTATGTTATATTTTACATCTAAGATTCTAGATTTTGATCTATATGTAATAAGTTTGTATATACGAAAGAAAGAGTTGTGGTAGCAAGAAATTAATAGTAAATTAAGTATATAGGAATTTGGTTGTTAGAGTTGGTCAGGTGATGGGGTATAGAAAGGAACTAGGAAAAGATGGGGATAATTGATAATTTATATTTTTTTCTTTTAATACAAATATTGGTGCAAAATAAAATATCCTGTGATTGATATTTGGTATTGTAGGTATAAATATAGTATAGATATTGGACTCCTTCTTTTTTAATGTGTAATTAATGTGTTTGTTTTCGTAAAGAAATGTAAAAAAAAAATAAAAAACATAAAATACATATGTAAAGGGGAAAATATCACTGTCCCTGTGCCCATATACATTTTAAATTAATTTATTTTAGGTATTTATAGAGAGCTGACTTTATGCAGTTCTTTTACATACTGTAAGTTCACATTAAACCCTGTCTTCAAGGAGCTTACAATATAATATAACTTAAAAATATACAGAGAAAGAAAACCCACATCAAGCTAATCTCTTTTTTATTTATATCTACAAAAATACAAACTATATTTCACCTTCAAGTAATCTTGAATATATTCAAATGTATCTACACTGAACATTCCTTTGTCTACAACAGGTTCTCTTCTTAAATTACACATGGAGACACTAAAAAGGTACTTGCAGACATAATAGTAAGTTGTCCCGGCAGAACTTGAATTTTTATGTTTGTTTTGAAAAACTCAAATACATTTAATAGCATAAAGCTGCAGGTTAACTGGTTCCAGACCACATTAAAGTTTCTTAACATGAGGTCCCATGCTGAAAGAATGTTAATCTCTGCTCCATTTCACAGCCAAGAGATCACACATTTATTGCATATTTTATTAAAACTACATACTCAAGTGTGTTTATAAAAATATTATTTAAAAAATATTTGAAAAACATTAATATATTTTATTTAAAAATATATACACAAATTTGTTTCACAAATAAACATTTAGCACACGACAAAGGATCCACAGGTGGGGCTGCTTCCCGTGTTTCTCTGGTTGTAACATTGGACTGTGCCATGCCATAAGAGGTGAGTCATTGAGATAAAACATTGGGGATTAAAAATCCTCTTCTATGTGTAAATTAAAGTGTAAGTTCACCTTTTCAAAAAAAATAATAAAACGGTGAACAAACACTGCAGTTAGAATAAAGAAAGAATAAATACTTTACACTAATGGGTACTGGACTCTTCAGAACATCCTGTGAGCAGGTCAGGGTTCTGGCTGGGGGGGGGGGGCATGCCAGTTTCCAATTAGGTTCTATTTACCTTCCATGACCCCACCACCTACATGAACCCCTCAACCTGGTGTGTACTGGGTTGGCAGTTTACAAGGGATCACAGAATATTTAAAGTGGCTCTTCACTCTCTCATTCAACAACAACAAAAAGGTCATTTGAGGGATATTTGTACTGTCCTGGCATTTTAGGACATATTATCCCCAAGTACCCACCCTTCATATCCACAACTCCCTTTCCTGTGTTCTTCCTATTCCTCCTATCTCTCCTAAACTCTCTGTAACTTCCATCTCCTCCTTCCATTCTTCTAAGTTCTCTTTTCTCTATTTTTCTTCTTGTTGTTTTTCTTTTTCTCTCCTCTTCCTTCCCTCTCCTTTTCATTCCCTCTCCTTTTTCCTTTTCTTTCCTTCTTTTCCCTCTATTGTTCCTTTTCCCTTTTAGATATTATTCTTTCTTCTCTTCAATCACTATTCCTACTAGTTCAGCATATCAATTTGAACCCATTCCATTTTCCCATGTTCTTTTACATTTCTCAATTTTATGTTCTGCAATATGGTATAATTTCTTCATTATATATATATATATATATATATATATATATATATATATATATAGTCTACCCTACTTATCCATTCTTTTATTTTTGGTGGCTCTTGAACATGCCAAAATTTTGGTATTAATCCCTTTATCAAATGGAACATTATTGTATTCTTATACTTTTCCACTGAGAGCTCATTCGTGTGGATTAAACATATACCTGGATCCTTCAAGATACTAATTTCCAGAATCTCCTGTATTTGGTGAGTTATTTCTTCCAAGATACTCCTGTATCTTGGGGCAATCCCACCATACACTGTATGTACCATTGCACCCTTAATCCCACACCCTCTCCAACACATAGGTGACTTCTCTACTTGTTGCTTATGTGCCACATTAGGTGTAATATACCATCTTGCTAGGCATTTATAATTCATTTCTACCACCTTCATGTCTACCGCCCCCTGTGTTAATCTAAATATTTTCTTTTTTGCTGTTCATTAAATAGTATTCCAAGTTCCCTTTCCCACTTTCCCATATACAACAGAGAGGTGGATCCTGCTACTGCAGTAAGGATCTTAGAAATATGAGAAGTACTGTGTTTCCGTATCTTACTTGCACTAAACAATTGTGCAAATGGGTTCAAATCCTTCATTGTCCTAAGTGATTGTGGGAGCATTGAGACAAAATGTTTTAACTGAAAATATCGTTATTCAGCTATCATAAAGAACAACCCCTATTTTTTAACTCCTGAAAGGAGCATATTTCTCCTTTTTCCAGTATATCTTTTAATTGTGCATCCCCATTTTTAATCCATTTACAAAAAATATCCTCTTTCCTTGGCGGGAAATAATTTATTCCCACCAGCGGTATTAACAATGAATTATACTCCCCTCCCATTTGTTTGTAAATTACATCCCGTATCTTAATTAAATTCCGTGTGAAAGTGCTTGTGTTTTCAGCCAACATACGGTGCTGATGTGGAAGCCAAATAATTCTATCTAATTGTGACTCAATGTGTTTTCTATTTTAACCCAACTTTTCCCTAGTGCGTTGTATATTCAATCAAATATTCGTGATAACAATACAAAATGATAATACCGCTTAAAATTTGGTACATTTAGACCTCCATTTTCTTTGTCTCTACTCAGCACTTTGTTTTTTATTTCCCCATATATATCTCAATATAATTTTTTTGACTGTTTTAACCTCCTTGGCGGTATTCCCGAGTGTAGCTCGGGGTAACATTTCAGTACCAAAAGCGGTAACCCCGAGCTACACTCGGGCTTACCCTGCGGCACTGCTCCGGCAAGTGTTCTTCACTTACCTTACCCTGCGCTCCCACGATGTGTCCCCTGCAGCGTCCCCGGCCATCTCCTTCGGCCGATGCCGGCATCCGGCTTCTGTGTCCTGTCCCTGTGACGTCGGGACGTACGGGCGCCGCCGCCGCCGCCGGCGGCGGGAAATTTAAAAATTTTAAAAAATGTCATTTTTTTTTTTTTACATTTTACATAGTAAAACATTGCTGTCTCAACCAATTTCACATACATATTGTCCCTAGTGCTTTGTCCTGCGCCCTGCCTGCATTTTGTCTGTTCTTTCTGCCTGGAAACTGAGAAATGTCCACGGCGTCCAAAAAGTGTCCCTTTAGGTCAAAAGCGGTTTAGATCAGCTAGAGAACAGCGATAGTAAATCAGAACCACTTGCAGAATTGAGTGATAATGATTCGTGGGGGACATTTGTCATCAGACACTGAAAACGATTTTGCGACTGAGCTCAGCAATGTGCGAACTTGGCGCTCTATTTCACATTTCAGTGTTTTTGGTTTGATTATATTATTGAATTAAATTTTTTATTATTTTTATATTATTTTTATGATTATTTATTAAATTATAATTTATGATTTTGTGTTTCAAATTTTATCATACCCGGGATGCTTACTAGACTCTTGTTCGGACAGATTTCAGTGAGTTTTTCCTAAAAATTACAGCCTACAATAAAAAAAATACATATTTCCATGCAAAAAAATGGTACCGCTTTCAGCACCAAAAATCTGAAATAATCATACCGCCAGGGAGGTTAAAATACATTCCCAGTGGATATATTGGTAACATATATAGTTTATATAGGATTTTCAGCAATATTATTATTATTATTATACAGGATTTATATAGTGCCAACAGTTTGCACAGTGCTTTACAATATAAATATTAACATCTTTACCATATTTTTTCATCCAAGAAAAAAAATTATCCTCTAGAGATTTTCCTCAATTTATCTTTTATCTCATTTATTTATGGAATATAGTTTACTTTGTATACCTTTTTGAGGGATGAGGACAATTTTATTCCCAGGTATTTTAGTTCTTTTTCTCTCCGTGTAAAAGGAAATTCCCTTTGTAAGGCCTTTTTTTCTATTATCAGGACATTGATATTTAACCACTTCCTGACTGCCCTATAGCAGAAATACTCTACAGGGCGGCATGGGCGTGCAAAATCACGTATATATACGTGATTTTCCATTTCCAGGTAGGGGATGCACGCGAGCCGCGCATGCGCCATACCTGCGCCGCCATTTGCAGCTGTCAATCACCAGGTCCCGGCCGGTAATTACTCGCCGGCACCCGGTGATTTCCAACAATCATCGATGGGGAGGAGGACTGTTTTGTTTACTAACAGTCTTCCTCCTTGTCAGCTCGGGCACACTGTCCTGGATGGCTGTGCACAGCACAGCCATCCAGAGCAGTGTGCCTACAGTGAAGCACCAACACACCACCCCCTAGTAAAACACACCCTGCACATAGTTAACCCTTTGATTGCCCCTCATGTTAACCCCTTCCTGCCCATTGCCATTAGTACAGTGTCAGTGCTTTTTTTTTTTAGCACTGATCACTGTATTGGATGTCAGTGACACCAAGTCAGTTCCCCCCAGTATCAGAATATCCGCTGCAGTCCCGCAGTCCTGCTATAAGTCGCTGATCGCCACCATTACTAGTAGAGAAAAAGAATTCCAGTATACAGTTGTGCTCAAAAGTTTACATACCCTGGCAGAGAAAAACCCACAGGCAACCTCAAAAGATATACAGGCTGCTCTGGAAAAAGATGGTGTGGTTGTTTTTAAGATGTACAATATGGTTATACTTGAACAAAAATGAGTTGTTTGGTCGAGGTGTCAGAAAGAAGCTTTTTCTGCACCAATGCCACAAAAAAGCCCTGTTACAATATGCCTGACAACACCTTGACATGCCTAACCAGGCCTTTTTGTGTCATTGATGCAGTAAAGGCTTCTTTCTGGCATCTTGACCATGCAGCTAATTTTTGTTCAAGTGTCATCATATTGTGCTCCTTCAAAACAACCACACTGTCTTTCTACAGAGCAGCCTGTATTTCTTTTGAGGTAGCCTGTGGGTTTTTCTTTGAATTCCGGACAATTCTTCTGTCAGTTATGGCTGCAATCTTTCTTGGTCTACCTGACCTTGGCTTGGTATCAAGAGATCCCTGAACTTTCCACTTCTTAATAGGTGATTTAACAGTACTGATTGGCATATTCAAGGCTTTGGACATCTTTTTTATGTTATTTTCCATCTTTATAAAGTTCCATTACCTTGTTACGCAGGACTTTTGACAGTTCTTTTCTGATCCCCATGGCTCAGTATCTAGCCTAATCAGTGCTTCCATGTAAGAGCTAACAAACTCATTGACTATTTATACACTGACACTAATTGCAATTTAAAAAGGCACAGATGTGGGACATTAACCTCTAATTGGCACCTTGTGTGTTTGTACCAAGGCCAAACATTCCCGGGGATGTAAACTTTTGATCATGGCCATTTGGGTCATTTCTGTTATCATTATGATTTAAAAAGGAGCCAAACAACTATTTGATGAGAAATGGCTTCATATGATCATCATCCTTCAATAACAGAGCATTTTTGGCATGATCAGTCATATTTTTAATATCAATGCCAAAATTTCACAATTTCTGCCAGGGTATGCAAACTTTTGAGCACAACTGTATATACCACCATTTGTAAACACTGTAACTTTCACGTAAACCAATTAATTTACATGTACTGGGATTTTGTTTAGCAAAGGCATATAGCAGAATACATTTTGGCCTAAGTTTATGATGAAATTTGATTTTTTTTAACTTTTTACTGGACATGTTTAATAGCAAAAAGTCAAAAATATAGTTTTTTTCTCAAAAATGTCAGTCTTTTTTTTATAGCGCAAAAAATAAAAAACGCACAGGTGATCAAATACCACCGAAAGAAAGCTCAATTTGTGGGAAAAAAGGATGTAAATTTAATTTGGGTGCAGCATTGGATGGCCACGCAATTGTCAGTTAAAGTAACACAGCGCCGTAACGCAAAAAATGGCCAGGTCAGGAAGGGGGGTAAATCCTCAGGAGGGCATGGGGTTAAGATCTCAGATTTTGTCAAATTAATTTTTTAATTTGATAGGTCTCCATAATACCTTAATATTTTCATTAAATTGGGTAGTCTCAGCCTAGGATTTACCATATAGAATAACATATCATCAGCATATGCTGCAACTTTATGTTCTATTTCCCTATTTTTATCCCCTTTACATCCCGACTGTTTCACACCATCGCAAGAAGAGGCTCAAAAGATAATACAAGCAACAGAGGCAAAAGCAGGCATCCCTGTCTTGTCCCATTGTGCATTTTAAAACACTTTGACAACAAGCCATTTACCTTCTCCGCTACTGAAGGTTGACTATAAAGCCTTCCTATCCATTTTCTCATTTTAGGTTTAGGACTCCCAATGCCTCTAATGTATTCATTATCAACCCCCAATCTACCCTGTCAAAAGCTTTCTCAGCATCTATCGATAGGACCAATACAGGTGGTTTTCTCTCTTACTCTTTTGTTTAAGAAGTAATGATCTTAGCCCATTATCTCTTCCATCTCTTCCAGGGATGAGCCCCACTTGATCTAAATGAATCCATTCCGACATAAAAGTCTTTCATCCTAGTTGCTAGGACCTTCGTGCATAATTTTGTTTCAATATTTAATAGCGATATTGACCTATAACTAGTACATTGAGACTTATCTTTCCCTTCTTTCAGTATGGCTGTAATAAATGCTTGTAACAACTCCTTCCTCATTTCCATCTCATCTCCCAATGCATTCATATATACAGTAAACTTAGGGACTAATATATCCATCTGGCCCAGGACTTTTCCCTGACACTGTACTCCTCAATGCCTCTTGGATTTCCTCCTGTGCTATTGGTTTTTCGAAAAATGTTAGACTTTCCTCTTTCAATCTCGGCAACCCTGCCTCCTTTAGATACATCTATCTTTTTTCTGGATCTTTCTATGTCACCATCTTTTAGATTTTTCGGTTTTATATTATACAACTTCCTATAGTATTTTTGAAATATTCTAGCAATATCAGTGGTTGAGTATATCAAGTCTCCATTCTCATCTTTAATCTTTTCTATGAAGTTCCTCGATTTCTTATTTCTCAATGTTCTCATTAAATATTTACCAGGTCTATTCCCTCACTGATATCTTTCTCTTGCCATATTAAATGTTCTCCTCGTTTCTTGTTCCATTAAGTTATTTAATTTATCTCTTTTTAAAATTATTTTCTGCTGGATATCTTTTACTGATCCCTTTTTATGTGATTGCTCTAGATCATATAATTCTCCTAGTAACATATTCATTTTCTTCTGCCGTTCTCTCTTTTTTTCTGCTCCTATCGCAATCAGAATCCCCCTGATATATGCCTTATGCGCTTCCCACACTGTGGCAATTAAGACTTCTTCAGTCTCATTTGTTTTAAAATATTGTTCTATTTCTTTTTTTTATTCTCAATTCTGTCTCATGATCCTGAAGGAGTGTCTCATTCAATTTCCATATATTTATCTTATTCTGTTCTCTTCCCCAATATAACTTCATTATGACAGGTGCATGGTCCGATATTGATATGAAATCTATGTCGACTTTAATCAGGAACTCCAAGAGTCTATGTTCTATCATTACATAATCCAATCTGGAATACATCGCATGTGCAGGGGAATAAAATGTATAGTCTCTCTCTCTCTCTAGGGTGTTTAATTCTCCAAGACTCCACAAGATTACATTGATATAACACCCTGTTGATAGATTTCATATGTTTATCTCCCCCATGCTGCAGCTGTGACGATGTATCCATCTGGGGGTCCATGCAAAAGTTAAAGTCTCCTGCCATAATTAGTTTGCCCTTCTTAAAAAACAACAGGCTCCTTAATATATTCTTCAGATAAGCCATTGGAGTTTTATTAGGACAATAGATATTTGCTAATGTATATTCTATTTCCTGTAATCTCCCCCTCAAAAACAAAAAACGACCTTCAGGATCAACCATTCTATCTTCTATATTAAATTCTTAGTTATCCCAATTGCTACCCCTTTAGCATATTTAGATGGTGAACCTGCATAGTACCAGGCAGGATAATATTTAGAGTATAACTTAACATTTATTTCCTCTTGCAAAAACACTACATCAATAGATCTTCATTGTAATTCTCTAAGGATCTTATGTCTCTTAACTGGGGAGTTCATTCTTTTACATTACAGGTCATGAAGTTCACCTCCTCCATATTCTATATTTTCTCTTTTCTCCTTCTTTCACCCTGAGGGAAGTACAGTTATCTATCAATAGGAGCACCAAAATATCTATACAATATTTCTTATTCCCCAACCCTCCCCTCCTCCAACCCATACCCTTCCTCCCTCCCTCTCCCACCCCCATCCCCAACCCCCCAACTACCCCTAGCAACCCCTTGGCCCTTATTTTGCCTTGAATAGTTTGTGGTCCTAGTCCCACTATCGATTCCAATCTGGGGCAAAACTCTGACCACACAAGCCCAACCAAACCCATGACCCCACTCTCTGGTTCACGAATCTAGTTGCATGAGTGACCTCCCACCACTCCTCTAGAATTCTCAACATTCCTAGGTGGGAGAAGAAGAAAAAAAAAGAAAACAAACATAAAGGGAAGGATAGAAGTCCTGTCATGACTGCATGATGCCCCCCCCCCCTTGTACATCTTCTCCCCTACTTATTTTCTCTCTAATACGCTCTCTTTTTGGGGATTATTTGCCATCCCTCCTTTTCTATTCCTATATTTTCCTTTACCCCTTCTTCCCATCCTGGAATATCTATTTTCTGTAGTTCATGCCTCTCACAAAAGTTCTTGGTGGAACCTCAATTTTGCCGAGCGACCATCTTTCCATCCAATTAAACATGCTGAGAACCTACAGCTGTATCGGACATTTTGTTTTTTCATCTGTTCCAGTAATGGTTTCAAAGTTCTCCTTCTACCTAATGTTTCTGGTGTTATATCGCCAAAAATTTTTAGATTTATTTCTTCATAGTTTATTACTGGTATCCCTCTTATCTTCGTCCGTAGATCTGCTTTATCTCTGTAATGATGGAATCGTACAATCACATCTTTGGGCTTTTCACTTGCCGTTCCTTGAGGTCTTCCAATTCTGTGTATTCTATCAATTTTCACCTGGTCTGTTGCTGATCTATTCATGATTGTATTTAACACTTTCCTCATAGTCTTCATCAGATATTCTCTGCAAAATCTCTGGTAAACCTCTTATCCTCAGATTGTTCCTCCTATTTCTGTTTTCATGATCTTCCATTTTGCAGAACAATCTCCTTTGCTCTTTTCGCATGTCCTCCATTTGTTTTTCTAAGTTGGTTATTACTTGGGCATGTTTATTCAATTTTTTCCTCCATTTCTTCTACTCGAGATAAGACTTGCCCCAAATCCTTATGTATTATCGCCATTTCATTTTTTATGGATCGTTCTAGTCTCAAAAACATTTCTGCTATTTCAATTTTAGTAGGCAATTGTGGGCTTTTTTTTCTTGTTCTACAGTGTTCTCTATATCGTTATTTTTCCATATCAACAGTTTGTTCAATTTGACTCAGATTGGATACTCCCAGAGACAATATATAGAGATCACCGATATTGTCTTCCACTTGCTCCATGTTGTCTCTCTTGGGTTTGACCCTGTGGACTTTTCTCTTGTGAGGGTATATATTTTTTAATAGTACTTATACTCATTTGAGATGTTTTGGATCCTTCCCCTTTCACATATTTACTCTTCATAGTGTTTGTGTAGTATCACTATCTTTTTAAATCAAGGAGCAAAACAAAAAAACTTCCACAGGATAAATTAGATTGGGGTTATAGTTTGCCGTAAATATTCTTATTCCTTTTATTGTTCCTGTAGGAGTAATATCACTTGGCTCTCCAATTTATCCCCACCTCAGTTTCCCCCCACGGGGCTCTTTGTATCACTTTTCCTTTTCTTATTCTTCTGTCTCCTCAGGATCTAATAGGTGATTCCCTATAGTTCCTAGTCAGTTAGTCAGTATTAGTCAAATTAGATTCTGGTCTCACCACTTCCAGCAGCCTTCTTTACACCACCTCTGTTCTGTCTTTGTCCACTTTGCTGGTTCTTTGCTGCTTTTTACATATCAAACACCGCTCCAGTTCTTACTGCTTTTCCTCAGGTGATTCCAGGGCACTCTGGGGTGGTCTGCCATGGTCTGTGTAAGGGGGATCACCCTTCATAGTATCCAGGGGGTCCTTCTTAGCAGTCTGGGCACATTGACTCCTCTTCTCTCCTCTCTGGCTGGCGGCACTCCTCTGGGTGGCCACATGACCTCCCAACAGTCACCTCTCCACTCTCTGGTGGAGTCCGCCTCCCTTCTGGCCAAGGACAATCTCCCGCTCACGCCACTACCTCGGACAGCCAGGACATGGGTGCAGGATGCCCCACAAACAGGCAGGTAACTGGCACTTCAAGCTATGGAACCACTCTTAGGCATACTTTTCTGCTGGCGGTACTCAGAAGTTCAGGAGCTCTGCAGTTCTCACCTCATGGAGCTTGTCAATGCCATGTTCAGTAGATAGGCCATCAGTAAATCAGGACTGATCAATTTTCAAATATATATACTGTGAACCATAGTTTGCAGACTCTATAACTACCACACAGACTAAGTGATGTGCACTAAACTGGGTTTTTGTTACCAAAGAATATAGTTGAATAAATTTGTGGCCTAAATTTATGAACAAAGATTATTTGTTTGCAAAAATTTATAACAGAAACTAAGAAAGTGCATTTTTTAAAAAAAGTTTGGTATTTTTTCTTTTATAAAGCAAAATAACATAAAACCCAGTGATGATTAAATACCACCAAAATAAAGCTCTATTTGTGTGAAAAAAAAAATGATACAAATTTAATTTGGGTACAGTGTTGCATGACTGAGCAATTGCCAGTTCAAGTAGCTCAAGGCTGAAAAACAAATAACGACCTGGTCATGAAGGGGGTAAAACCTTTCGGATGTTAAGTGGTTAAAAAAGAAATTACTTCTCCTGGCATTGGCCCTTACAACATATACAACTACAGGTACGGGAATATGGGCAGTGGGATCTCCATAGGAAATGCATTTCATTAAAAAATTACACCATATGTGAAAAAGGAAAGCATCCAGCAAATGTGTATTGAATGTGGTATTTGCTAGGTCATAAGTAGAGTAAATTTATATAGCAAACCCCTCTTTCCACCTGAAGAATGGACATTAGTAAACGTTACATGCATGCCTGATGAAGGGGTCAATGTGATAGTGAGGATAAATCTCACTGTTGGATGAGCTCCATAAATAGAGTGAATGGTTCCCTGGTGATGTGTGGCACATTTGCAGTTAATATATAAATACAGCTCTATCATTTTTCTTAAACCATGGGCCTCTGAATTATGGCCCATAAGCCAAAATAGGCCCACTGCAAGATTTTTTTTCGGCCCTCTGATGTAAGAGGGGATTCTAACGGGAACCCTTATGTGAGAGGAAGAAAAGAGATATGTCCCCAACACACCAGGGAACTAAATAAAAGGGTCCCATGCTTTTGTGAATGATCACATCACAGCAGAAAGTAGCAATGTCTCAGAGGCATGCAGGACCCCGTCATCAGGAATGCCTAATGAAGGGGTGTTGCATGCCTGATGAAGGGGTCTTGCATGTCTCTGAAATGTCGCTATCTTCTGCTGTGATGTGATTATTTAACATAGCATTGGACCCTTATATGGAGTTCCCTGGTGTAATGGTGACATATCTCTTCTCTTGAAGTTTTTCCATTCTCCAGCCGATGACCAATACAGCACCTACTCACTCTCCAGCCATTTTTAGGAACGTGTGCATTGGGAATATTGCCTAGGCCTTATGTGAGCAGAACTCTGATGGGGACTCTCATGTAAGGGGAACTGTCATATAAGGAGGACTTCAGTATAAGGGGGACTTTGATGGGAATCTTTTGTAAGAGATGGGTCTTATATAAGGGGACACTGGGATGGGGACTCCCATATAAGAGGGATTCTGATGTACAGTAAGAGGAACTTTGAATGGGACTCTGATGTAAAAAGCTCTAATGGGCTCAAGTTTATTTGGCATTTCTGTGCTTTGTTTTACAGAATTTTTTTGCTGTTGTTCTAAATCACATCATGAATATTACAAAAAACTCCAAGTAAAACTTGGTTCATTTAAATTTGATGTGTTCATTTATGAAACTAAAATTTTTGGCCTAAGAATATTTGTAAAATATAGATGATTTGGCCCACGTACTGAAACGTTTGGAAACCCCTGCATTAAGGGCCCTGTGAATATGATGTTGCTGCTTATAAGAATCCTAATATAATACAACTCTGATAAAAACAATTTAGATTTGGCCGCCAGAATTACCAATGAAACGTCTTGCAATATTGCAGCAATTACAAAAGTGATTCATCCATAGTGATCCCCGCCACTAATAATAAACACAAAAACCCTAAAACTGTTTAAACTGGAGTCTTTATTTTCTTGTGGTCAACCACTAATGACTTTGTGTTAGAAAGTTTAAAGGACTGGCACCGAGGTCCAAAGTGAATTATGCCACAGGGATGGCGCAGCAACTTTTTCGCCAATGTTTCACTCATTGCTTTGGAAATGAAGATGTTATATATAGCCTGTGAGGAATAATGCATCACAAGTGATGGCAACCATGTTACAGCTTAAACCACATTATTAGTTGACCACAAATGGTGGCAGCTTTGGGCCTTCATTATAAATGCATTGACCTTTGCCGTAAGCCAAAGACATATCCAGTTAACTCTTGCTGCACGTCCATTGGCGGTGTTGAGAAGAATACATATGATCTGATTTAACAAGGAACTCCAGGCTACTGTATCTGTAAGCCATGGGTGAATATCACTGAATTCAAATAAATGTTTTAAAGTGCTTCTAGACCCAGGAATAAAAATGTATTATACTTTAGCTTACCAGTCCTTAGATGGGGTTGGCTGCATTACTTTTCTTTTTTCAATATTTTTTTTTCCTTACTTTCAAATAGTGCCAACAACACACATGTCCTATCGTAGGGTGATTACACTCTTTTACTGTACCATATTAGTGGAGGAGCAGTGTTGTCACTTACTACAGGAAGAATCTCCTAGCCCTGGTTCACACTCGTGCTGGCTGTGCGTGCCTGCGTTTTCACAAAACAAAGTGCATGTACCTTTATAAAAATGGGACCACAGAGAAATCGCATGGTCTTCTTCTTCTGCCCTTTGAAAAAGTGTACTCACACGAAACGCGTTAGAGAGGTGCCCCCAAACAGTGACCACAGCCCGCACGGTCCCTATGGACGGCCGGTGGCCATCTTGGAAATTTTAAATTTAAATTTATTTACCTGCTTTTTATATTACACTTTCAAATAAAATACTACACTATTGGGTACCTCTCTTCTGGACTTGTTTGTTCTGCGAGCCCCCCACAAGGTGATTCCTGACACATGAGAGTGTGTAAGATCCCCCTGGTGGCTGATGACTGAACACCTGGAGATGGGCTATCCGCCTTGGATGCATATCACCTTGATGCTGCTGGCCTGATGACCTTTCATGTTGGAGTGTTCCAGATCCAGATGACCAGGAGTAGGTCTTACTTACTCCAATGAGCAAAAGAATGCGCTATCTGGTTAGTGCAATCAACATTTATTTTCTAAGCCACCAAAGTCACGGATTGTTTTCACTATTTCTCAATACTACCGGACATATTGACTTTGTCACCAATGTCACTATATGCACTTTTTTTCGTATGATATACTTAATGGACTTACATCATTGGTCTCAGCGCCACTAACCTTGCTCATTTGCATGCATTCATAATGTACGCTGTATTATCTATTATTTATTTTGTTTTATCTATTCTTTTAGCGCTGCATATTTTATGTCAATATATGCGATTTCCCTGCTGTTCCCACACCTGTAAGTGCGCTGCTGGCTGAAATGTGCAGAAGCCCTGCATGTCTTGTAAGAGCACGCACCATGATTTGGCTGCAGGTGGGTGCGAGTGTAGAAACAGATGCGATTCCCTCACCCGTAACTAGCCCGCACAGTGTGAACCAGGGTCCTATCTCCATAACAAGGAGGAGAGGTGTTATTTGGTTCACTTATCAAACTGGATTTGACTGATAATTATGCACAAGATGACACCAAATTGCACAGGGTTTCATTCTGGCAAGATCAACTTTGTACTTATTAAAAATATATAACGAAAGCGGTGTCATTACCCCGAAACAAAGAATAGTTAACCTCTTGTTGCCCACGTGATTTATATGTGTAATTGCAAAGAAGGTGGACTTTACCGCATATATAAAGCACATATGTGTCCGTAGACGGGTGAGGTTTTTGTGAAGAGAGCATGCTCATTGTGCACTACCACCACAGTGACCGAGCTGTCATAGGCAACTCCCCGTCTCTAGTAATGATCAGGAACTGTCAGGATGGACTCCTAACCATGTGATCACTGTGACAGCAGTGACAGTGGTTATGTGATCGGGCAGTCTGTGCCGTCCCCCCTGGGCATAAAGACCAATTTAAAGATATCATACATATAAGGTGCAGCGCTAAAATAACATAAATAAAAACAGCATATTATAGCATAAAATAAAGTGCATATATCAGATCACACTGAGGTGAACTTGAGTGAATAAAGAGTCCCAAGATAAATGAGAGCCCAACGTGGGGATCCGGTAGATCCTAATGAGTGCGTGGGGCAGAGTTCCAGTGTACCACACGGTGAATCTAGGGTAAAAAATGCACACTCACCAGAAATGCATCAAAAATATGCATGTGAAATTTATCCTGTTACATCAGGTAGTGGTCATCTACTGCCAAGGTAAGGTCAGGGTCATACACCTTCCAATCGCAACTCAGGGTAGGTACTCCAAAACGTGTCTCAAACGTGTCACCATCTGGGGTCCCTTTTTTGAACAGGTTCTGCAAGTGGGGACTCTCATTGAAGAGAGCCCAATAAGGGACACCACATAGCGTGATACCGTATACACTGAGTTTATTATATCAGAAGGTAACACAACATTGAATGGTAGGGATAAAATGAAAGTAAACACTGACCAGATAATGTTCAGGATGGCCACCAGCAGTGGTCAGACGTCTGGATACTGTAGCCCCCCTTAAAGAAAGACCCTTAAATAAAGATATGATGGGGCTGCGAGGAAAGGGGTTAACGGTATCTACATGCTGTGAAGATACAAGTAGTTATGTATGTTCTTCTAAGCATACCAAGTTAGAAACATAAATATCCAACCTAGATTACCCTAATTCCTAGAACTGCTCAACAGGGACAGGATTCTACATATCTAATTCAATGGTATGCAGGAAAAATTACAAACAACATGAAATTTCCCAGCACACTTACCAGCTAGCCTGCAAAAAAAAAATTAAATTAGACTTGCCTAACAGTTTATGTTAAAGACAGGTTTTTGTTACACACATTTGCAAATATATGTGAAAGCCACAGTGCCTCGTCAAGGCTCCTCTGTATATTGCAGTTCTAACTCTATAGTTTTGAGTCTTCTAATTGGAGCACATTTAGCAGTGGATAAGTTAGAGGCAGGTTTGGCTGGAGGGGGTCCAATCCTTCTTGCAGAAAAAATTGCAATATGTTAAGATCACTCTGGTATGCTAAAAGTACACCACTGTTGATGGAATATTTAACAAACCAAAAGGAAGCAATAGAGAAGTGCATTACTACTACTGTACTACTACTACTACTACTAATAATAATAATAATAATACAAATTGCTATTAAATAAGTAGTAATAATAAATCTAGATTAGAACCAGGGCTGTATTTAGACATCACACTACCTAGCACACCTGAGAGATGACATTGTATGACCGATCATGCATTTGGTTTAGTAAAACATATAATGTGCTGTTGACGATTTGAAAGCTGCTTATTTACAGCAGCTTTTATAGTGTACAGACTGACAAACCAAAGAAATTAGAGACACTTTTGTGTTTCTTGGACTATGCTGAGTCTTAGTCTGAGAGTTTATTTCAGTTTGTTTATGTGTTGGTGCGCGGATCCAGTGCAGAGACCAGAGCGGGAGTAATTAGAGTTGGAGTCATGGAGATTGCTTTCAACATAAGGCTTGATTACTTACAACTGGGTCTCAAGAATGCATCACGTTAGATACAGGGAAATTTGATTGGCTACCATGAACAATCCAGTTTTTACCCATTTTAACCCCCCTGGCGGTATTCCTGAGTGTAGCTCGGGCTTAAGTTTCAGTATCAGAAGCTGTAACCCCAAGCTACACTCAGGATTACCCTGTAGCGTTGCTCAGGGATTCCCTCCAGCACTTACCTTGTCCTGCGCTCCTGCGATATCCCCCGCAGCGCCCCCGGCCATCTGCCAGCATCCATCTTCCGGGTTCCATTCCCTGCGAGCGTTGGGACGTACGGGACGTACGGGGGATGGAAACGGAGGGAAATTAAAAAATATAAAAATGTGACATTCACTCAATACACTAAAATCTGATAGTATTACATTACTGTATCAAATCATTTCACATACATTTTGTCCTGAGTGCTTTGCCCTGTGCCTTGCCTGCATTTTTACCATTCTTTCTTGGAAACTGAGAAACATCCACGGCGTCCAAAAAGCGTCCCTTTAGGTGAAAAGCTGTTTTAGACCATCTAGAGAACAGCGATAGTAAATAAGAACCACTTACAGAATTGAGTGATAATGATTCGTGGGGAAATTCGTCATCAGACACTGAAAACGATTTTGCGACTGAGCTCAGTGATGTGCGAACTTGGTGCTCTATTTCATATTTCAGTGTTTTTGGTTTGATTACATTATTGAATTAAATTTATTATTATATTATTTTTTATGATTATTTATTATATTAGAATTTATGATTTTGTGTTTCAAATGTTATCATACCCGGGATGTTTATTAGACTCTTGTTCGGACAGATTTCAGTGAGTTATTTAAAGAATTACAGGCCTACAATAAAAAAAACAACATATTTCCATGCAAAAAAATATATCGCTTTGAGCACAGAAATACTGACATAATCAAACCGCTAGGGAGGTTAATAAACTTACCTTTTTTAAAAAAAAAAACAGTGGTTCATCTGGAAGGTAACATACTGGGAGGATATTGTCTATGTGATTAGAAGACTTGCCTTGCAGCCAGCTATGCATTGTATACTTTAAACCCACCATGACATACTGTATATCTAGATAGGGTTTGTATGATCCTCTCATGTTTGTAAGGGTCTCCTCCCACAATCTGAAAACATAATTTAGGATAGTTGGATTGTGGCATTACAAAGTCTGGGTAAATGTATAAATGTGGAGATTGGAGAGTCATTAGATCAGCCTTTCTCAACCTTATTAACAAGGAAGAACCCTTAAGATAACTTTCTGGTCTCAGGGAACCTCTGCTAATAATTATTTCATCTACAGCTCATGGTATATTAGTGTGATGGTCAGTGGGAGAATACTGCTTAGATTTCTGGTCATTGGTAAGAATCCTCCCTACTTTTAGATAGCTAAAATGAACAAACAGTGAACAAACAGTGTCAGCTGTTACTAATCTGAGAGGCAGAAATTGTTCATGGCTCAGGAATTCCCTAGCAACCTGCAAAGGAACCCCAAGGTTCCACAGAATCCTGGCTGAGAAAGGTTGCATTAGATTGTGTCTTTTGGGTGCAGGGATAGACATGAGGGTGTCAGGGTACTCTGTAAAGTGCAGTGCCATATGGTTTACCCAAATAAATACTAGGGGAAAAAATTGCATGTGTAAAAATGTAAAAGTACATATAATGCAAGAATTAAAAATATTCTTTGTCTTTTTTTTCAGTAGCTGCAAATTGTCCTTCTCTTTCTATTTTCGTATGTTTCTATGGCTACAGTATATTACGTTTTCCTTCACTAAAAATGGGATCAGCTTTTTTTGTTTGTTGGGATTGTAATTTTCTTTAAAATGTAAGTATACTATTAATAGTCATCTAGTCTCTTACCCCTCCAGGATCATCACTATTAAAAGGGAACCAGACAGAATTAGGCTTATGATAGAATTTAAACAATTGGGGGAGGAGGGGGTATTGATGGTAAAATAGGTCTAAACTTTTTTAGGACTTCCTGAAAAAGATAAATAAAAATTTAACTGACAAATTTCTTAAGATCTTAAGAAACTCTTTTACAAAAGACCAAAGACCAATAGTGTTATGCCTGGAACACACACTAAGTTTTTTTCATTCAACCCAGTGGGTTGAACTAAAAAAACTGAGGAGCTCATGAGGAGGTCGCTGTAGTAACTATGTAATGTTAGTAAAGCGATCTCCCCGCTGAGCTATTGTGTTGGCTGAGAGCGCTGATCGGATATCAATCGACTGCTGGTTTTCCAGCATGCTTATTCAACAGAAGCCAGTCATGAGATCAGCTTCTGTCAGACAAGGATCTGTACACACAGCACGAATGCTGTCCAGTATCTACTGAACCAGCTGATTTTGGCCAATATTCGTCCCGTGTTTACAGGCTTAAGTCACAGCCATTAATCTCCCACATCCAATGTTCACCATGTTAGTGAGCTCTGTATTAAATGAATATTAAAACATCATTATCTAGTGTCCCACACATCAGCATTAAAGCCCAGCTCCAGCTATCTTTTTTGTTTAGTTTTGGACCGAGAGAAGGGTGAGGACACCTGTAAATGTGTAGTGTTTGTAAACCCCCAAAAACTTTAATCCATTTTATTATTTTACAACACTAACCACAGGGTCTAATTGTTGTGGTAGAATTGTCAGCCTGACATGCAAGTTCTTGTATTTACATTACAGAATGCTATGCCGACAAAATGTTCCTTTAGCCAGACTGTAGACACATCTCCTGGCTAACCTAAAAATATTTTAGTGACAGGAGATTTGAGTTGGAAATACTGCTGTCACAGCTGAAGCCAAGCACGTACATTAGTCTCTATCCACAATCCTTAAGGTGCCATATTCAGGAGAGAAGATTGTGGTAAAAAATAAAAGGTAAGCATGTAAAGGGTTATCTTTATACAACGGCTGATAGGATCAATTTCTGTCTGTTTGTAGCCCGACCTGTCCTCGTTTATCTCTTACCACCGGATCCGGGAGAAATAAAGCTCTCCACACAGAAGTATAACATCAGTATTTCTAAAAGTTTAACACAAAGCAAGAGATGATATACAGAAACTCAACAGGAGTTTCTAAGTCAGGATAACCAATGAAACGTTATACTCTTATCAGTATAGTTACGTGAGAGCTGAAACTGCAAATGTCCGTACGGTACATCCGTTTACAGAGCAATGAAAGAAATTCCTGAGAAATAAAACTTGAGCTGTTACATCTTTAACATGGAGGCATTATATAAAATGGATGCCAGTTTAAAGATATTATTGAAAGGAATGCAAAAATGGGCATAACGTTTTTTTTTAACTTACATAGGTCATACAAACATCACATGTTGGTAGTGTAACTCTCCCTGTACAATAACTCTTCTTCTTCTTCCATTTTGATTGCAAGTAAATATTGGATTCCAAGCAGAAGTAACATGCCATCATTATGTTCTTGACAAAGGAGGGGTGCAGGCTGTCCAACCTCCACAGAAGGCTACAGAATGTTTATAGAGATGATACGTTGACAAGAGCAATGTCTTATCATGGGTGACTCTGTCAATAGTGTCATTTCTGTGAACATTCTGTAGGCTTCTATAGATGTCAGACAGCCTGCAGTCCTCCTTTGTCAAAAACACAATGACAGCAAATTGCTTCTGCTTGGAATCCATTATTTATCTGGAGCTAATGTAGAGGAAGAGTTACTCTACTAACATGTGAAATTTGAATGATCTATGTAAGTTATTTAAAAGGATACATCCACTAAATCACACATAATTGGGAAACGATCACCAAAACAAGGTCATAAAAGAGATTATAAACCTTCTTTACTGTTGGAATACAGTGTTCATGTATTTCTGTGCAACGACTACACCAACAGTATGCAGTGAAGATATATTCTTCAACCAGTAGATGGCAGTGTTTATAAGTTTGTAGCTGCATCTGTGGTACTGTAGCAGCAGCTAAACACATGTGGACTGTGCATTATCTGTTCTCTAGAGCTATATACAGAATCTCTAACAGGTTATGGACCCAAACACTCAGTCACAGCTGACTACAGAAAAGCAAAGTGCAAGATACAGCAACAGAAAGAAGACTGCAAAATAATAAAATAAAATAGCCAGCAACAAAGCTTTCACTTGCAAATCTAATAAAACAGAACTACCAGTCTTGGAAATTCAGCATGAATATGCTGCTAATAAGAGAAGGTACGTGGAAATGTATAAATGAAGTCAGAGCAGAACACCCTTCAGATGAGTGGATAGAGAAAGACCAGAAAGCTCAGAGCACAAGCTCTCTTAGCATGGAAGATGATCAAATCATACATACTATATGTAAGTGTAAAACTGCTAAGGAAATGTGGAAAGGATTACAAAAGGTGCATGAAAGAGATAATCTTAGCAATAAACTGTATTTGATTAGAAAGCTATACCTATGCCTTCTAACGGCCAGGAGGATCATACTTAAGGCCTGGACATCTTCCAAAGGCCACTCACTCTCTACAGTCAAGAAGCAGTTGAAAACACTTTTATACCTAGAAAAATTAGATGCCCTCTTACAAAACTTTGGACTCACCAAATGCTTCTTTACTTGTTGGAAAACCTTTGTTGAATAAGCTTTTTCTTCGACTGAAATACACCAACTCATGACCACCTTTCAGTTTTCTGCCTTGTAGAATGTTACCAATACTCTGGGTAAACTCAAATTAACCAAACCCTGCTGCCACTCTGGACAGGGAACCCCCTCATCCTAACAGGGGTCAACTACACCCACTCTGAGAAGGTTATGAGCACACCCTCTGATCACAACTGTGCCTTTTACATCCCTATCTATCCATGTGACTCTAAGAAACCTGGGCAGACCCATCAAGTTCTATGCTTACTCTGGTTAAAAAAAAAAATTCTGTATGTAATATCCTATTTAGTATACAGAATTTGCTTTCTCTTTCCCATCGCGGTACAATGTGAGATGGAGACAACCCTATCATCCACACTTCTTGGTTCGTACCTTAATATTTTTTTTACTTCTATAATGCCATACTTTGTACCTTTTACTTGCTAGTTTGATACTTATGTATCGGTCGTTAATTGATGAGTATACACCTTATCTCTTTGTTTCTAGCTTTAATGTACTTTACAAATGTCTGAATAAAGATATTTACAAAAAAAGCTATACAAAACCAATCTGATGAAAGGCTAGTATATGCAGGATTACATAAGGCACATCTTGGAAATGGTTGAACACCTGAGAGGTATAGGAGCAGAAATAAAAGATTTTCATGTTGCAGCACTTTTACTAAGTGGTTTACCAGAAAGTTATAAAACGCTAGTCAAAGCACTTGATGCACGCCCAGATGGTGAACTCACATTGGAATATGTTAGGGGAAGCTTATGAATGAAAATAAGCGTAAAACAGAAAGCATTAATGGTGATGGTGCTTCTATCACAGAGTCTGTTTTAAAGACGAAAAATAGGAATAAAAACAGTAACATGCAACAAGAAATATGTGAATATTTTGTGTGCAAGAAACAAGAGCATTTAAAAGTTGATTGCAGAATCTGGAAAGCTAGAATGCAAAAACAAACTAAAGTAAAAAAGGCTAAAAGTGTGAAGGAAGAAACTGATTTTTTTTCAGTTAATGAATATGCTTTTCATTCCAAAAGTTGCACCTGATCTTTTTCGACATGGCGTGTTGATTCAGGAGCCACAAGTCACATGACAGAAATTTCTTTAGTCACTTTGACCAGAGTAAAACAGAAAAAATTACCACAGCTAATGGGCAAAAAATGTAATCAGATGGAATAGGAGGCAGTTTTGTTTTCTGTCATATTTCCCAGTGTCACCAGAAAGATACCTGTGAAAAATGTCCAGTATGTCCCTGCTCTTAAAACTAATCTTTTTGCAATGAAGAAGCTCACAAAACAAGGCAATGTAGTGACCATCCAAGGTGACAGTTGTACTATCACAAAATGAAAAATCTTACTTGCAAAGGCTAAAATTACAGATAAACGGTATTAGCTGAACTACAATGATGTGGTTAATACTGCCAAGGAGGAAAAACATTCAAACTGCATTTACACATGGCACAGATGATGTGGGCACAGAAGTCCTGACGTAATAAATAAATTTACGGAGGATGACTATGCATGTAATCAAACAATGAAATGCACCAGCTGTATAAAAGGAAAAGTAACAAGAAAAGCCTTTCCAAAACAGAGTAATAGCAGAGCTAATAAAAACCTCTAGACTTAATTAATTCAGATCTTTGTGGTCCAATGGAAAAATTGACTCCAGGAAATATCTATTTTCTCATTTTTATAGTTGATTACTCCAGGTATACCACACTACTGTATACCTGTTACACAACAAAAGTAAAATACCAGAGAAACTTGAACAGTAATCGGCTCAACTAAGCAACAAATTTGGCAAAATGCTGAGTTTATTACACATGGAACTGAATCTATGTATAGGTGATAACACACAGGTGATTCTCAGAAAGCATTGCATAGTATTTCAAACTACTGTACCATACAACCCAGAACAAAAACAGAGTTGCAGAAAAAATTAACAATACTCTATGTGATTGTGGAAGAACCATACTGTTTGATGCAGATACGCCAACCACATACAGGAGGGAGGCAATTATGACCGCATGCTATCTCCAAAACTGACTACCAGGAAAATCAACTGAGAACACTCTATATGAACTGTTGAATGGAAAAGCCCTGAATCTGAACCATCTAAAACTTTTTGGAAGCAAAACCGATGTGCACATCCCAAAAGAAAACCGTTAAAATGGGATGCTCGCACAAAGGAAGGTGTACACATGAGGTACAGTGAATCTCAAAAGGAATACAGAATTCTACACCAAGACACAAACAAGGTAACCCATCAATAGCAATGTCATTGTCGATGAAACTTCAGTTTGTTCAAAATTTCATGAATTAACGCAAACGCTTGGAACACAAACTGAGGGTAATTCAACATCAGTGTCACATGAAGAAAATCAACAAATTGACACAGAAATAGAAATTGATGCAGACAATTCCAATACTGTAAAAGAAGAAACCAGACCACAAGAGGCTTCAATCAGGAAATCCACCAGAAGCAATAAAGGCACCCCAGCCAAATGTCTATCCTATGTTGTTCATGTAGCATTAAAACCAAAGTCAGATTGGAATGAGATGCAAAAACTCCCAATCTAAAAGAAACAGATTTATAGAACTGAGATCTGAAATGGGACTAATATAAGGAGTAGTGCTTATGAGGGGGTGTTGGTGTCAGGAATGGACTTACCAGTAATGGTGGGACCCACCTGCCTTGTGGGCTGCAGTACCAGGGCTGGCCAGCGGGTGCTCCCGGCAATCAGAGACTCAACCCTGCAGCCAGCCAAACACCTGAAGTTGATCATGCAGGTGTATTTAAGGGATGGCCAGACCTGCAGTCTCTGCCTTGGTGTGTGTTTTTCCTGTTCCTGTTCCTGTCTCTGTCTGATTCGTTGCTGACCCTGCCTGATCCGGACCTCTGCTGACTTCTCCTGTTTTATCCCTGGCTTGTGACCCCGACCATTCTCTGCCTGACCCCCTGTACCTACCTGCCCGATTGTTATTGACCCAGCCTGCCTGACGACGCTTGCATTATATGTACTGTTATCTGTGGGTGGTTTGGTTTGGTTCGTTTGCACTGTGTTATGTTTTAGTATTGCACTGCGTTTATGTTTGTATTGTTAGTCTTTAATAAATTATATTGTTTATAACTTATCTGAAGCCTGCGTTTCCCTGCGTCAGTCACATACCTCTGGTCACACCCCGGAGCCCTGACAGTTGGAATACAATATGCATGTATTTATGCGCAACAACTACATCAACAGTATTCAGTAGAGATATATTCGTCAACCAGTAGATGGCAGTATTTATAAGTTTGTAGCTGCATCTATGGTACTGTATACTCTATTGTCTTTTCTGAGAATAACGTTTCCTGTTATCAGGGAAGCAGCATATAAACACATGTGGACTGTGCACTCTCTTTTCTGTAGGGCTATATACAGAATCTTTAACACTCACTCTACTCAAAAATGTGTTTTTATTGCTGTTTCATATTGGAAGATTTCCCCACTTCCTGTTTTCTCTGACACCTTTCAAACAGACAGGAAGTGAGGGTACATCTATCAAACTAGGACAAAGACAGCAGTAAAAAGTTGAAGTGTTTGAAACTTTCCAAACCATATCCAAAAACTTAAAAAAACAAATGTATTGGTTGGGTTTAAATCAGTATTGCTTTTCAGTGAGCTATTTTTATAACTTTTGATCATCTCATGTGTTGTTCATCTTTCAAGTTTCTGTACAGCTTTATTAACTTAGCAACATACACATTACAAAGTGGTAGTTTTGGCATGTGTCTAGTGTTTGAAAACAGCATGATATAAGCTGGGATTGCCTTTTAAAGGGTTACCTTTTATTACGTTCCAGCATATGCTCAGCCTAGTTGGCCGGGACACAGAAGTTGAAGTTGAAAGACAGCTGGTTGTTTGCAGGTTGGTTTGAACCATATGGTCCTATCTGCTACATTTCCCTCAAGCTATAAAGCTTTTCATCATGCCAAAGCCCCTTCTGTGACACGAATGGCTTTAGCTGACCTCTTGAGAGGCCTCTGGACAAAGTTAAAGAGAATCCTGAATGTTCCACTGCAAATACGGTTTCATTCTGAACAGAACTTGGAACAAAGGTCATTTTTCACTCCAAGCTAATTAACTTTCCTTGTTTAAAGAGTCCATTGTAAGTTTACAGTGGATATTTGTGTTTGTGTTGCGCTATGTGTGGTCATAATATATCACTTAAAGACATCATGCTTATCAGGATAATGACAATTTCGGTTTTCTATCCAACCATGAAGAGTTATTGGACATCGGCTTAAGAATACAGGCATTAATCAGCTGTACCTAGAACTTCCATTGTAGAGAGTTATGAATCTTATTATACTGCCAAACATGGCATATTTATACTTGCTATTTCATAGTCTACTGTTCAGCTGTAGAATGGCAAGCATAGTGGAAATTAAAATTTCCCATGAGTCCTTAATATCCTTAATAAATTGTGCACCAGCCACATAATTGTAGCTCTGCATTTAAAAGTGGTCTAAAAAGTTAGGGTCTGCCATTCTATCATGAAATCACTATATTCTTTTTTTGCGCATTATTGTAAAATAGTATCTTATTAAACTGACATTTATTTAAATGAGAGAGGTTCTAAAAACAGCAAAGTATAGTTTGTTGGTTATTTGAATTATGTTTTTATGTTAAAGGATAATTCCAGGTGGTTCCAAATAACCAAATATTACTAAAGTGCTAAGATTACCACTTTGTAATGTGTGCAGGATGAACTGAACCCTAAGAGACTTGTTTGGCATTGTTATTGAAAACCAAAATAAAAAAAAAAAGGAAATGAATCAAACATCAATAAATATCAGTAACTAATGGACATGCACCCAGAATTACTACCAGAACATGAGTGATGCCATTCCTTTACAATAAATGTTGGTAAAAAACCCGACATCTTGCATGACTTGTCAAATAGATTGTAAGCTCCAAGGAGCAGGGCACTCCTAACCCTCTTGTATTCAACTGTACTGTTCCTGCATTGTCTCCCATTATATTGTAAAGTGCTCAGCAAACTATTGGCGCTATATAATTCCTGTATAATAATAATAATAATAGTAATGATAATAATAAACAGATTGCCTCCATCTGTAGCTAAAGTAGAAAAAAAGTATAACTTCAATAGAGTAAAACATACAAACAGGGAGACTTTAGGCATTGCTCTTTCAAATATATGGAGCATTCTCCTAGGCAGGTGCTAGAATTAGATGTTTTTATAGGTAAATTTAGTTGTTACTCTGTAGTCAGAGTGGCTGTAAACATTGATCAACCACTTGCCCTCCAGAGGATTTACCCCCCTTCCTGACCAGGCCATTTTTTGAGATAAGGCGCCGCGTTACCTTAACTGACAATTGTGCAGTCATGCAACGCTGCACCTAAATGAAATTTATGTCCTTTTTTCCCATAAATGGAGTTTTCTTTTAGTGGTATTTGATCACTTGTGCAGTTTTTATTTTTCGCACTATAAAAAAAAAACCCGAAATTTTTGAAAAAAAAACCACAATATTTTTTACTTTTTGCTATAAAACATATCCAGTAAAAAAATGTAAAAATTAAAATTTAGTCATAAATTACGGTTAAAATGTATTCTGCGACATGTCTTTGCTAAAACAAAAAATTCCAATACTGTACTTGTAAATTAAATGGTTTATGTGAAAGTTATAGCGTCTACAAATGGCGGTATATATACTGGAATTTTTTTTTATACTAGTAATAGTGGCGATCAGCGACTTACAGCCAGGGGTGGACTGACAACTCATGGGGCCCCTGGGCAATAGGGGATCATGGGGCCCCTGTGTCCTTGCCAAAACTCAAAAAAGCCTATGAAAAAGGTACCAGGGGCATCTCATGGGGCCCCCTACTGACCCCGGGCCCTCGAGCAGTGCCCGAGTTTCCAAATGGTCAGTCCGCCCCTGCTTACAGCTGGACTGCAGGACTGCGTCGGGCATTCTGACACTGGGGGGAACTGACTAACTGCCACTGACATCCCAATGACACTAATACAGTGATCAGTGCTATTAAAAAGCACTGACACTGTACTAATGACACTGGGCAGGAAGGGGTTAACATCTGGGCGATCAAAGGGTAAACTTTGTGCTGTGTGTGTTTTTCTAGGGAAACAAGTTGTGCAGAGAAATACACAGTAGAATGTTACTGCTGGCAGGAGAGAGACCTGTGCTGTTTACACACATCTATCCCCTGTCAATGATACTCAGCGATCGCTGGGTGCCAGGGGGGAATCTCTGGCAGGGACCCAGTGATCAACATCTGTAGCCACCAATGGTGGTACTGGTATGGCAACGTGAATGTGTGCACGCCTCCTACCCAGAAATGCAAAATCACATATATATATGTGATTTTGCGCAGCCCAGTAATTCTGCTATAGGGCGATCGGGAAGCGGTTAACAAAAAGCATAGTTAGCTCACTGTACAGACCCACCTATCTACCCAGTAACTCTGTATCCAATCAGGCAGGGCCTTGCACTACATAGTTGATGGTAGATCTAAAGGAGATTGTACAATCAGATTGTATAGTGTATGGTGAATGTTACAGAACCCAAAACACAATTATCCTGTTTTCAATACTACAGCTCTATCCACATACACTGTTATCTGATCTCTCAGCACATACTGCCAGATGAATGACCTATGGAAGATGCAAGTTAAGGTAGAAGAAAAAAAATGGTGTCTGTATATTTAATGAGAACAGTGATCAGTGATTGATTGCTTTTCCTTCAATATTCGTGCACCTGGAAGTGGGTGGGAGGTAGGAGGATAGATGATGCAGGGTATGTGCTAATGAGGTCAGTTGGTCAACTCCTTCCTGTGTTGTGACCTAAAGTCTCTGCTGTTAATAGGGCAGAAATAATGGAGAAGCTTTTTTATACAGCCAATAAATTTTTGAATTTCTGCAAAGAAGTACATTAATGCTATATTGGTACATAGGGGAGCTGGAATTTAGAAAAAAAAGAGTGAACAAAAGTGAACTTATCCTTTAGCCCGCTTTCAGCTGAAAATGGGTCACAGGATTGCAGAAGGTCCTGCACTACTGTGATTCACAGGAGAAGTACAGCCAAACAAGCATAGTTAGGCCTAATTATGCGGGGATTTCAGGAAGCCCACTACTGCAAATACACTATTTTATCAAATTTTTTTTCCCAATTCCAGCTGTGGCCCTCTGTCCACTTAGAAGTGTAATAACTTGTCACTTGAAAACACCAGGTCATGTGACCCAAAACCAAAGTGCTACAAGACGCACTTTTAGGAAACTAGCCAGCTTGCTTCCCTAATGGCTTCTTGTATTGTACAGAGCTCCAAATAGTGGGGAACTTAAAAAAAATGGTAACCAACTTCCATGATCATTAGCTCTGTCCTCCCATCTTGTATTGCAATTGGCTCATCACTGAAATGGAAGGCTTGCTTGCCAATAGTGAAGTGGAGGGAGCAGAGCAAACAACTTCAGAAGCCAGCCACTGTTACACTTACAGGGCTTGAGATTTACTACGAATTAAAGCATATTAATTATACAAATTTACTTTGAACTTTGTATTGGAATATTCACTCCATTTGGAAATGTGATTATTCACTTTGAAAAACATCTACCCAAACTGTATTTTTGTTTGCAAATGATTGCATCATGAAAGTCAACAGGGCTTCGCCTCAATCATTAAGCTAAGGGAAAATTCACTTGCAAAATGGAAATTTAAGTGAACGTTCTATACTCCTTTTAAGCAACCCACAAGATTCATTTTTTTTTTCACTCAACCCGCTGAGATGTGGATGGGGGAATCATTTCCCCTGAGCTATTGTATTCTGACACAAGGCAGACTTCTCCACCATTGGAATAGGCTGATCATTGCCGCCAATGGCAGCTGGCGGCACTGGTCCTGCAGAAACAGGCTGATTGAAGGAAAATCAACTTCTGTGCAACTAGCCTGCCCTTACAAGGATCAAAATTCATTTAGTCCCTGCTGAACTGGCCAAATTTCAATCCATGTATGGCTGCATTTAGTTACTCAACCCACTGCCTGCATTATGTGTCACTGACCTTGAACAAGTATTTCAAGAGCAGGAACGTTAGGGAAAAGTCAGAATTTTTTCACACAAGGTAAAATGAGTGGACTATCTGTGTGGGCACCCGGCTGTAACAGCTTGCGACTTCACAACCAGGTACCCACTGCGCATGAGCGAGTAGCACTGTGCTTCCTGAATAATCTTGTAGTCTTCTGGGACCTGTCACGTGTCCTAAAAGACTACAGGGAGGGAGGACACCTTCCGTTTCCGATCGCCTAGGCAATCGGACCGGAAGTGGGAGTGGGTACCTGTCAAATTCGGGTAACCGCCCCCCAAAGGTGCCCATCCTTAATGGGGACAGGGGAAGCAGTCCTTAAAGCAGAACTTCCCCTATTGGGTGGAGCTCAGCTTTAAACACAGTTGTGTGGTTTCATGAAACACAGATTAATGTTTCTGCACTGCTTTTTCAACACAATCTTTTATACATGATGCATTATATTATATGAATGTCAATTCAACAATTGTTCAAAATCTAAGGATGATGTAATTCTCCATAATGCAATTATTTTCAATAAAAAAAAAATACTGAAAAGCAAACCAGTGATTTTTACATTAATATAGTTTATTATAGTTTATAAACTATAACTATGTTCCGGGTCATACAAGTGTACCATACTACCCCCGAGATTCCTAGAAACTATAGAGAAGAACAACCAAACAAGCATGGTGGTCACAGGATATAATGCATAAACATATAAATTTGTTATGTAAAGTAATATTTATGGACTGACTATAAAAACTCCTGAAGAGGAAACACTAGTTTATACTGTTTGTGTTTTGGGACTTTTATTTGAAAGTTTTGGTTATGTGATATGTAGCTATCAACATTTATATATCCTGTCTTATCCTAATTTCCTATTAAAGTGTTGAGGACCTGGTCATCATAGATTTTGTAATTTATTCCAAGATATCAGTGTTGGATTGCATCACTAATGGGCCGGAGCTGTACACATCATTGTAAATCTAGGCATATATGGATCTGCAGGAAAGATCAAACTCATTTGTGGACAGGAGTGACTTTGTCAAAATTCTCTTGCAGAAGTACTGATTTTACAACTTAAATCTAGAATTTAATCAAAGCAGAAACTTCAGTTTTGGTAATCGAATTGTTTATGTAAATTTTACTTCAGGTCTTGCAATCTTGCAGCGATTCTCAATAAAGTCTTTTAAACTCTCTCTAGTCATCCCTAAGAGAACACAGTCTAACGCTCATGTTCCCTCCAGGCAGTGGAGACCCCAGTTTATATTCTCATATAAGTGTCACCACAAGCCAAAAATCGCATGTCAATCATGACAGAATCACACCGCGTTTTAGGTACCATTGAAAATTAATGGCACCAGAACATGAATGATGCGATTTATCATTTTTGCACAGCGTTTTAGGATCGCGGGCAGAAACACGGTGATTCTGCCAGTGATACAAAATGCCCAGGTGTGAATGAAGCCTTAGCTCTCCAATTCTAGAGACATTTTTGGACAAATAACCAGCAAACACAAATGCTCCTGCGCTTGGGGATGGACTCGATGCAGGCTACAACCACATAAGGAATGTCCTGGAACATGCACACCTTGCGGCCCTCAAATGGACCGGGGAAATCCAAATATACTGAATGAGGAAAGAAAAAACAGAGGGCGCACAGGCCTAGTGCATTACTATAAAAAATGTTTAATAAAAAATAAAGTATGTGTTGTACTCACAAACGACAATATAGTCAAGGCACGTCCTAAAGAACAGCTGGGTCAACACTTGCCTCTTCCTCAGAGGCTCTGAGGAAGAGGCAAGTCCTCGAAACGCGTCAGCCTTTTGGATGTCTATACTCCCTATTGCGGACTGTTACTCAGCGCGGTGTTGACCCAGCTGTTCTTTAGGACGTGCCTTGACTATATTGTCGTTTATATATTGGAACCCCGTACATTACCCCATTCACTAATGAAAAAGGGAAAGGGCCTAACTGCGCATCTTAGGTAGGCTGCACTAGAACCCCAAAGAGCCAGCATAGCCTCCTGATGAAGTCACAAAGAACATGGTAGTGTATGATCCAACAGTGGCTGCAGAGAAGATGATTTCAACAGGACCACAGTGGGTCCTCTGTGTGGCTGAGTAACTCAACTGTGGTCATCTCAGCATCGGGTAAGCGGGGTAGGAAGAAAAAAAAGTAGGTGGAGAGAGTGAAATTCCTCTTTAAGCCACCTCAACATCTTTATTTATGCATTATGATTACAGCTGCTGGTTATGCTACATAATTATCCTCAATTGTTCTTTTAAAAGAAGAGAGATTTCACAGCAAATCATGTTAGAACATTAGATAAGTGAAACGCAAATAAAATAACTAATTTTTAATTTTAACTAGCCTTTAAAAAAGCCAAGGGCGTTGTTGGGAACCTAATGTTTTCATAAACTAGGCCTTCCCATAATTTGTTTGTTAATGAAAACTTCAACCAAAACGAGTTGAGGAGGAGTGTCCAGTGCTGACGTCACACCGCTGCATGATTCTGGGCCATCTATGTAAGCTGATATTTATTTGTTGCACTTTATGTTAATTTTACGGATTTCTAATAAATACTACACAGTTGGAAGTATATTTGCTCCTTGCAAGCTTTATTTCACCACAGTCTGACCAGACAGAGTGACACCTGTGGGGACATTCATTTGCAGCACAGTGGCTAAATGGTTAGCACTTCCACCTGGCAGTACTAGGGTCGCTGGTTCAAATCCCAGCCACAGTACCAGCTGTCTGGAGTTTTCATGCTCTCCCTGTGCCTGCGTGGGTTTCCTCCGGGCACTCCGGTTTCCTGCCACACTCTGAAGACATGCTGGTAGGTTAATTGGATCATGTCTAAATTGGCCCTAGTACGTGTATGTATGATGTGAGTTAGAGACTTTAAATTGTACACCCCTTGATTGTTAGGGACTGATGTGAATGTACAATATATGTGTAAAGCGTTGCGTAAATTGAAGGCGCTATATAATTACCTGAAATAAATAAATAAACCAAATGCTGGACACCTCAGGAGGCAATGGCAGGAAACATAGATCATATAACACTGTCTAACAAAGTGTTGCTTATCTATTGAAAAAAAAATTTTAAAACATGTTCATTGCATATTAGAACCCAATGCTTTGTTCAGTCTTAAGTGTTCCAGATAAAAGAAATATGTCTGCTTTATCTACTTTCCTCTTATAACAAATCTCCATTTCCTTTCAGACCATTAGCAAATGTTTACTTCACCCACTTGAGCAGTGACCGACCTTTGGCTTCATGATCCATTGCAGTAGTCACTACTTTTAAATAAAGAGTAATGAATTGGTCCTGAAAGCTGTACAGTTACATGAAAACATTAGTGAGGAGAACTGCTTGAGTATCTCAAAATCATTCTTATTTTTCTTTAAAATCCTTTTAAATAGCTTGGCCTTTTGGGAGTGAAAATGTTCAATAAAAATAAATCTAAAAGGTTGTTTAATTCATTAGAAAATCAAATGTTTTATATTCTCACCATGTGGAATATAATATAATCTAAAACCACACCATTTAATTTATTATAGTTTTCAACAGGAAGCAGGCATCCAAACTTTAAATACAAATTGTGGAGTTTCTCCCATGGGGCACAAAAAAAGCTTAACAAAAGAAAAGCTCTATCTATCTATCTATCTATCTATCTATCTATCTATCTATCTCATAAACCCCTAATGTCTAAGCCAGTTCAATTATGACTTTGCCAAATTTAGTTAGATCATTTGTAGGACCCAGTTTTAGCCCATTGCCCTTCAAATCTGCAGGAATACAACACTGAAAACCTGAATCATGTAGGAACTGGAATTCAACTCAAAGATTCAAATGTCAGCTTATAGTTATGTTTTCAAATATTGTTCCATCCTCTTACCAATGGTGGTCTGTGAACAAATGCCTACGCCTTTGATTGAATGGAAGTTGATTTACTATTATATATCTCTTAGATTGTAAGCTCCAAGGAGCAGGGCCCTCCTAATTCTCTTGTATTGAGCTGTATCGTTGCTGTATTGTCTCCCTTTATTATTATACAGGATTTATATAGCGCCAACAGTTTGCTCAGCGCTTTACAATATAACGGGAGACAATACAGCAACAATACAGTTCAATACAAGAGGGTTAGGAGGGCCTGATCCTGGGAGCTTACAATCTAAGAGATGTTGTAAAGCGCTGAGCAAACTGTTGGCGCTATATAAATCCTGTATAACAATATTATTATTATTATTATTATTAATACTGTAGGCAAGTAAACAGTTCACTTTTCAAGAAAAGTTGCACTTTGCAGGGAAATTTGCCACACAGCTTAGTGAACCTGCTGAAAATTTTATTTGCAAAGAATATCTAATAGCGTGCAAGGACATTTTAAAAAGTGAATTTTTCTTGCACATGATTGGATGATGGAAATCAGCAGAGCTTCACCTTTTTCATTAAGCTCCAGGACAAATTCCCTTAAAGAGTGGACATTTTATTTGCCTTTAGTAAATCAACCCCAATTATCTCTGCTGAAGGGGAATGTCAGCCAATCTGAGATTATATGACTAAATATAAAAGCCTTATGAACAGCACTGAAGGGTATGTGAAGCAGCATTTTCTCCAAGAAATGGACAAATTTACTTTTAATTCTTTAATAACACTTTATTTTTTCAAACCAGCAAGATAGCTAACATAGATTTATGTTAAAAAAAATATAAGTTCAAAGATAGTTAACTTGCCACTTTCAGTAACAACCCCCTGACTTATTTATGCTCACCTTTCATGTGCTCCCCTGCTGCTCTATTCCCACTTTGGAGCTGGGAATCAAACCCTGAGTGAGTTCCATGTCAAGCAAAATCAGAACTTGTTGACAGGTGTAGTCTATATTCTCCATTGCAGGTACCATAGCGCCAATGCAGAGAGGAAGTTGGGACTTCCTTGGTCACATGGGGCAGTGATCTGGTTGGATGCTCTTGTCCCATGTGACCCTGATGGCCATATTGGGTCAAGCAGAGCCTAAGACTCTGACCAAGGGTTTTGAAACGCTTTATGCAAATGGATAGTGCGGGGATAGGTTACCCGTCTGTCAGGGACAGCACTAGCTACTAAAGGCAAATAACCTGTTCATTTTGCAATGGAAATTGCACTTTGCAAAGAAAATGTCCCCAGGTTTTCATGAATAAGTAAAAGCTCTGCTGACGTCCATTATTCAATCATTTGCAAGCACAAATGCTGTTTTTTTATTCCTTGCACGTGATTGGGTATTCGTTGCAAAGGTATATTCTTGTGATATATTGTGGAATGCAGCTTCTTTGCAAAAGAAACAGCCTAAATTGCCTTTACTAAATCAACCCCATTGTATTTGTGCATGGGGAGCATGTGGCTTCCTCCCATGTTGCAGTTTTCAGGCTTTAAGTGTCCTTTGACCAGGCCGAAACACTGACAATCCCTTTGTACGTGCAAAGGCTTCGAAAAGCAATAAAGTAATTGGGGGTACTGAGAAGTCTTTATTAGAATTATTATTATTATTATTATATAGGATTTACAGTATATAGCACCAACAGTTTGCACAGCGCTTTATATAGTAAAGGGAGACAGTACAGTTATAATGCAATTCAAGAGGGCTCAGATAACCCTGCTTGTGAATGCGTACAATATAAATTGAGTATAAGTTGATTGGGGTGTGCTATCAAGAGGTTTTTCCCTGAGTTAGTATAGTGACAGCCAAGGGCGGAGTGACCATTTGGAAACTCGGGCACTGCCCGAGGCCCGGGGTCAGTAGGGGGCCCCATAGGATGCCCCTGCTACCTTTTTCATTGGCTTTTTTGCGTTTGGGCAAGGACACAGGGGCTCCATGATCCCCTAGTGCCTGGGGGCCCCATGAGTTTTCAGTCCGCCCCTGGTGACAGCTGTAAACCCCTTTAAGTCTTCATGCACATGGAGCAATTTGATAAAGCTGGTAACATTAGCTGTGTAACGTCACGTTAAAAATGTAAGTTTTCAGCATTGTTAAGCGTTTTTGCATTAGCAATTAGCGGCGGTTTGCTGCAATTAGCGGCATTTTCCCACATTTACTTTTTTGCATTTTTTTATCCCCCCATTTTGTTTTGGTCACAAAAAGTCCAAAAACGCCAGTATGCTGCATTTTACCGCATTTTTTCAGTGGTAGAGTGTTTGTACAGCTAAAAAAAACTCTAGAAACCCTCTAGTTCTGAATTTTTCTTCCAGCCAAAAAACATCCCTGCCAAAAAACGTTGATTACAGTCTATGTGTGCATGGACACATAGGATAACATGCTGGGGGGTTTACTGGCTGTAGAAAAAAACGTCAAAAGCCAAAAACAGCCGCTGTAAAAATATCCAGTGTGCATAAAGACTCACTGGGAATCTTTTCAACCTATTTAATCCTACAACAAGGTAATACATGAGTGGGTCTACAAGATTGAATATTAGGCACTAGTTCCTTCAATCTATCAGTCCACATAAATTCAGTAGGTATGCTTTACATATTGTTGATTTATGGTCTGTTGCAATGTCAGAAATGATATTTAGTTTTGTTAATGTTAATAATGCTTTAAAAATTGTATATTTTATTTCATGGGAGAAATGCAGCATTGCCTTTTGAGAAGCTTACATTTATTTTATTACATCTAGCGTGCAGTCATTTTGATTTGTTGAAGTTGATTCCAACCTCGACTTTTAATCTGTGAGCACAATAAAGGTGGCATAGAATTTCTCAGGCAACTCTAAATCATCTTGTGATCACAGGTAACATTTGTGTTTTATCTCTCTTTTATGTCTTGCTTCATGGTGTCACACTCACTTTTTAACTGAACCCCAGGGATAGACTTTCTCCTCAATACCTTGGTGAAAGGGAACAATAAACAGCCACGGAAAGAAAAAAAAAAGTCTTGTGTCTGGAAGTTTTCCCATGTTTCAAGGTCAAGTTTAATTTTTCTAGCCTCACATATAAAGTAAAGCTAAGTTTAGTGAGGAAAAGAATAAAGATGAATTAAACCAGCCTTCACAATCAGTGAGCTCTATAACTCTTATTACAATTACAAGCTGAGTACCCCTGCTCGTTTATCATTGTGAAAGGTGTCAGACTTTGTTCACAATTAAATAAAGTACAGAATTGGTTGAGATTTTGGTATGATGGGAGGACGTTTTCTACATTAACCTTAAAAATGATGGCAGTTAGAGAGTGTTTAAAGGGATACTATAACAGTATTGAGGTCATGGTTATTTGCTTTTTTTAAAAGCATTATATGTTTTTTGCCTTTTTGACAACTGCTTTTTTATCTATATTAAACATTTGTTTTGCAGGGTGTGCTGATAACATAGGATTCATAGACCTTTATGGGATTTCCAAAGAGAGTACAGCAGAAGGTATTTGCTTTTTCAGACTCCATGGGGCTGGTTTACTAAAGGCAAATAGGCTGTTCACTTTCCAAGGGGATTTTACCTCATCTTTTCCCTCAGAAGTGAAACTCTACTAACGTCCATCATCCAATCATGTGCAAGCAGAAATACTGTTTTATTTTCCTTGCATGGGGTTTTATATCCTTTTCAAAGTGAGTTTTCACTGAATTCACTGAACTCCCCTGTAAAGTTAAAACTCCCTTGCAAAGTGAATAGCCTATTTGCCTTTACCAAATCAACCCCATATATCTGCAGATAGAGAAGAGGAGGAGTCACTTCTCCGACTAACTCACATGTGTGTGTAAAGTTAATTTTTTTTTGGAAAGCAGTAAAAACCTAACTACAACTTTTTGTTTTGTTTGTTGCCTATACTGGATAGATTTCCTGCCAATTTGTTGGGTGTTTGGACTTTGGGTAAAATTGTTATGGTTTCAGATGCCTTTCACTTAGATCTTGTTGTCAATTTCTGCAGCCCTGTCTAGAACTCAAAAACTGCAATCTCTACTGTACCCAGTAACTTGATCCTTGTTTCTGTGTCTGGTATCCTGCTCCTGATATCTTCACTCCAGATTCCTACTACCTTGCTGAAGTGATAAGTGGACTTCCCTTGCAGGTCTGGTCCAAACAGCTATGGAGATGATGACAAGGAGCACAAAGAGGCATAGGTGCCCATAGATCAGTTCACTGGTGGCTGCCCTGAAAGAGGTCAGCAAGGTGGCTCTCAGGCAGGGTGCAGCAATCGTACCCACAGAGATGGACGCGGTTCAACCATTTTGCTCCAACCTCCATCTTGGCAAAGGATCATCCATCTTGTACAAATATATCTTTCCTCATCCCCCTCCCTCTCTGAGATCCACAGTGATGTGTGGTTGGTGGTTGGTTGGAAGTGTCACAGGCAGGCCAGAGCACAGCAGGCAGCTCCGAGCTATAAAACCTCTCTGAGCTGGGTGCCGGACTGTCTAAGAAACTGTGCAATCTGGCACCTCGTAAAAGGATAACCCAAGACGTCCCCTGAGTTCAAAGACATTCCAGAGGAGTAATAAACAGATACAACTTTTAAAATCCATTTCCCCCCTATGTCTCATATCTTGGAATATGAGAGACCTACATAAAAACCAGGCATATCTTCAGATTGGTCACGAGAAGACAAACCGTTTGATATGTCACACTCCTTGGCTGAAATATATATGAAAGCAGAGAATTACATCTCTTGAACCATTCAAGTATGTATTGCATGTTTCATATCTAACCGTTGCGCAGATCCATCTGCATATTAATCTACCCGCAGGTGGAATGTTACTTGTGCCTAGGAAAAGTTATGAGCAAAAATAAGCTATGAGAGATTTTGGTTCTAGCTTAAGTCTCTGCCTAGACACCCCCTCCCCAAATGAGGCCATTAGTCCTTGGCTTCAGAGACACCCCCTGCTGGGGGACTACAAAATAGGCTGTCAGGCCTAAGAGAGAAGTTGAAGAATTCTCCCTTTTAACATCAGAACCAACTTGGGAGACGGTGCCCTTTTGCTCTGAAACTTGATCTGCTTAACCCAGGACTTTTGGCAAGTACTCTACCTCTCTAAACTTCTTTCTGTTACTTCTTTGCTGTGTTATTGCTCTCTTTGTATTTATATATATATTGGTTGCATCTTTTTTTCTGTAAATATTTTTATTGCACCCTTTTGACCTTTTAGTAATAAATCTTTCTTTCTGAAAGTGTTGAACTGTTTCTAAAGCTCCTTAATGCAACTTACGAATTCATGCCGCTGAAGAACGCTACTGTGTGTGTTCAACCCTCTGTATAACCTGTCTGCGTTGACAGTGGTATACAGATGATTATCTAACCATCATAGTGTTATTGCTGATATTGCCGCATTTCCTCTTTCTCTGTACAAAAAGGAGGTGGTGGCAGTGTGAAGGGTTAATTGCGCAATTAACATGACCCAGTTAAAATCGCGCTCAGGCTGCCGGTACATCGATTTGAGGTCCAGTGAGCTGGAAAATCGTTGTGCAGGGTGCAGCTGGGCGTGGCATTGTTACGCACGTGACATCGCGGTTTTAGATTAGCTAGTCCTTTGGTCACGAGTTTGGTGAAAAGGGCAGGGGTCTGACGCGCGATCGTCACACAGGGAGATGAGAGTCTCAGAGGGAACACGAAGGAACACAGTGGAGAAGCAGGTCAGGCCCAGCAGCTGGTGGCAAGCTGAGGCACACAGTAAGAAAAGATGATGCAGGATGAGGACAGCAGGAAAGCACTGGAGTAGCAGATTCAAGGTCAGGGGCCAAGCAGAAGTCATACATCAGTGGTCAGTAGAATTGAAGATGACAGAGTGGTCAGGAGCCAAACCAGAGTCATATATGGCTGATCAGTAGAAGCAGTTTCTCAACCTCTTCCCGTCCGCCCATTTCACATAGTCAGCGGACGGGAAGCTTTGCTGATGCTGGCTTATGTACCTGTAGGTAAGGCTGCATTGGCAGCTCCTGTGCGGCTCACAGTGCACGTACCTGGGAGCCCGGCGATCAGTGTGTCGCAGCAGATCACATTACAGCTGTGTCCGGGCAATCACATGGTGTTTTATCATGTGACTGTTGTGACCAATCACAGCACTCACATTGTAAACACTTGAAAGTGAAACTAAAGATCGCTTCTCTCTGCTCTCAGAGAGAAGCGATCCTGCAGCCTGTGAGTGAACAGCAACCTGTGACCTATCAGAATATGCACAGAAACACCCCCATACACCATACCAATGTCCTGGTCACTGCCATACCCCATACCAACACCCTAATCAGTGCCATATTCCATACCAGCACCCTGATCACTGCCATAATGCATACCAACATCCTGATCACCGCCATGCCCCATACCAGCATCTTGATCACCTTCCTACCCCATACTAGCATCCTGATCACCGCCATGCCCCATACCAGCATCCTGATCAGTCACCCCATATGCCAAACCAGTGTCATGATCACTGTCATGCCCCATACCAGTGTCCTGATCACCACCATACCCCATACCAGCATGCTGTTCACCCCATATGTCATACCAGTGTTCTGATCACTGCCTACCCCATAACAGTGGTCTGATCACCATCATACCTCATACAGCACCCTGATCACACCCAAACCCCATACTAGCATCCTGACTACCACCATATCAACATCCTGATCACTACCATACATCATACCAGTGTCTGGCATTTTAGGGTCTCAACTGATCAATTTTCTATTATATATACCATAATTTGTAAACTCTATAGCTTTCACACAGACTAAATAATATACACTGTTTTGGGTTATTTTTATCACAAAAATGTGGCACAAAACATGTTGACCTACACTTATGGAGAAAAATTATTTATTTACAACATTTTATAACAAAAACTATGCAAAAAATTTATTTTTTAAAAATTTTTTTTGTATTATTTCATTTATGTAGAAAAAAATTAAGATCCAGTGGTGATCAAATACCACCAAAAGAAAGCTCTATCTGTCTAAAAATATTGTATAAATTTCATATGGGTACAGTATTGCACATACGGGTATGTATTGCAATAATTGTCACTCAAAGTGTGATAGTGCTGAAAGCTGAAAATTGGCCTAGACTGGAAGGGGGTGATGGTGCCTGGACTTGAATTGGTTAAATGAGTTGGGTCACAACCACAAATGAGATGGATGGGAATCCAAAGGCAAGTCGGGTTGGTAACAGGAAATCAAGATATAGAGTGCACAAGGATCAGGGTACACAGAAGAGTGGGTCACAGAGGCAAAATATCATCCAGCAACTATCTGCTGCTGCTTCTTCCTTTCATTAAGACAGGTGCCAGTGTCTGGAATTGAATGTGCAAGCTCATGTGTCTGTACACACAGATGTCTACTCAATTGTGCCTGTGTGTTTTTTCATGCAAATGAATATGCCCATGCAGGATACTGGCGGAATTTCCTAGCCTGCATCTTTGCAAATGTGCACCTCTTCTGGGTGGCATCCTGATTATTTGGAATTACCCACTACATCTTCTTGTCCCCAGCCCTAAACCTTGGCCTGTCTCCAACTCTGTATCTACCTAAGAATTTAGTACTTAGCCTTTACTTTATACTCACTGTCAGATATTTTTAAGTGGGGCAAGTCTGAGGCTTGCTACCTTGGGGTGTCCACTGTCCAAGTCCAATGGCTCATGAGGTGTACTCTGGTGAAGAGTAGACTTCTGATGTTACAAGGTAGGCCTGCACCTAATGAAGACAAAGAGGATAAACCAACAGCAGTCAAAACAATGTATTTTTTAGTATAGTAATTGGTGTAGGAACCCCTATAAGTTTGACTTGACCTTTTTGTCTTTACTGGGGGGATTTCATCTCACTTAATCTTTCAGACAGAACAGATTGAAATATTTTTAAAAGGTAAATAGACATCAGTAAGAACCTCCTTCCACCTCCTTCTCATCCATTCACCAATTTAAAAAACACAAATCCCTAAAGCACAAGTTTGCTTTAAGCTTTTCGTACCTTATTTTGTTTATTTTGTGTCCAGCTTTATGTCTCTGCTGTCACCTGGCCTTTTATGTACTTCCTTACTATACCTATAGTTATACCGGCATTGCCTACTTTTAATATACTTTTTTTTTTGTGCAGTTATTACATCTGCTGCTTCTCTCTAGGCATTACAAGTTGTGTGTATGATTCTTTGAGTCTAGATGAATATGTAAATTCTACCTCTCTTAACAGTCCATCTCAGCAAGCAAGTTTTCAGATCTAACCTGGGGCCTTTGACCTAGGGGCACTCCAAAAGAAGGACAATAGAACCCATGCTGTAGGATCCATTTACAGAGGTTACACACTGCTAGGAAAAGCAGCTTTATTTTAAAAAAAGACATATATCTTCAAAGTAAAGCCAAACCAGTTAAAAATTGTAATCACTTGGCTGAAAATAAAGATCCTTACTCTGGTGTTAAAGCTTTGTGAATTGAACCATATGTGTGGTGGTAGGTTAATTGGCCCCTGTCCAAATTGGCCCTAGTATGTGTATGTATGTTAGGGAGCTTACATTGTAAGCTCCTGGAGGGCAGGGACTGATGTGATGCGTTTCTGAGCATGCGTGGCTTCTGTGGTGCTCCTTTCTCAAGCATAGGCTATGCACCATATACTAGCACATTATGGCAGACTTACCTTTAAAATGGAGCCCTGCAGCTTTCACGGCTTGCTGTCATTGCTGCTCCCATTTTTGCCCTGTCTTCCTTCCAGGTTCTCAATCTCTGGCTGTCTCTCCTGCGCATGCACACAGGACTCATCATTGCAGCAGTGGTTATGGCTGGACGCAGGAACAATGTGCCCAGTCATGATCATCTGTCCTATTGGCAGGTAATCACTGGCTGAGTGACTGCAGTACTTTGAATGCACCTGTCATTCCAGAAGCAGGAATCCAAAGATTTTTGCCATTAGAACTCAAAGGGTGTTCTAATCACCCATGTAAATGAATCCTTAAAGCAGAGCTCCAGGTTCCTCCCCAAAATAAAATTAAAAGTCATCAGCTACAAATACTGAACCTGCTGACTTTTAATAGAAGGACACTTACCTGTCCAGGGATTCTGCGGTGTCTGCGGTTGAAATTCTTCAATTGGCTTTGGGTGCAGGAGTCGGCATCTTAAGTAGGGGAAAACAGCAGTGAAGCCTTGCCTTCTGAATGGTCCTGCAGCCTTCTAGGACCAGATTGGCTCCTTGTTCTCTAGCTCTGCTATACAGGGACTGCAGGAAAACAGATACAGATTAAATTCAGGTACCTACAGTGTTGTTATTTAAAAAATAAATTTAGGGATGTATTAATAATTACAGATTTGTATAATCTGTGTCTTTAATTTCTGTATAGAGAAATCAGCATTAATGTGGCTAGTTCATATATCTGCATTAACCTGTCTACACAATCATCTACAAGCTATCCCTGTCCACCATGGCTAGTTTATCGTGCATTATAATGATGATTATTTTTATTAATTTGCAGGATTTATATAGAGACACCAGTTTGTGCAGTGCTTTACAATATAAGGAAGACAGTACAGTTACAATCCAATCCAAGAGGGTTAGGAGGACCCTTTTTGGGAGAGCTTACAATCTAAATGTTTAGACCGCCCTTTGAAGAAACCTTCATGCAATAATGGCACAATGTCATTTCTTGGAAATTGTTGCTTCCAACTGAATGACACTGTGCAAGTAGAAGGATCGAGAAATGCTCTTTTGGCTATGGCCCAGTAATTCTCACTCTGCCAGTTGGGCCTGACAGTTATCTTCAGCAAACAGTTAACATGTGTAAACATGTCAGGCATAAAATAAATACTTATTGAAAAGAAACAGATCATCAAGAGCGCTCACATTAAAATTTAATACCGCCACAATTAAAAGTGTGAGGTCCTGATGGACTGGATAACACAAAAAAAGATAAATATTCGATTTTATGTAATAAAACGATACAAAGGACGAATGACAATATGCAAAATGCTGCAACCTATAGCAAACAGACATAGTTTAGTGTGCTTGGATCAATAAAAAAAAGCTGCATTTTAATTGGCTCTTCTTGGTATATTATTAGCACTTTACCATGTCTCTTTGACTAATCTTAATGTGCTTGCTGAAAGGATAGTCATATAACTTTTCTAAATCATATTCACCAGTACATGCTAAAACAGGGTGTAGCTGGAATCTTATTGGTTGTTATAGGCAATGCCAACTTTTTCCTTTCCCCATGTAAGCCATCTTTGACAGTTATTTGGAATTGTAAAAGGGCCCTATCCTACATCATTGTCTCATTGTCACATGCAGTGTTGTGGCTCTTTTTTAGAGCTGTATCTACTGTACATACAGTATCTATTCATTTACGTGTAGCACCCTCCTAGTTTTGCTAGGGGGGGAGGGCTAGTGTTTAATTGGTAGTGGGAAAGGCTGAGAGCAACTTGGGTGTAATAGCTAGAAGGTCAAATCATGGTCAAGAGCTGAGAGGCTCTGCAGGCCAGCCCCTCTGGAATTTCCCCTGCTCTAGGGCTTTGGAGGAAGGCTCTAAAGGAAGTGGGTGGATCTGAGGAGTGGCTGGCTGCACTCTTGATGGACCTTAGCTAATCCCCATCAACAGGCTTGGCAAGGGGCTGGGACCTAAAAGTGTTGGAGTCTGCTCAGTTGCAGGAGAGTACGGGTGGAAGATAGAGAGGAAGATGTGAGGCTCAAGAAAGGAGGCTGCAAGGAGGCCCAGTAGGATAGGGCCTACCTGAAGGCATGGAGTTGGAAAAGAGAAAAGTTCAGAGCTCCCCAGCCCCCTGAGAGAGGATCCCCTGTATGACAGGGAAGGAACAGACCAGCCGATAGGCCTATTAGCAGCCACCAACCCACCAGCGGTACAGGAGAGGATCTGAGTGAGTATATCTGCACCTACTGGGTGGATACGGGAAGAAGCACTCTGGTGGGAATCCAGATTAGCCACCTGCCAGTGATTGTTCATCTCTTAAAGTGACAGGAACCAGATCCCCTGTTCAGCATACCTCCAGATTGCTGGGTGATGAGAAGAAGTTCATCCCTGATCTGGAGTGGTACACTAAGGAGACGCTGGCTAGCTCTCCCACAAACACTGTACTGCAGAAAAGGCTTGTAAATAGTTGCAGGAAGTTGTCTTCAGTTCATCAGTATCCTTGGGCATCCTGTACACCCCTAACCATATCCCAGTTCAAAATCCTCTAAATAAAACAACTAAACCAAAACCAAAAGAACTGATTTCCGACTCTGGATGCAAGCCTATGTGGAAGTGTGTGTTGTGGATGTGGAGGACTATAGGAGAAGTCAAATCTTCTAGTGACTCCTAAGGGGGTAGTGCTACATACGTAATGCCAAAAATGTTGCCGACTTTACAAGAACATTAAATAATGTTTATACATTTCTGAAGAAAGGACAAAACTTTTGCACATTGTAAATTGAAAGACATTTGATGAGCCCTGGACCTGTAATCTAGCCAAAAGAATAGCAACATTCATAGCATTGTGTAAATATAATGTACTTGATTCTCTAGGGGTTGGGGCACTAACTCATAAATGTTATTTTCTCAGAATGACCTTAAACTATTCTCTGAAGGCAGATTCACTACTGGATGAAACAGCATTATGTGTAGGTTTTTTTTTTTTTAAGAAAAAGGAAGTTTTTGGAGATAGGGAGATAGGGAATATGTATTTGTACGTTCTTGTTTATTGTGGGGTAAATGGATTTTTACAGAGCTCAATAGCTCAGACTCAATACATACATGACTCACCACATGCTTGTTTTACCAGATCTTAAATAGGATTGATGTTATATATAGTTTTGTGTCAATTGTATGTTTGTTCCATAGTAAGCTGTTTTGTACTCACTTAAAGGCTTTAGTTGGTTTCTTTGATATATTTGGGCATCTATTAACACTGGATGCTAGCATTTAGTGGAGAACTTTAAACAAAAAAATGTAAGTGGAAATGAGCTTTCAGTGTTATGAAGTAGTGTTTGGTTCTTATCAATTACTGTATCAACATCCTCTCATGCAACAAATTTTTCTTTAGTACTACTGGCAGATCAAATAATGACTAATTGTTATTGAACTATCTTTAATACATATCCTGCTTGTAAAGAGAGATGATTTATTCATAGCTGATAAAGGTTACATCAAAAGCGGTATATTCATTTTTTTATTTTAATTTTCTTTACTGAATCAAGTTAGGACTAGCCTTAGGGTTCATGACAATGAGCATTCTAGCCACACGCTGTGCTTTCCAACTGTGTTTAAGTGGAAAACGCAGCATTTGGCAGGGCTGCATTTGACTTTGCCTGCAGTTAAACACACCTTAATAGGAAATGCAGCACAATGCAAAGCAAGTCAAATGAACTGCAACATATAGAACTCAATTAAGTCAATGGGAATTTGCTGATCTGTATTTGATGTGCATTCCAAATGCAGGAAAACAACACCTGTTGATATGGGCCCTTAAAACATAACTAAACCCATTAATTTGACTGTCTCCCGAAACATCCAGTAGGGAAAGGAAGTCCTAAAAGTTGCACATCACAAGAAAACACTTGGAGGAGGTGTATTATTATTATTATTATTATTATTATACAGTATTTATAAAGCGCCAATAGTTCGCTCAGCGCTGTACATTACAAAGGGAGACAGAACATGTGACAGAACATTACCAATACAATGCAAAACATGAGGGGATCAAGGGCCCTGCTCTTTTGAGCTTACAATCTAGGAGGGAGGGGGTGGTGGCACAGGAGGAGATAGCTGTGGGGGATGGAGTGGTAGGAAGAGTGGAGGAGGGAGGCAAGTTAGCAGGGGGTGGGGTAGGCTTCCCTGAAGAGATGGGTTTTCAGGGTGCGCCTAAAGGAGAGGAGAGTAGGTGATGATCTGATGGGTTGGGGCAGGGAGTTCCAGAGGATGGGTGACACCCTGGAGAAGTCCTGGAGGCGGGCATGGGAGGAGGAGACCAGGGAACTAGAGAGAAGGAGGTCTTGTGAGGAGCGGAGTGTGCGTGCTGGGCGGTACTTGGATATTAGGTCAGTGATGTAGTTAGGGGCAGTATGGTGGACAGCTTTGTACGTCAGCGTTAGGATTTTGAATTTGATCCGTTGCGCAATCGGAAGCCAGTGGAGGGATTGGCAGAGGGGGGTGGCGGAGACAGAGCGGTTGGAAAGGTGAATGAGTCTGGCAGCCGTGTTCAGGATGGACTGAAGAGGGGATAGCCAGCGGCGAGGCAGGCCAGTGAGGAGGGAGTTGCAGTAGTCGAGTCGTGATATGATGAGGGAGTGGATGAGCTGTTTAGTGGTTTCTGGGGTTAGGAACGTGCGGATTTTGGCGATGTTGCGGAGGTGGAGTCTGCACGAGTTTGTTAAAGATTGGACTTGGGGCTGGAAGGATAGGTTGGAGTCCAGAATGACACCCAGTACTCTGGCCTGCAGGGCGGGTTTGATGGTAGCGTTGTTGGATGTGACGGAGAAATCAATGGGGGGTGGTGTCCGGGCTGGGGGGAAGACAAGAAACTCGGTTTTGGAGAGGTTCAATTTAAGGAAGTGGAGCGACATCCAGTCTGATATGTCGCTCAGTAAGTGTGTGATTCGGGCTGAGACCAAGGGGGTGAGGTGGGGGGTTGAGAGATAGATTTGTGTGTCGTCGGCATAGAGGTGGTAGTTGAAGCCGTGAGAGTGTATGAGTTGGCCAAGGGAGGAGGTATAGATGGAGAAGAGAAGGGGCCCGAGGACAGAGCCTTGAGGGACCCCAACAGAGAGGGGGAGTGAGGGGGAGGTGGTAGCATTATAGGTAACGCTGAAGGAGCGTTGTGACAGGTAGGATGAGAGCCAGGAGAGAGCAGAATCTCTGAGGCCGAGGGAGTGTAGTTTTTTGAGGAGGAGAGGGTGGTCGACTGTGTCGAAGGCCGCAGAGAGGTCAAGGAGTAGGAGCACTGAATAGTGGCCATTAGCTTTGGCGGTTAGCAGGTCGTTGGACAGTTTGAGTAAGGCAGTTTCGGTGGAGTGTAGGGGACGGAAGCCGGACTGTAGGGGATCGAGGAGGTTGTTGTCGTTGAGGTGAGAGCATAGGCGGGTGTAGACGAGGCGCTCGAGGAGTTTAGATGTAAATGGGAGCAGGGAGATGGGTCTGAGGTTGTTCGGGTCATTGGGGTCCAGGGAGGGCTTTTTAAGTATGGGGGTGATGTGTGCATGTTTCAGAGGGGAGGGGAAAGTGCCTGAGGAGAGGGAGAGATTGAAGATGTGGGTGAGGGAGCGTAGGATGGAGGAGGAGGAAGGTCGTAGGAGTTGTGAGGGGATAGGGTTGAGGGGGCAGGTGGTGAGGCGGGCATCAGAGAGGATCTTGGAGACTTCCTCGATGGTAGTAAGGTCAAAGGTGTGGAGTGTTGGGGGAGCTTCAGTATGAGGAATGTAGGGTGGGGTGGAAGAGGAGGTCAGAGCAGTGGTGGGGCTGTGGGAGAGGGGTGATGAGGGGGTAGCTGAGTGAGGGTGAAGGGGGTTGGAGAGAGTTTGAGCAGCGACGAAGTCCCTGCGGGTTATGTCGAGGGGGAGGGGGGATAAGGGGGTAGCTGTGTGAGAGGGGACGGGTTGAGAGGGTGTGTGAGTTGCGGCAATGTCCTTGCGAATTGTGTCAATTTTGTTTTTGAAGTGATTGGCAATCTCAAGGGCAGTGAGTGAGGTGCTGGGTGGAGGTGGGGGTGGAGAGAGTAGAGAGTTGAAGGCAGAGAAGAGTCGGCGAGGATTGGAGGAGAGGGCCTTGATGAGGGTCAAGAAGTAGGCCTGTTTGGCAGCATGGAGGGAGGAGGTGTAGGTGTGGAAGGCAGATTTGTAGCGGATGAAGGCTTGTTGGGATTTGGTTTTGCGCCATAGTCGCTCCAGGGCACGACTTTGTCGTTTGAGGGTTTTGGTGTGATCAGTCTGCCAGGGCTGGAGCGGTCGCGGTCTGATGTTGCGTGTGGTTAAAGGCGCTAGTGAGTCGAGGGCTGTTGAGAGCGCATTGTTGTAGGCGGTCAAAGCCAAGTCGGGGCAGGACAGGGGGAGGATGCGGTCGTGGAGTTGATCAGCTGCAGAGTGGAGGGAGGCAGGGTTAAGGTTGCGGAGGTTACGGCTGGTAGTAGTGTGACATTTGGAGGGGTAGGCGTTGGAGGACGAGGAGATAGAGAAGGTGATCAGGTTGTGGTCAGAGAGAGGGAAGGGGGTGTTAGTGAGGTTGTGGGGAGCGCAGCGGTTGGAGAAGACAAGGTCCAGGATATTTCCGTCGGAGTGGGTGGTGGATTGTATGCACTGTGCAAGTGCAAAGGAGGAGGTTAGGTGGAGGAGACGGGCTGTGTCCGGGTTGTCGAGGTTGACAGGGATGTTGAAATCCCCAAGAATTATGGTGGGTAGCTCAGAGGAGAGGAAGAAGGGTAGCCAGGAGGAGAAGTCATCCAGGAAGCGGGGTATGGATCCAGGAGGCCGGTATATCACGGTGTATGACAGCTTCAGCCTGGGCTCCAACCATGCCATGCCCCCCCCCATGCTTTTCACTCCACCCCCGGTGCTTAATCATGGGGAGCATGTTCCCCATGATTAAGCTTGGGGGGGCAGAGTGAAACTCCTTGTGGCGCATTGGCTGTTTGGAGCCCAGGCTGAGGCTGTCATACACCTCCTCCAAGTGTTTTCCTGTGATGTGAGACTTTTAGGACTTCCTTTCCCTACTGGATGTTTTGAGCTGGGCCAAGCTCTGTCCTTTTTGGCACTTCTAGAAGTTTGTCATGCAAGACGTCCTGGAAAAGCCTTGAGTGACACCCGTCCAGAGGCAGACTGACCATTTGGAAACTCGGGCACTGCCTGAGGGCCCGGGGTCAGTAGGGGGCCCCATGAGATGCCCCTGGTACCTTTTTCATAGGCTTTTTTGAGTTTGGGCAAGGACACAGGGACCCATGATCCCCTATTGCCCGGGGGCCCCATGAGTTGTCAGTCCGCCCCTGCACCCGTCATTTTTTTTGTGTTTCCCGAAACAGTTACATTCACAGCATGCTATGAATGACAACTGTCACAGGTGCTTGTGCTCTCACCTGAACTGTCAAGTCATCAAATGGCTTGTGTCATGACTGATAACATGTGCAGCATCATGGCAACTACAGATGAAACAGAGGCTAAGATGGCAGCTTCCTTGGCTGTAAAGTATAAGGAGAGTGTAGTTCCACTTTAGGAAGTGTTTTGTTGATTTACTAAAGGCATACAAAATGTCCATTATCTTTGTGAATGAGGTGAGACTCTGCTGACTTCCAATGTCCAATTATGTGCAACCAAAGATACTGTTTCCTTTTATTTTATTTGCATGTGGTTGCATGTGATTCTGTATTCTTTGAAAAGGGAATTTTCATGTGATTCATCAAGCTAAAGGAAAATTTCCTTGCAAGTTAAAATTCCCTTAAAAATTTACCTTTTTTTCCTTTAGTAAATCACTCCCCAGTAACCACCAGGACCATTTTTGCGGACTATTTGAAAGTCCCACCGCCTGGATTTCTTCTTAGTGTAGGTTTTAAGAAAAGTCAATTTTGTTGTCTTTCCTTTCATTTGGGTGTCACAATACCTTTGATAACCCTTGCTACTATCATTACATTGATACATTGACTGTCTTCTACTGAATTATTTGTTTTTTCTATTACAATGTAGTTGACCTGGAGAAGTGTATACTGTATGACCAGGGGCGGACTGATAACTCATGGGGCCCCTCGGGCAATAGGGGAACATGGGGCCCCTGTGTCCTTGCCCAAACTCAAAAAAGCCTATGAAAAAGGTACCAGGCGCATCTCATAGGGCCCCCTACTGACCCCGGGCCCTCGGACAGGGGCGGACTGACCTTTCGGAAACAGGACCTGTTAACACATTTCATGTGATCGCGTGCTTAATCATTTTTATGATTAAGCACGAGATCATGTGAAACGCGTTAACAGGTCCTGTATTCATGTCCTGGTGTTTTGTGTGTCCCATTAATCAATAAATATACACTATATTCATCAATCCTCCAGTGTGAGGCGGACCCTTCTTCCAGTTGCACAGTATATATTTGAACTCATCCTCAATAATAAAATTTTGTTTTGGGGAGCTGGGAAGGTTCTTTTGGCATACCATCCCTGGGATCCTCTGTTGTTTGAGCTCCATGTAGCAGTGCAGCCTTCTGCTCCTGAGGAAGCGAAATACGCAAAACATGCCGAGTTTTATGTGAATGTATTGTGGCAACCCCAGGGTAACTGTATTCACACTAGTTATTTGTACAGTGTGTACCTTTACTACAGTGTGAGGCCACCACCATAACCGACATAAGGGTGCAAGATGCTACAGTGTTTTATTTTAAATGTGATTTTAATCAATTTTAACTGTGTAACAATAAAGATTGTATATTTTTATGATATTCAGTATTGTGCCTATAAAGTCCATGGGCTGAGGGCCAATATTTGCTTCTTTGAGTTTGCACCCCTTTAAATTTAGCCTACGTGCCAGTAGAGTTCCATTCAGCATTCATTTCTTCCTGTACTACTGGCACATTAAATATTGACTATAATAGGAATATAGCCATTATTTACCTTATATTAGAGGTCTGGAAGCCAAAAAATGTGAAAAAAAAAATTTCAACCCTCTCAGATAATAAAAAGGTGAAAAAAAAGAAAATTATTTAGAACAGATAAGTAGCGCGAAGAATTGGTTTAATAATCGCTAACATATTTGAGAATTAGCAGAACGATCCTCTTGAAAGTGACAACAAGCCTGTTGAACCTTAACGCAAACCAAAGCTGGACGAGGGTTCTGGAATGCCTTTGTTAATCCCCCTGAGGCTGTGACAAATTACTCCGCCAGCCCGAATGTGTATTATGACTTAAAATAAAACCAAGGAGCTGCTCTGAAATGTAATATGAAAACAATTTTCACCCTGTGTGTTATCTGGACTACAGGTTTTTTTTTTCTATAAAACTATGTATATCAACATACATCACTAAAATAAGGCAATGTGGTTTTTCACATTACTGGCAAAGCTCAGCACTTAATGGTTTGACTGGATAAATCCAGCAGCTTCATATACAAACCATTTAATAAACATTCAGAATTTGTGTTCGGCTCTGTGGCCAGCACATAGTTTGGGAAGTCTTTAAACACAGACTAAAATGTACAGTTACCTTCCAAAAAGGAGCCAAACTAAAATAAAGAATTTATAAGAAGGCAAAACTGCACAAAGAGAGTCATGTACTAAATGTAAAAATAAAGTGTTGGGTAAAAATGTTTTCTCATTTATTTACATTTTTTAAAGATATTTTTTTCACATGAATTTTACAGTAAAAGAACTTTTTAGCATACCTAAAGCCAAGCTACATGCTTGGTACATCATCAGATACATATATGGGAACCGTTTTACCCAACAAAGGATTTGTAATATACAAGTAGATGTACCAGGTTGGTGACCTCACTTTTTCTCTAATGCAGTTGAGGAATAAGGGTTGGTCACCACTCACCAGCTCTCTCTATCATCATGAGATTGGACAATAAAGCATTGCTCTTAGTCATCACTTGTTCTCTTCAAGAGGTTCTCATAACCGGGTACCTTCAGATACTTCAAGTTACGTTTACTTTTATAGACACATAACTGTGGCTTAGCCAATGTACTTGAAGTGGCACTTTTTGTTTTTGCATATTTATATCTTCTCTCCATATGTGTCACCCTATACTTATTTGTGTATTCTCTTTCAGTCAGGATGAAGGGTCTGGGTCCTTGGGCCTACCCTGAAGTCTGGGGGGAAGGATGTATGGTCTAAGTGTCCTTCCTCCACATGCTTTGGGGGGTTTCTCTTCGGAAGAGCTCCTCATCTAGTACTTGTTGGCCGACCATGAGGAGAGAGATCTGCCAAGCCCATTGGCTAAGTGGACCTGAGTGTGCCTTACCCCTGTCTATAACCTTGTGTCCTGGGGGGGGGGGGTCATTGAGTGGCCCTACTTCTTCAGAAGCTGGACCAGAGACACAAACTGAGTGCACCTTTTCATGTGTGGTCAAGTGCACTTGTTTGGTTCACTTACTAGTGTTTTTTCACCCACTGCTGGTGAAAAAAAAAATAACTGGACTAAATTATGCTTTTATGTATAAAACACAGATAGGAGGATAAGTGAGCGCTAAAAAGTCATATAAAGCTGCTATAACACCAAAAGGTACCAAAAAACCTTCAAAATGCACGTATAAAATGGGGTGAAGCGCTAAAGGATTATAATCATAAGTAATAAATATATCAGCTTATAAAACAATAGGTGACATAGTGCTTACTGAGAATAAGGTGACTAAGTGGTACCATCTAATAATGTCACTTCACAAATGATATTATGCATATATACACATATCAAACAAGCAAGTGTGTAAAAAAGTGGCACCAGGTGATAAAGTGCTCACAACACAATATAGGAACTAATTAGTGATATAGCATGTCACTGTGCAGTGACTGGTAATGTGTCAGGTGCCAATAAATCAATAAATGATCCTGATATATAGTCCAAAATAAAGTGCACAGCAGATTGTGATGATCTTCAATATCTGGTGGTCATATCCTGTATAATGGTGATGTGTCCAAAAATGAGAAAGACTGCGCACTGTCAGGGCTCCCAGGTGTGACCAGAGGTGTGTGGCTGACGCAGGGAAACGCAGACCTCAGATATGTTATAAACAATATAATTTATTAACACTAACAATACAAACATAAACGCAGTGCAATACTAAAACATAATACAGTGCAAACAAACCAAACCAAACCACCCACAGATAACAGTACATACAAGCAAGCGTCGTCAGGCAGGCCGGGTCAATATCAATAGGGCAGGTAGGTACAGGGGGAGCAAGCGGAGATTGGTCAGGGTCACAAGCCAGGGATCAGAACAGGTAGCAAGCAGCATGGTACAGAGGGTCAGACAGAGGGATGGTCAGGAGCGAGCCGGGATCAGAGCAGGAGAAGTCAGCAGCGGTTCAGAAACAGGATGCAGGACAGAAACAGGATGCAGGACAGAAACAGGATACAGGGCCCAGGACAAACACACACCAAGGCAGAGTCTGTGGGTCTGGCCATCCCTTAAATACCCCAGCATAATCAGTTACAGGTGTTAGCTGGCTGCAAAGTTGAGTCTCTGATTGCTGGGAACACCCGCTGGCCAGCCCTGGTACTGCAGATCAAAAGGCAGGTGAGTCCCACCATAGCTGGCCAGTCCATTCCTGACAGTACCCCCCCCTCAAGGAGCGGCCTCAGGACGCTCCAAACAGTCCTAGCTGGGAAAAATGTTCCACCGCCCGGGTCTGGTAACTGGCGGGATATCAAAGACTGGCACACCGGGCAGGACTCCGGGCAGCGGTACACCGGGCAGAGGCACATCGGGCTGGACTCCGGGCAGAGGCACATCGGGCTGGACTCCGGGCAGAGGCACATCGGGCTGGACTCCGGGCAGAGGCACATCGGGCTGGACTCCGGGCAGAGGCACATCGGGCTGGACTCCGGGCAGAGGCACATCGGGCTGGACTCCGGGCAGAGGCACATTGGGCTGGACTCCGGGCAGAGGCACATCAGGCCGGACTCCGGGCAGAGGCACACCGGGCAGAGGCACACCGGGCAGAGGCACACCGGGCCGGACTCCGGGCAGAGGCACATCGGGCCGGACTCCGGGCAGAGGCACATCGGGCAGAGGCACATCGGGCCGGACTCCGGGCAGAGGCACATCGGGCCGGACTCCGGGCAGAGGCACATCGGGCCGGACTCCGGGCAGAGGCACATCGGGCCGGACTCCGAGCAGAGGCACATCGGGCCGGACTCCGGGCAGAGGCACATCGGGCCGGACTCCGGGCAGAGGCACATCGGGCCGTACTCCGGGCAGAGGCACATCGGGCCGGACCCCGGGCAGAGGCACATCGGGCAGGACCCCGGGCAGAGGCACATCGGGCTACCAGGCGAAGCAGCAGGCAGCGGGCCACCAGGCGGAGCGACAGGCACCGGGCCCCCGGGCGGGGCGACAGGCACCGGGCCCCTGGGCGGGGCGACAGGCACCAGGCCCCCAGGCGGGGCGACAGGCCTCGGGCCCCCAGGCGGAGCGGCGGGCGCCGGACCCCCAGGCGGAACTACAGGTCTCGGGCCCTCAGGCGGAGCGGCGGGCGCCGGACCCCCAGATGGAGCGACAGGTCTCGGGCCCTCAGGCGGAGCAACAGGTCTCGGGCCCCCAGACGAAGCGGCGGGCACCGAGTCACCAGGCACGACAGTGGGCACCGAGTCGTCTGGCAAGACTGCGGGCACCGAGTCAACTGGCGGAACAGCGGGCATCGAGTCAACTGGCGGAACAGCGGGCACCAAGTCGTCTGGCAAGACTGCGGGCACCGAGTCGTCTGGCAAGACTGCGGGCACCGAGTCGTCTGGCAAGACTGCGGGCACCGAGTCGTCTGGCAAGACTGCGGGCACCGAGTCGACTGGTGGAACAGCGGGCACCGAGTCGACTGGCGGAACAGCGGGCACCGAGTCAACTGGCGGAACAGCGGGCATCGAGTCAACTGGCGGGACTGCGGGCACCGAGTCGTCTGGCAAGGCTGCGGGCACCGAGTCGTCTGGCAAGACTGCGGGCACCGAGTCGTCTGGCAAGACTGCGGGCACCGAGTCGTCTGGCAAGACTGCGGGCACCGAGTCAACTGGCGGAACAGCGGGCATCGAGTCAACTGGCGGAACAGCGGGCATCGAGTCAACTGGCGGAACAGCAGGCACCGAGTCGTCTGGCAAGACTGCGGGCACCGAGTCGTCTGGCAAGACTGCGGGCACAGAGTCGTCTGGCAAGACTGCGGGCACCGAGTCGTCTGGCAAGACTGCGGGCATCGAGTCGTCTGGCAAGACTGCGGGCACCGAGTCGTCTGGCAAGACTGCGGGCATCGAGTCGTCTGGCAAGACTGCGGGCATCGAGTCAACTGGCAAGACTGCGGGCATCGAGTCAGCTGGCGGAACAGCGGGCACTGAGTCGTCTGGCAAGACTGCGGGCACCGAGTCGTCTGGCAAGACTGCGGGCACCGAGTCGTCTGGCAAGACTGCGGGCACCGAGTCGTCTGGCAAGACTGCGGGCACCGAGTCGTCTGGCAAGACTGCGGGCACCGAGTCGTCTGGCAAGACAGTGGGCTCCGAGTCAACAGGCACGACAGTGGGCACCGGGTCATCAGGTATCGGATTGTCTGGCTCGACAGCGGGCATCAGGTCACCAGGTATGACAGCGGGCACTGGGTCACCAGGCATCAGGTCATTTGGCTTGCCAGCGGGCACCGCGTCATCTGGCAAGGCAGTGGGCACCGGGTCACCAGGTATGACAGCGGGCTCTGAGTCAATTGGCACGACAGCGGGCACTGGATCAGGTACCGGATCATCTGGATCAACAGCGGGCATCGAGTCAACTGGCCTAATAGGATCGTCGGGCTGGATCAGTTCATCATGCTGAGTAGCGGCATCAGGGTGAATGCAGGCATCAGGCTGAGTAGAGGCTTCAGGCTGAGGAGAGGCTTCAGGCTGAGGAGAGGCATCAGGCTGAGGAGAGGCATCAGGCTGAGGAGAGGCATCAGGCTGAGGAGAGGCATCCGGCTGAAGAGAGGCATCCGGCTGAGTAGAGGCTTCAGGCTGAGTCACGGAAGGCAGGTTCACCGGTTTGGATACTGGCAGGATGGTATTGGTTGGAAAGAATTTTCGCTTTTTTCTGGTTTTAACTACTGGAGCACTGCAAGTAAACGCAGGTCTGCAAACGAATGGAGCAGCTGGAGACAGAGAAAAACTGGAGGATGGAACAAGAGAGGGAGCAGTTGCTACAGAGGGCTTTTTTACAGGGTTAAAGGCAGGATAGGTGCAGCGAGTGGGAACAGGGTACTGACATGCGGTAGATAGCCAAGTATACTGGGCTGGAGCTGGAGGAGCTGTTGGGAATACAGGAGTAGAGTTAGAAGCAGGACTGGGTTTTTGTAAGCTGACTGAGGCTGGGTGCAACAAGTCTGTCCATGTCTGCAGTATGGGTTGAACAAAGCTGAGCTTACACAAAGCCTGTCTGGTCAATGACTGCACTGCGTTTATACAATCTCTTAGTATCTGTGGTGAACATGTGGAATAACGCTCCAGAAAGTAACCCACATCATCCTCTAATAACCACACCAGGGACTCTACCTGGTCTGCACTAAATGGTGGCAAAAATTCATCCCTGCATTCGGGGGAACCAGATGAAACCAACTCTGCACAAACCTGAATCAATGGCTGCACCATAGAGAAATCTGTGCCCTGATCTACTAGAACATGAGCGAGCCGTATACATTCTAGCAGTTGATCCCGGGGATACTCCTTCAGAGTCTGATAAGCATACTCTCTGTCATCAAGCACTAGCAGAGATAAATACTCAACCTCATCCAGATCCATCCTTCCCATCAACAAGCCAAGATGGCTTCCCTGTGCAGCCACTTCTGGTCAGGATTGGCCTTGGTGTAATGTCAGGGCTCCCAGGTGTGACCAGAGATGTGTGACTGACGCAGGGAAACGCAGACCTCAGATATGTTATAAACAATATAATTTATTAACACTAACAATACAAACATAAACGCAGTGCAATACTAAAACATAATACAGTGCAAACAAACCAAACCACCCACAGATAACAGTACATACAAGCAAGCGTCGTCAGGCAGGCCGGGTCAATATCAATAGGGCAGGTAGGTACAGGGGGAGCAAGCGGAGATTGGTCAGGGTCACAAGCCAGGGATCAGAACAGGTAGCAAGCAGCGTGGTACAGAGGGTCAGACAGAGGGATGGTCAGGAGCGAGCCGGGATCAGAGCAGGAGAAGTCAGCAGCGGTTCAGAAACAGGATGCAGGACAGAAACAGGATGCAGGACAGAAACAGGATGCAGGACAGAAACAGGATGCAGGACAGAAACAGGATGCAGGGCCCAGGACAAACACACACCAAGGCAGAGTCTGTGGGTCTGGCCATCCCTTAAATACCCCAGCATAATCAGTTACAGGTGTTAGCTGGCTGCAAAGTTGAGTCTCTGATTGCTGGGAACACCCGCTGGCCAGCCCTGGTACTGCAGATCAAAAGGCAGGTGAGTCCCACCATAGCTGGCCAGTCCATTCCTGACACGCACTCACCAGATGTGCAATCAATATGCGCATTTAGAGACTAACACTCTCAGTAACTTGGAGGTCCCTTTAAGATGGAAAAGGTCTGGTCTGATGCCCCTCACTGTTCAAAACTCCGCTGTCAGCACTGACACAACTGCTCTATGTGTGGTGAAAGCTTCACAAGGAGCCCCAGAAAAAGGAGGCCGATAGTGTAATATTGTTTATAAAAAGGTGGGTTGTTTATTCCATATAATGATGAATGGAGTAAGACAGGGATAAAAAAGCTAAAACTGACCCGATTCCAAAGATGGCCAGCGGGACCCACGTGGTGCCAGCGGCGTGATGTCACGCCACTGTAGCTCCTCCCCAACGCGTTTCGTGCAAGAGCACGTATTCATGGGGGTATGCATACCCAGAAATGAATAGGGTACTCAACTTCTGAACATTCTCGTACGACAGAATAGAATTTTGGAAGTGATGTAATGCATTGTAATGTATTGTATAGAAATTTGGTATGGAACCTTGCAAAGATATGTACTATGAGAAGCAAAAATAAAATTGGGCTAAGACAAATGCTTCATGGGTAGGTTGAGAACTTTTTAGTTGCCTTTCGTAGAGTTAAGCTTTAGGGTTTGTTCACACGTGTGGTCCGGAGGCAGTAAAAACAGGTGGATGGATCACGGTTTTACTGCCCATCCAGCGGCACACCTGAACACAGGCATGCAGTCGCTCAGGGCTGTATGCACACTGTGCATAGAACTTTGCATTTGGTGGGAATTACCTGTTAAATCAATGGGTCCTAGCTGCGATCATGTGCAATGCATGTGATTGCTATGTGGTGGAACAAAATTAAAGTGATTGTAAAAGTTATTTTTTTAACCCCTTCATGCCAGTGTCTCCTGGCCCTTTAAGGGTTTTTGGATGCTAGGAGGCGGGGCAGGGTTTATGATAATTTGACTGCTGTGATTGGCTGTCACATGATCGGAAAGCACCCGATTGCAAAAAGCTTTCTTTTAGGCACCGGTAACTGTGCCGGGAGCGCGCAGCCTTCAGAAGCACTTTAAATCAGGCAATAAAGCGACTACCTAACGCCTCCTCACTGCCTGCCAAACGCACAGTGGCATTTTGGGAGAGGGAGGGACTGCACTCTCAGCCAGTTAGAATGCCAACGTTCTGACCAGATCTGTCAGAATGCTAATCTCATACCAGAAATGAATAGGGTACTCAAGTTCTGAACATTCTCGTATGACAGAATAGAATTTCGTAAGTGATGTAATGCATTGTATTGTATTGTATTTTTGGAGGAAAACTGTACAGATTAAACAAAAAGCGCACAATCTGGTATCCTACGAGAAAAATGTTCTTGTTTGTCCCTTCAGATAATTTCATATGAACTGTCCTGATTGGCTGTCAAAAGCTTTGTACTAACAATCAGATTATCATACAATCGCTTCGAAAGCGGTATTTTTCATCCAATTTTCTGATCTTGTGTACGAGGCTTAAGGGTAGGACAGATATGGGGTATATTGTTGAGTTTATGTTTGCTTTTTTAAGAGCAACTCCAAGTATACATAAAATAAAAAGCACCCACTCCATGAAGTCCCCTCTCTGATGTTTTTTAAATAATCCTCAGTACATCTCTGCTGTCCTCTAGTTGGTTTGGTGATGGTCTATGGATACACAGAGAGCCGGACATGAGCGAGCAGGCATGAGTGCCCCTATTGCAAGCGGCTTCCTATGGGGACACTCAGCAGGGAGGAGGGGCCAGGAACGCCAGTGTAGAGCCAGAGAAGAGGATGATTGGGGCTGCTTTCTTTAAAACCATTGCACAGATCAAGTAAGTACAATATATTTGTTTTTTTTTAAATTTACCTTTTGTATCACTTTAACCTCCCTAGCGGTATTCCCGAGTGTAGCTCGGGGTAAAATGTCAGTGCCAAAAGTGGTAACCCGAGCTACACTCGGGCTTACCATGTGGTGCTGCATAGGGAGTCCCTGCAGAGCTTACCTTGTCCTTCACTCCCGCGATGTGTCCCCTGCAGCGTCCCCGGCCATCTCCTCCGGCCGATGCCAGCATCCGACTTCTGTGTTCCGGTCCCTATGACGTCGGGACGTACGGGCGGCGGGAAATTTGAACATTTTAAAAAATGTCATTTTTTTTCCAAACAAATTTTACATAGCAAAACATTGCTAGTTCAACCCATTTCACATACATATTGTCCCTAGTGCTTTGTCCTGTGCCCTGCCTGCATTTTGTCTGTTCTTTCTGCCTGGAAACTGAGAAAAGTCCATGGCGTCCAAAAAGTGTCCCTTTAGGTCAAAAGCGGGTTTAGATCAGCTAGAGAACAGCAATAGTAAATTAGAACCACTTGCAGAATTGAGTGATAATGATTCGTGGAGAAATTCGTCATCAGACACTGAAAACGATTTTGCGACTTTGCTCAGCAATGTGCGAACTTGGCGCTCTATTTCAAATTTCAGTGTTTTTGGTTTGATTATATTATTGAATTAAATGTATTATTATATTATTATTTTTTATGATTATTTATTAAATTATAATTTATGATTTCGTGTTTCATATTTTATCATACCCGGGATGTTTAATAGACTCTTGTTCGGACAGATTTCAGTGAGTTATTCCTAAATATTACAGCCTACAATAAAAAAAACTACATATTTCCATGCAAAATAATGTACCGCTTTCAGCACCAAAAATCTGAAATAATCAGACCACTAGGGAGGTTAAAAGAATGATGTGATTGTCATTCTTCCCAAAGAGGATTGCCGGTTCTGGAGCAAAAAGGAAGCCGGGGACAGCTTTGGAGCACCAAGAAGGTAAGTAAAGCTTGGCAAACCCTTTTCTTCTCTACATGAGCAGGTTGGGGAATGAAATAAAAAAAAGTTGACTTATACTTTAAGCTCATACTTCCGTAAGACTGAAAGTCCAGTATGAAATCTGGGACATATATATTTGCTACAAATCAGTCTCACTGTTGATTTTGGTAGAAGGGATCAGAAATCCCATAGTCCTTGACTCTCTGGGATTCTCTAGAAATGAACGAGCCGAAGCTTCTAAATCACTCAACAGTCTTCTCTTTCTTCTCTACTAAAACACTCTTTATAATGGTATTCACTTTACTCGACAGATCTAAAATGATGTTCACAATGACTGTCAAAAAGTTCCTGTGCATAAAAAAAAATACGATAAAATACACCATTAAATTACATATATGCATGTTATTTTTTTGTCCATCAATATACATTGTGAATATATTTTTATAAATAAATACACTGTACCAGGGGCAGACTGACAACTCATGGGGCCCCCGGGCAATAGGGGATCATGGGGCCCCTGTGTCCTTGCCCAAACTCAAAAAAGCCTAGGAAAAAGGTACCAGGGGCATCTCATGGGGCCCCCTACTGACCCTGGGCCCTTGGGCAGTGCCAGAATTTCCAAATGGTCAGTCCGCCCCTGCACTGTACTTGTATCTGTTGGTGTTTTACTATATATGTCTGCAGTTCAGGTTTCTTGAACTCCCTCCCCAGGTCTAATAAATATAATGCAATATTCTAGAAATAATACACACACAACTTGAGACCCAAATTGGAAAGTATTTCAGGGATAATGGAGCCAGTGCTGTCTGCCCATTCTCCTCTGACCTCTGACACCAACAAGGAATTTTTGTCCACACAACTGCCACTCACTGGATAATTTCTCTTTTTTGGACCATTCTCTGTAAATCCTAGAGATGGTTGTGCATGAAAATCCCAGTAGATCAGCAGTTTTTGAAATACTCATACTCAGACCAGCCCATAAATCCCCTTTTTTTCCCATTCTGATGCTCTGTTTGAACTTCAGCAAGTCGTCTTCACCACATCTAGATGCGTAAATGCATTGAATTGCTACATGTGGTTAGCTGATTAGCAATTTGTGTTACAAAGCAATTGAACAGGTGTACCTAATAAAGTGGCCAGTGAATGTAAATGTACTAACAAACTGAAGCTCACTCCAGCTCACATTCCAGTTACACGACTAGTTACAGAAACAGTTTGTTTTTCTTTGGGATAAAGGTTTTACATGAATATAAAACGCTCCCAACACTCCAACTACTACATCTGCACTGGTGACAGTAAGTAAAAAAAAAAAATTGTGAAAATAATCTTTTTAATTTCTTCATTTTCTAAAAAATTATTACAAAAAATACAACTTCAAAAAACTCGTCATGCCTCCTTTGAAATACGTTGACTGTCTACTTTGCAAAAAGAGGTCATTTGGGGGATATCTGTACTGTTCTGACATTTTTTGGGCCTCATCAAATTAGATTGGCCGTCAGTACTTCAGGATTGATACATTTTCAGATATATCCCATAGTTTGTGAAACTATGAAACTTTCCTACACACTAAATATTAAATACTGATTTTGGTTATTTTCACCAAAGACATGTAGCAGAATACATTTTGGCCTAAATTTATAAAGAACAATTATTTATTTGCAAACTTTTATAACAGAAACAAAGACACATTTTTTTTTTGCAAAATGTTTGGTCTTTTTTTGCTAATTTAGCAAAAAATAAAACCCCAGCGGTGATTAAATACCACCAAAATAAAGCTCTAGTTGTGTGAGCAAAATGATACAATTTTAGTTTGGGTACAATGTTGTATGACCGCGCAATTGTCATTCAAAGCGCGAGAGCGATGGAACCTGAAAATTGGCCTGGGCAGGAAGGGGGTAAAAGTGCCCTGTATTGAAGTGGTTAAAGAACTGACTCCTATTAGAAGGCAGATTCAAATGCAGTGTAACTATTTCTAAAGCTGCTATTAAGGGCAATGGAAATGTAACTCAAAGCAGCACAAAATAGTCCAGAAATTTAGCACTGGTGATTTATACATATACAAATGTACATTTTTCTTGCACATGCAGTGAAGCCCATTGTTTTAAACTAAAAAAAAAAAAATGAAGTAAAAAATGGGGTTTGCAAATGACATCTACTGGTATACTTCCCTGAGAATACAAAGAATGAAGACAGGATGTTAGTTGTGTGAAAATGTCTTTCCTTCAATATCACATTTTAAAAAATAAATTATGTTTCTTATTTAGGCTACTTACAAACCAGCAGATCAAGCCCTTCACTGGAAATGAGGTGAAGTCTCCCCAATATGAATATAAATATGAGCTTTTGATTCTTCCATCCACCTTATTGGGTCAGCTTTGCATCATTATCCTTCTGCATAGCTCAACAGCCATCATGATAGCTGAAATCCTGCTTTTTTAGTCACTTCTCCTCCTACTATCTACTGATTGGACAATGAGGGAGGAGCAGGACACTGATGAGGTCATCTCTCTTCTTTCCTCTCCTAAGCATGTAGGAGAGGTCACATAAAATTGATATGATGTATGGCAATTAGACTAGATATGCAGTATATAGTAACACAATGCATTTTTAAAGAAATTGTAAAATTGCAAATTTCATTGTGCTCAATTTGTAAAGCTAAAAAATGCTGAGGGTTCCATACTACTACTTACCGTTTGCCCTAAAGCAGATTTACTGCTACAGGGTGGATTTTCTGTGCAAAATCACATATATAAACATGATTTTGCATTTCCGCCTCTGGAGGGGGTGCGTGCCTGCCGCCGGAGCGCCACTTCTGCTGTGATTGGACACAGCAGAAGACGATCAACAGGTGCCAGCTGATGGATGAGCACCGGAACCTGTTGCTCGCCAAGGAGACTTACAGAACACAACTCTGTAACAAGGCAGAACTGTGTTATGTCAATGGCGATCTGCTAGATTTTATTCAAGGAATAAAATCTAGCAGATTGCCTAGTAAAAACAGCACACTGTACACACAAAAACACTGGCTAGGCCCACAATTAACCCTTTGATCGCCCTGTACATTTAACCCTTTCCCAGCCAGTGTCGTTAATACAGTGACAGTGTATATTTTTAGCTCAGATCACTGTATTAGTGTCAATGGTTCCCACAAAGTGTCAGTTAGTGTATGTATACCGCCATTTATAGAGGCTATAACTTTTGTGCAAACAAATCAATATATACTTATTGGGATTTTTTTTACCAAGAATACATAGCAGAATACATTTTGACCTAAATTTATGAAGAAATTTGATTTTTAACAATTTTTTATTAGATGTGTTTTATAGCAGAAAGTAAAAAACATTGTTTTTTTTTTAATGTCAGTGTTTTTTCATTTATAGTGCAAAAAATAAAAAACCCAGAGGTGATCAAATACCACCAAAAGAAAGCTCTATTTGTGGGGAGAAAATGACATAAATTGCATTTATGTACAGTGTTGCATGACCGCACAATTGTCAGTTAAAGTTAAACAGCGCCGTATCTGAAAAAATATAACCTGCTCATGAAGGGGGGTAAACCTTCTGGAGCTCATTTGGTTAAAGCCGTATTAAACCCAAAAGCAAACATTTATTATATTGCAGCTTATCAATCCTCACATGTGAGGGCTGTGTTAGTTTTATTTTTATAGGCTTTTTTTCATCTGATGATCTAGCCAGCAAGTTTTTTTTTTTTATGAAGCACAAGCTCTCCAGCAGAATGTGCCACTTTACACAGATAGACCATTTACCACTGACAGGGGTGATTAAAATGATCTGGATACAAATGGAGAAACAGAAAAAGGGCGCACCGACCTAGTGCATTATCATTTAAAATAATTTATTAAAGAAACAAAAATAGGTATCATACTCACAATGGACTTAATAACACAGGCATGTCAAACTGAACAAGGTGTATGATCCAAACAACATCTGAGTCCATACGATGGAACCCAGGATGACCAACTGGCTAACGCATTTCGAGGACATAACCTCTTCCTCAGGGCTCTGCATTTGTATCCAGTGTATTCGGACCACCCCGGTCTGTTGAGGGCAGCAAGCAGTGCATATTCCAGAAAATTCCAGAACATTCCTATTGGGTTTACTGAGTCCTTTCCTAGCGCAGGAGTAAAGTGTTTGTTGTGTGTGATTAAAATGATCAGCTTTATTTATTTATATAAAGCCTTTATCCCAAATGGCATGTTTGCAGTAACTGAATATAAAGTGTAAGCTGGAGTTTGGCTTCAATTAGCTAGTGTATTTAAATCTGCTGGTACATTTAACACTCCCCTCCCCCCAGATTGACAATGCTGCTGTCTGCTGTTCTTCCTGTGCTCATTCCTCCAGAGCTGTGTCTCGCTAACACAGGAGGTGTGTTACTGGCAAGATTACCAGGTGAAAACAGAGGGAAAAGCCAAAGAAAAGAAAACTGGTGCAGCCACCACATCTAAGGATTGGTAAGCTGCCATATATTTCATTTTTGGTTTTGGGTTTAATACCGCTTTAAGAAGCTTACAGTTACAATAATTTGTTTTCTTCTCTTTATATTCTGCATTTGGCTTAAGATATATTTCATAGCTGAAACAAAAAAAAGCTGCTTTTCACCTGTTTTTATCTAAAAGACGTCATCAGTCATAGATAAAACATCTCCCATCAGAAGCAGGAAATGTATTAAAGATACATCAATGAAAAGGAGTAATTATTTGATCTGCCAGTTGTACAGAAGGAGGACACTGCTGTACGGGAAGCCGCTGATATGGGCGCTTGTCATTACCTTCCTGCCCTGGGAATGAACTGCAGCTTTCACAGATTGAACTCTAATTCAGTATGAGGCTTCAGACACATCAGAAGAGATCTGTAGAGCTTGCACTCGCTCTAGGGAATTACAAATTGTACCGGGGCCACCTTTATGATCAAGGAGGAGTGCTGAGAACAAGCGGGATGAACGAACCACATTTTCGTTTACAAAAGTCTTACGTTTTTTAAGTTTCAGTGTAAATTCTCTGATAATATGTTCTTGTATTCTAGAAATAGGTCTGTAGGCTTAGAAAATGTAACTTTTATTACGATGGATTCCATTAAAACACATCAAATCGCATCTCAACGTAGGTGTTTCGACATGCGTCAACGTGCATCATGATGCACGTCAATGCTTCATAATGCATGTGTGTTATAATGTGCATATCTAATGCAATCCATTGCAATGCACCTTGGAACACATAACGATGTGCGTAGACTTGCTTTTTGATGTGCCTCCATTAATTTCAATAGAAAAGGCAAAGGGGGAAAATTGCACAGGTGTGAATTTATCTTTGGGTGCTTGTACAACAATGCAGCATAAGCCAGTTAATTAGCCACTTCAAGTCCGGACACTTTCACCCCCTTCCTGCCCAGGCCAATTTTCAGCTTTCAGCGCTGTCACACTTTGAATGACAATTGCGTGGTCATGCAACATTTTTTTGAGACAGATAAAACTTTATTTTGGTGGTATTCATTCACCACTGGGATTTTTATTTGTTTTGCTATATAAATGAAAAAGTCCAAAAAGTTTGAAAAAAAACTGTTTTTCTTATAAAATTTTGCAAATAAATAATATTTCTCCATAAATCTTGGCCAAAATGTATTACCCAACAATTACCCAAATTAGTTTATAACCAAACATTATAATTTTTTAAAAAATTTTTAATTTTTTTAAAATTATTATTTATGTTTTTTTTTTAAACATACTGTCACCATAGCAGTACATAGCAACACTGTACTACTTGTGGGGGGTGATGAAGATTTTTTTTTTTTTTTTACGCTGATTGCTTTTACACCCATAAAGGCTGTAAAAGCAATACTTTCTCCTCTCTGGCTGCATTCTTGCAGCCAGTGAGAAATACTGTGCGAGCTGTGATTGGTCACAGCTTGTCACATGATAAAAGGCTGTTGTGAATAGTCCTATACCATGTGACCTCTGTGATCATTCACAGATTTCACACGTAGTAATCAATGATGTCAGAAGTGACATCTTGCTTGCTACTATTCATGTGATCACTGATTGGCCAATCAGTGATCACATGATCGGGACCTCACACAGAGGTCCTGTACAGTGATCGGTGTTCAGAATCACGGTGCCGCACTCTCCCAGGGAGAGCGCACAGGCTAAAATACCGGGCGCCGTTTATGAACGGCAACTCGCTCCTGCACTGCCCCCGTCCGGTCGTTTATATATATGGGCCGGACGGGAAGTGGTTAAAACCACAAGGAACAAGTGTAGGACAATTCTCCTCTTAGACAGGTGTCCTTGGTACAGGTGTTCTCAGTGGAATATTTCACCTCACCTCTTGTTCTGGGGGCAACCCTAAAATATTGAATTACAGCACAGTGGTTAAGTGGTTAGCACTTCCAGCTAGAAGCACTAGGGTCGTCGTTTTGAATCCCAATGACAGCATTACCTGCCTGGAGTTTTCATGTTATCCCTGTGCTTGTTTGGGTTTCCTCCGGATACTCAGGTTTCATCCAACACTCCAAAGACATGCTGGTAGGTAAATTGGCCCTATGTATGAATGTGCGTTAGGGATCTTAGATTATACGCTCCTTGAGCGCAGGGACTGATTTGAATGTGTAATAAGTAAATATTAAGCGTTGCATAAATTGATGGCGCTGTATAAGTACCTATAATAAATAAATTACCCATCACTTTTTGTTTCAGTAACAGTGGTCACCAGTACGAATAGATATATTATTCTTACCTATGGAGACTCAAACAGCAATAAAAACTTGGACCTAATCCTTCCCCACTCTATCGAGTTTTGCCTTTATATACACTTTAAGGCAATCATCCTCAACCCTGGTTTCGTGGAACCGTGGGGTTGCCAGGGGTTCCTTGAACTGTGGTTGATGGGCCATGTATTTAATGGTGCCTTCATAGTTCCAGGGTCAAAGCTAGCAGCATGGCACCAAATATCTTTTTAGCTGTCAAAGGGTGTCATTTTGATCACCAGTGTAAGGGGGGTATTTTTTCTATTGACCACCAATATGAGGATAATTTTTTCTGTTGACCCCTGATGAATTTGTTTTAGTAAGGGTTCCTGAAGACCTGAAATATATTTTTGGGGTTCCTCTGTGGTACAAAGTTTGAGAACAGCTGCTTTAAGGCATGCTTAGGTAGCATTTCTAAAATTAAAATGTATGACTGAATATGAATATTTAGGAAAACCATGGTTACTAGAGTGGGGTAGCATAAGGAGAACTTTCTCTAGTGGCACCCATACCATGGCAGAACAGAATCACATTCCCAGCTGCCTCTCCACAAACACCACACATGCACAGCAGTTTTTATGAAGGGCCTCTCTATCCAGTCAAGGTTATCCTTTATGGTGTGGCAGACTGGGCTGTAATTTCTATAATGGAACTTGTCAGCCAGAAACTAGGACAGCAGGTTAGAGGGGGCACTGTCATGCCTCAAACTGTACAAATTGTTTTACATTGTTCTTAGAGCAGCATGAAATCAAACTGCAGTCCCAGCGACAGAGTGATCAGTGTCCACAAAACCGTGCTCATCATAAAGTTGTATTCAACATGATTCTGACCAGAGTCAATAGTATTAGCATTTTGCTTCAAGGTGCAAGAATCATCTTGTGTCAATGAGTAAACTTCAGGGGTATTTTCCTTCTCCTTGGCCTCAGCTCCACAGAAGAGGTATGCTCAGACAACCTCTGGGTGGAACACAGCTGGCAGAACCATACTCTCGCAGGCTGGGGGAACCCAGAAACTGACTACATGATGCAGTGTCATTCACCAACTGCTCAGAAGGTCTGCCATTAGGAGATGCAGGCAAAATACGATTTAAGTATCCCCTTAAAAAGACCTTGTCAGGCAAAACGAAATCTTAAAGGAAGGTCTCTTCAATGGAAAAGCTCTCTGCATTCTGTATTACATGTTGATTTGTAAAACAAAAATTATATATAAAGTAATAAAGACAGACATAAAGAACAGATTTCATAACTGTATTGCCAATTTCTGGAGAGATGAGGAGATATTGGTGCCTGAAGATCCTACGGAATCCAACACTTTAGGGACTGTCAGGTTTTCTCATCCCTGCTACTATCCATTAACCCCTACATCACTAATGAGTAGGGGCAAAGAAAGGAACCCTGTGCCCCAGAAGACCTAATTTTTTATGAAATGCGTTGGGAGCTACATGCCATCGTGAGTGTCATCATGTCCCCAGATGTGTCCTTAGAAGTGCATTTTAACTGCTCAAGACTGCTTAATACACAGCACAATTTTTATTCCCCACATTTCTAAGTGCATTTACTTTGTCTTAAAAAAAGTGCTTTTACACTATGTGGAGAGTTTGGTCCCTATTCTCTTTCTAATATAAATGCACATATTGGATGACAATCGGAGATGATCCCATAAAGTGATGTCCCCTTCTGGGTGCTAATCCAGTGGATAGACACCTAAGCCTTGCCCAATAGTGGCCATTATTATTTTAAGTATAATTAATATCACTTCTCTATAATTTGAGAGTCATACATCTCTGTTAAGCCTTTTGCTGTGTGCAGACCACTGGAATCACTATTTGGATCTATTATTTTGTTTGTACACTTTTTGTCTATTGTGTAGTTGTGTTTTTCTAATTAATGCAGCACAGTTGGTTCATGAACAAAGAGGAACCACAGTGCTCAGCAGGTATCGGGAAATCAACAATCCTGGAAGTCTTGGATTCTGCATACTATTTAGGCACTGGGACAGCAGAAGAGGGGAATATTCAATGTTTTCTTTTCAGCAGGCAAATAAATGTAAAACTGTATTTTAGTGCCAAGTCATTTTAATGAAGCCCTGAATGTGGCCAAGTTATCAACCCAGATTTGGAGCACTTAGAGCCCAGTGCTGTCTTGTATTGAAAATAATAACATATTTTGCTTGTAATCCCTCCTTTTGCTGATTTCCAGTTCAAGATCTTGGCATCTTAAAGAAGAAAATCTAATTACCAGGCCAGCGAAGATCCATTTTTAGTGTAGTGTACTTAAAAACCGCAGTACAGTTTTATATTAGGGAACGTACCATTTGTCTGGCTGGTTTAGATTAGCACAACACATGGAGACAAGTGAAATTTAATGCCCTGTGTATTTACAATTTCTGTAGATTTCATTCTGGTTTGATGTCACTGTCAAAGCCACAACAAACTGGGAGAACTATTGAGAGCTGCAATTAGGACGTAGTAATCCCCCACTTACTGGGAAGAACACAGTATTTCATTGTGATCAGATGGAGATGGTCCCAGAACCTCACAGTATCACCATTACAGTGTTCTGATAGCAATGTGGTCATGAGAAAATAGTGGCACTGCGGTCAGTAAAAATTACACACTGCGTTACTAGGTTGAGCAGATCAGAACAAAACAAAACATTTGTTCCTCTAATTTGTAAATAGGAGTTAAGTTGATGGGCTGATTCTGCAAGAAAATTGTGTGGTTTATTATAAATAATCTGGAAAATGTAAAAGTGCTCAGTGTTTCTGGGGGTCCCTCACACTTGGCCTGTGTTAACAAGATTCAAAACTAAGCCCCACCAGGCATTTGTCTCTGAGCACATACTGTCCTAAATCTTTCTACCACTTGGTACATTGTCCAGCCTCAGCTGCTTTCAGCCTCTCATAGACTTTTACAGGCTTTAGGCAGCAGGTCTGTGCCTTCCACCCAAACCTAAACAACGGGATCTCATGTACCAGGGCTAAACGTCCAGTGTGCGTTAGGCCTTAGGGGTTCAATTCACCAAATCCTACAAAACCAAAGAGGAAAATTGCAGCATTCTGTGAGAAACCAGGAAATCAAAAATCCCAGAAGTGTTGGATTCTGCAGGGTCTTCAGACACCATAAAACCTGTGTGTGCTTGTGTTCATGTGTGTGCACATTACACACATGCAGGGGAGGACTGACCATTTGGAAACTCGGGCACTGCCCGAGGGCTCAGGGTCAGTAGGGGGCCCCATGAGATGCCCCTGGTATCTTTTTCATAGGCTTTTTTGAGTCTGGACAAGGACACAGGGGCCCCATGATCCCCTATTGCCCGGGGTCCCCATGAGTTGTCAATCAGACCCTGCACACATGCTCATTTTTTCCAATCAAAGAGGCAGTGTTTGACGTACTGTGCCAGTTTGTCGTGCATAAGTGTGCACATATGCACTTACCAACTACCATGCTCACTTGGCTCTCAGTGGCCTATTTAAACTGGTCTGTCACTATGAGCAGTTGCTGCATGGTCTTCAGCTTGTTCCTGTGTTTCTGAGACCTGATCCGCTTTACTTGTTTACCTGCGTATGCTCTTGGACTTCACTTCTGCTTATGCCTCAACTCTGTTTACCTGATTACTCTAACCTTGGACTGTTTATTGGACTTGTCTTTGCCTGATGATTCTGTACTGCTTTGCCAGGCTGTTACTGACTTTGGCCTGCCTTCTTGCTTTGCCTGCTGATTCGGTGCCCCGTTGCCAAGTTGCTGCTGACTGTTGCTTGTCTCCTGGACCTGTTTCCATCTCCTGCTCCAGTGCCAAGCTGCTTATGCATCCTATTCTGAGGACTGTGGAAGTATGAGTAGTAGGTAAGACAGTCCTACTAGTGAGATAACTGGTTTCTCTAGGTCTACATATAGGAATGGCTTTATAAGACGTGTTTCATCCTGTGTCTGCGGGTCTATGTGGGGGAGTACTTTAAATCCATAGACCCATCATCCCTGGACAGGCTGATATTCCTCACGGATACTTGGTGATACTACCCCGGGAAGGAACAAGGATCCATAGTGTTTGGTACATTATCTGATGACCCATCCCATAGAGGGAAGATCTTTCAACGTCAAGTTCCAATAGATGACATCTGGATTTATTATATCAAAGCACTATCATTATGCGCGTCCGGCGAGTGCGCATTTTTTACACCACCATAGCACTACTCGCTGGACCAAGATGTACTAAAGTCACCGTATTGGAACTTTTTTATTTCATTGAGATATTAGTCACTTTTATTGGTATTTTATTGCCCTTTTGGACATTATATATATATTTATTGATCCTAGCGCTGCACGATTTTATGTTTAATATTTCAATTTATTGGGCTATTGGTTACCCTCTGTGTGCATAGCTGCTTTTATTTATTCATTCTCTCCTAGGCGCTCGCTCCTTTTCTTTTTACATATTATTGTTTCCATCTCCTGCTCCAGTGCCAAGCTGCTTATGCATCCTATTCTGAGGACTGTGACTACCAGCTCTACCCACCTACAGAGTGGACATTACGAGCCAGCTACTATGGCACTTGTGCCACTCCTTGCTCTTACACTCTCTGTCTCCATCTTCATGAGTGTTGGACAGGAGGGGCCTCCATAATGATCTAATCTTCACCAGGTACATGATAGTATTTCTGGGAGCTCTCCACCCTTGGCCTGTGTAAACCAGGCTCAAAACTCAGTCCCACCTCAACAGCCAGCAGATTCTTTTGTTGGATTTTGGTGAGAACACAAAGCTCTACACTGGAGGAGAATGTACGGTATGCATTCAGGACTGAAGAACAGGGTAGGGAAAAGGTTTTGAGCTACCAATAAGTAAGGCTGGCCACACATGAATCTTTTTTTTTTTTTGATCAGCCAGGCGACTGAAAAAAAAGCTAATTGATTCCCCAATCCACACAAATGTCAGAATACATTTATTAGCACTGCAGCCTATTGGCTTAAGTGCTGATTGAAGGAAAATTTTCCAGAATTCCCGTTCAGAAGTAGATCATTAGATCGACTTCTCTTGAACAGGAACAGCCATAGATGGATTGAAATTTGTCCAGTCCTTGATGAACCGGTTGATTTTTAATCCATCTATGATCAGCTTTAGTCTGTAAAGGAGAGCTTCCCTTTAGTAATACTAATAATATTTGAAAAAAGGTGTCTTATGTGTTGCCCCTGACATCACCAAAGGTCCACTCATAATATTCAGTGAATGTAATGATTCCCCTTAAAATGACTTGTGCTACATGTGATATTTCTCTCAGCCAGATTCAGTATAAATGAACAGAGGGGCAAAAACAAAAAAGAAAGGGAGTGTATAGCACAGAAAAGTAATTAGAAGCCAGTCTAAAGAATATTTTTCTTTCACTGGCTTAACAAAGAACCAAAACCACAGATTACTATATGCTGGAGCCCCACGGGCTGTGCAGTAAGTGTCAAAGAGCCCCATGCAGCCACTGGCTTCTGCTGCTTTCAATCAAATGGTGTGAAGAGGAAGTGGGGGGTGGAGATAAGCCCCACTGCGTGTGTTTATACAGCGGCTGGCTATGGGGGTACACAAAGAAAAGGAGGAGCCAAGATCGCTGGAGGGGGTTGGGGAAAAGAAGGTTGGGGGCCGCTCTGTGCAATACCATTGCACAGAGCAGGTGCGTATTCCATGTTTATTATTTTAATTTAAAAAAAACTGATGTTTAATAACACTTTAAGCTGAGAATTGTTGATCAATTTTCAGGCAGTTTTTTGGAACATTTGTACGGGTATTTTTGTGCATTTTTGAAAATGTGTCAAACTTGAGCTTTGTATTTTTTCTCTTTTTAGCCAATTGAAAGCTAGATACTAGGCAAGAAAATACACAAAAAAAGCTTCTAATGCCCATTTTTTGCACTTCTATAGCCATCTCACTGAAGATTGTTGCGGCTAAAATGCCCCAAAAGGAGCTTATGTACTATTTTTATTTTAACAAGCTTCAAGTGGCACTACACTCAATTGTGAACAGGTACCATTGAATACAATATAAATCCTGGTGTTGAGTGTTGAATTGCTACTGGTAAAGCTTCAAATCTTTTAAGTGTAAATAGGGAACTAATTGTAGCAAGCTTGTGTATTTTTCATTTGCTTTTTGAAATAATGTGACCTTTATAATTTTCTGTTTAGCTGTTTTGTTCTTCCGTATGTAGAATAAACCAGGGTACTAACATTGATGTTAACTACGTTACCTATAAATACAGATTTCTGAAGCGTAATTCTCTTTTACATCTTCCTGCTGAAGCTATGGTGCAAAATGCATAAACCCCTTGTATAAAATCTGAATTTTTCTTATCTTTAGATATAGCTACTGTTCATGTTTTGTATCATTCAATATGTATAGGGGGCTTTCTTGACCTTGCTTCAGCAGCTAAAGAGGGTGGGGACTGGGGGCGGTAAAACCCCAACTCAACAGCAGGGTTTTACCAACAATTCCCCCCCAACTTTACATGTGAACAATCCCCAAGGGTGCCACTGCCAAATACAACTAAGGGTTCATTCACAAGTGCAGCAGACACTGCTACTCTTCTGAAAAGCGATCTGAGTGTGTTTTATGGGTGGTGAGGAGTCGATATGTTGCCTCCTCACCACCTGATTTAATCCCATGATTGCCATGTAATGCACGTGACTGAAACACAGTAGTACGGCAATTAGAGATTTCAATCAGGTTTGAGGAGGGGGCAGTCCTCCTGCCCTCTTCTCCTGTGTCTGCCCCACCCACACTCCCTGCCAGCCTGTGTCTTCTCTCCCTCTTCCTTCTTTCTTCCCTTCCTTCTTTCTTTCTTTCTTTCTTTCTTTCCTTTCCCTTTCTTCCTTCCTTCCTTCCTTCCTTCCTTCCTTTTTCCTTCTTTCCATCGTTTTCTTTCTTTCCTCTTTTTCTCTCTCTCTCTTTCTTTCTATCGTTTTCTTTCTTTCCTCTTTTTCTCTCTCTCTCTCTTTCTTTCTATCGTTTTCTTTCTTTCCTCTTTTTCTCTCTCTCTTTCTTTCTATCGTTTTCTTTCTTTCCTCTTTTTCTCTCTCTCTCTTTCTTTCTATCGTTTTCTTTCTTTCTCTCTTTCTTTTCTATCCCCCCAGGCTTGGGGCTGCTCAGTCCAAAATGCCCAGGCCTATTTTTTGTTCTAGTCCAGGCCTGCTCAGGAAAGTCATAGATCTATAAGTTTACTGGGATTTGATTATTGCCCCTTTTCATGATGATCTATACTGTGCAGAAAATATAACAACCAATCATCATTTCTGATTTGATGTCTGTATAATGGTCAGCGGTGAAATCCAATTGGATGAAGTGGGTTACTGAAGTCTGCATATTATCACTGCCTTTTACACTACCCTATTAAGCTATCCTGTATATCTTTCAGGTTACAAAGTTCACTCCTTAGACAATAAATCCCTATTCGTGCTTTGATGTTTATTTTAAAGTTTTAAACTGTAATGAGTTACTAGAAAAGTTCTTGGCTCTTTTCAGTTTTTACTATAACACTTGTCAAAGTAACTTAAACAGACATCAGAACGTATTATATTCTTACTGATTCTGCATTTCTTAATAAAAGTAGCACAGATAACGGTGAGTCTACATGTTGTGGCTGTACATAAAGTTATTATCTTCACACATGACGGCTCGGGTGATATCATCATTTGTTTAATGCAACTGTAATTTGTGCGCACTCCAGCAATGAGGTAAGGCTTTAGAATCTGAAATATTCTTGGACTGGAATGATTGTCTTAACCAACCTGGCATTGAATCTATAATAGCTGCAAATTATCTCTGTACCTATAAAATGTAACAATGTGAAGCCACAGTATTTGAAATGTTCCAGGTGTGTATGAAAGCTGTAAACTATTAATGGGATTTTTTGGCATTCCTATCAAATTTCTATATTTCATAGACTCCATTGGCAATATTTCCCTGCTATGGTCTGTGTTTTTGCCTCCTTTTGTGAAGTCTGTTATAAAGGTGACCCTTCCCACTAAGAAGGAGCTTTGGGTTTGGGTTGAACATGAGTTTGACCTGAGCCCAGCCTGATGGTGAACAGGAAAACAAACTGGTCATAGTGCTACTATTACTACAGACTATGACAGATCCCCAGTGCTGCTGGAATGTAAACAGAAGCACTGAGGATACTGGATTATTTACTGTAGTCGACAGGGATCTCTCATTTTGCGGTGTTCAAGTTTAGAAAACTTTTTTCTGATTTTATTAAACCTTCTATTAACCAAACTTTACCCAGTTTGCTCATCCCTACTCCTCCCCCACTGAGTGTGAAACCATCAAATATGTTTGCAGCAGATGGAGTATATTGATGGAAATTATAAATCTGATGGTGAGTAGAATTGTACAATTTGTTTCGTTAAGAAACAAAATTCAAACACATTTTTTGTTAAATTCGGACACATTTTTTGTTATTGGGAAATTCGGATGTATAGAACAAACAAATATAGTTGTATTCTGAAATTCGAATTTCGAGGTTCGGATTTTACATTTCAAATTGATTTGAAAATTATGAATATGCAAAACAAGTCAAAATAAACAAAACAAATAAATATGATGAAACAAAATGATTGACTTAACAAACGAGTCTGAAACAAAACTAAACAAATTTTTCCATCCTGCACATTTCTAATGGTGAAACATCACCCTATGAACCACAATCGATATTTATAAATGGAGTGTAGGAGGAGGGGAGCAGACAAGGGAAGGCTGGGAAACTTTGGCCTTGAATGCCAAATTTGACCAACTGGCCAATTCATGATAAGGACAGACAGAGTTAAATGTGAATCACACAGAGTGTGCTATGGTGCCTCAGTGACAGGTGGGCAAGATGGAAGTGGGTTTTTCTCATAGACGTTGTTTATTGTGACACTTCTTTTTTCATCTTTCATTATCAGTTTTCTTTGCAGCTTTTGTTAATTAGTCCTATGACATCTCAGAATCCCACAGGAAATATGGGGAGGCTGAAAATTTCTTGGCTCGACCTAGAAGGAAATGAGTTAGAGCAACGAAACATGTTTGCTTAGCACATCGTCTCTGCAATTTCTTTAACTCTTACAAAAAAAAATAATAATTTCATCTACGCTGCAAAAAACTGCTCTGTTGCTTCTATGACCTCTGAATCTCTGGAAAATGTCTGTCCTTTCAGTGTCAGTTAGGCAATGGGTAATGGCCAGACAGAGCAAGATTTCACGAATAGGGTGGATGGTGTATACACTGAAACCCTCAATCCTCCCTTGAATACCAATGATTGGGCACTTTTCCTCCTACTGACACCAACAATGGGGAACTAATCTTTTCACTAAAACCAATGTTAGGGCATTGGTTACTCCCATTGATGCTGGGGCGTTTTCTAGTCTTACTGGCCACAGTCAGGCCCCCCTAAATCCTGAAGGACTGTAAACTGGCCCCTTGTTTAGAAAGTTTGGAAACCCCTGATCTATAGGACTAAAAAGGAGAAAATAATTGAACACCTGTTTAGAAGGAGCTCATCCAATCTGCCCCTGTGGTCCAACTTGCAGGGTCGGGATCTGCAAATAACGTGGGTTGGTGTCCCCATGGCATCAGAAGGAACACCAGCAGCAATCAAAATCTTACAGAGGTTCTGTCCCTGCCTATTCTACTAAAAATGTATTTATTGTCATCTGTTTTGCCTGAAATTGGTTTGTAAGACTCATCCACATTTTTAGATCCTTGTACTCTGAGTATGTTTAGTTTCAGGCCAGCAACAGCTCATTTTTTTGGAAGCAGATGCAGTGTCTTTCTCAACAATATCTTTGTGTGTCATCTTTATTATCTATAGATAAGAAGAATAGCAGGCTAAAAACAGAACCTACTACCAAAACCAGATAGCTATCTATACAGTCTAAACAGCACAAGCATACAATTTAAGCAGCTTAGATAAATTAATTGTCGGGTTTGAATATACAATAAAGAGTCCTGCAGACCATGTTATCATAATAAGAATGATCAGGGACATTATATAAATGAGTCTACTCTAATCCAATGACTATATCTAGCATAATACAATCTGATTGTTAGCAGGCTGGAGGGCCAGGCACATATTATTACAAAGCCACAAATATGCAGAGCCCTGCATTCAGTCTTCTCACTATAAAATAAGATGTAAAAACAGAGAGCTGCTTGTACAGTATATAGCAAAGCCTTGATAATTAATGGGGAGCATCTAGAGTTTCACAATTTTCAGGTAGAAGGATTGGCCAAAATTACTCCACCAAATCCTATATTGAGGTCTACTGACCACTACAGGCACATGGGAATCCTCACCTTATGCCTAGTACACACATTCAGTTTTTTTTTTTGTTGAACCCAGTGAGCTGAACAAAAAAAAACTGAGAGATTGCTTTGCTAACTAAGCAATGTTTGTGCAGCAATCTCTCTGGACGTGCCTTTGTGTTCTGACAGGTGGGCTCCCCCCCTGCTAGTGGGAAACCACAATACAAAGGATGGCAACTGCCCCAGTCTATAACTGGCTTTTGCAGCAAGGATGCAAGAACCGGGCAACGCATGTCAAAAAAAGAGAAAAGAAAGTTCAAAATCAACTTGCCAGCCAGCGTGCCAACAACCGAATTCACCTGTCTAACAGTATGCATTAAAAACAGGGGTTTAGTTAGCACACATTTGCAAATACATACATAAGCCACAGAGCCATGTCACGGCACCCTGATATTCTGTGGTCCTAACTCTACAAATTTTGAGAGCCCCCATAGTAGAGGCACATGACATGCATTTAAAGGATAGATCAAGGGCAGCTGAACCTGAGGGAGCCCACCCCTCTTGAAGGCACAGGAGCGCACTAGACACCCAGCATATAGCACAATAGCAGCCAGGGTGTCCAAGTGCACTCACTCACCTACAATTCAACAATACAAAAGATGGCAACTTTAAATACATGTGCCTCTGCTATGGGGGCTCTCAAAATGAATTAGGACCACAGAATATCAGGGTGCCGTGATGTGGCTCTGTAGCTTACGTATGTATTTGCAAATGTGTGCTAACTAAACCCCTGTTTTTAATGCATACTGTTAGCTTAATTCAGTTGTTGGCAAGCTGGCTGGCAAGTTGATTTTGAACTTTCTTTTCTCTTTTTTTTGTAGTGGGAAACAACACCTGAGATCTGCTAGCGACTAGAGACACACAAACCACACCTGATATCTGCCAGCTACTACAGACTCACATAGCGGGAAGCCACACCTGAGATCTGCCAGCTACTACAGACACACATAGCGGGAAGCCACACCTGAGATCTGCCAGCTACTACAGACACACATAGCAGGAAACCACACCTGAGATCTTCCAGCTACTACAGACACACATAACGGAAAACCACACCTGAGATCTGCCAGCTACTACAGACACACATAACGGGAAACCACACCTGAGATCTGCCAGCTACTACAGACACACATAACGGGAAACCACACCTGAGATCTGTCAGCGACTACAAACACACATAGCGGGAAACCACACCTGAGATCTGTCAGCTACTACAGACACACATAGCGGGAAACCACACCTGAGATCTGCCAGCTACTACAGACACACATAACGGGAAACCACACCTGAGATCTGCCAGCTACTACAGACACACATAACGGGAAACCACACCTGAGATCTGCCAGCTACTACAGACACACATAGCGGGAAACCACACCTGAGATCTGCCAGCTACTACAGACACACATAACGGGAAACCACACCTGAGATCTGTCAGCTACTACAGACACACATAGCGGGAAGCCACACCTGAGATCTGCCAGCTACTACAGACACACATAGCGGGAAACCACACCTGAGATCTGCCAGCTACTACAGACACACATAGCGGGAATAAACCTCCTTGGTCCACTACAGTCTGGCTTCCGTCCCCTACACTCCACCGAAACCGCCCTACTTAAAATCACTAACGACCTGCTAACTGCCAAAGCTAATGGCCACTACTCAGTCCTCCTGCTCCTCGACCTCTCCGCGGCCTTCGACACAGTCGACCACCCCCTCCTCCTTACTAAACTGCACTCCTTTGGCATCAAGGATGCCGCTCTCTCCTGGTTCTCCTCTTACCTATCCCAACGCTCCTTCAGCGTCACCTATAATGCTGCCACCTCCCCCTCTCTCCACCTCTCTGTTGGAGTCCCCCAAGGCTCTGTCCTTGGACCCCTCCTTTTCTCCATCTACACCTCCTCCCTTGGCAAACTGATACACTCCCACGGCTTCAACTATCACCTCTATGCCGACAACACACAAATTTACCTCTCCACCCCTCACCTCACCCCCTCACTCCACAACGCCCACCTCCTGAACGACATATCAGACTGGATGTCACTCCATTTCCTCAAGTTAAGCCTGTCCAAAACCGAACTCCTAGTTTTCCCCCCAGCCCGCGCCACCCCCCCATCCTCTCCATCACGACTAGCAACGCCACCATCAATCCCACCCCACACGCCAAAGTCCTGTGTGTCACCCTGGACTCAAACCTTTCCTTCCAATCTCATGTCCAATCACTATCAAAGTCATGCAGGCTCCACCTCCGCAACATCTCCAAGATACGTACGTTCCTCACCCCAGACACTACTAAACAACTCGTACACTCCCTCATTATCTCACCCCTGGACTACTGCAACTCCCTTCTCACTGGCCTACCCAAACAAATGCTATCCCCACTCCAGTCTATCCTGAACTCAGCGGCTAGACTCATCCACCTCACCAACCGCTCCACATCTGCCACCCCCCTCTGCCAATCCCTTTACTGGCTCCCGATTGCCCAACGCATTAAATTCAAATGACTAACTCTGACATACAAAGCCATTCACAACGTTGCCCCAAACTACCTCACTGACCCGATACCCAAATACCACTCTACCCATAATCTTCGCTCCTCACAGGACCTCCTACTCTCCAGCTCCCTGGTCTCCTCCTCCCACGCCCGACTGCAGGACTTCTCCAGGACTTCCCCCATCCTCTGGAACTTCCTACCCCAATCCATCAGACTGTCACCTACCCTCCTCACCTTCAGGCGCACCCTGAAAACCCATCTCTTCAGGGAAGCCTACCCCACCCTCACCTAACAACCGATCTCCTCCACTCCTCCTACTACTCCATCCCCCACAGCCACTTCCTCCTGTACCACTATCCCCTCCCTCCTAGATTGTAAGCTCAAAAGAGCAGTGCCCTTGAACCCCTCGTGTATTATATTGTACTGTATTGTCTCATGTACTGTCCCCCTCACTAATGTACAGCGATGAGCAAACCCTTTGGCGCTATATAAATACTGTATAATAATAATAATAATACTACAGACACACATAGCGGGAAACCACACCTGAGATCTGCCAGCTACTACAGACACACATAACGGGAAACCACACCTGAGATCTGCCAGCGACTACAGACACACATAGCGGGAAACCACACCTGAGATCTGCCAGCTACTACAGATACACATAGCGGGAAACCACACCTGAGATCTGCCAGCTACTATAGACACACATAGCGGGAAGCCACACCTGAGATCTGCCAGCTACTACAGACACACATATCGGGAAGCCACACCTGAGATCTGCTAGCTACTACAGACACACATAGCGGGAAGCCACACCTGAGATCTGCCAGCTATTACAGACACACATAGCGGGAAACCACACCTGAGATTTGCCAGCTATTACAGACACACATAGCGGGAAACCACACCTGAGATCTACCAGCTACTATAGACACACATAGCGGGAAACCACACCTGAGATCTGCCAGCTACTATAGACACACATAGCGGGAAGCCACACCTGAGATCTGCCAGCTACTATAGACACACATAGCGGGAAGCCACACCTGAGATCTACCAGCTACTATAGACACACATAGCGGGAAACCACACCTGAGATCTGCCAGCTACTATAGACACACATAGCGGGAAGCCACACCTGAGATCTGCCAGCTACTACAGACACACATAGCGGGAAGCCACACCTGAGATCTACCAGCTACTATAGACACACATAGCGGGAAACCACACCTGAGATCTGCTAGCTACTACAGACACATAAACCACACCTGAGATCTTCCAGCTACTACAGACACACATAGCGGGAAACCACACCTGAGATCTGCCAGCTACTACAGACACACATAGCGGGAAACCACACCTGAGATCTGCCAGCTACTACAGACACACATAGCGGGAAACCACACCTGAGATCTGCCAGCTACTACAGACACACATAGCGGGAAACCACACCTGAGATCTGCCAGCTACTACAGACACACATAGCGGGAAACCACACCTGAGATCTGCCAGCTACTACAGACACACATAACGGGAAACCACACATGAAATCTGGTAACTACTCCAGACATACCTAGCAGGAAACCACACCTGAGATTTGCTAATGATTGAAGACACATATAGGGGAAAACCACACCTGAGATCTACCAACTACAACAGAATAAAACCACGTATGAAATCTGCTAACTACTACAGGAACAAACAATAGGAAACCAAGCCTGAAAACTGCTGATTTGACATGTGCATGCCAAATTTTTTTATTTTGTTTCATATTAATTAGTTAATTGAAGAATTTTATTTTGGATATATTTGTTAATTGAACTGATTCATTTTTGGAATTTGTTTCATATCTTCAGCATTCATTTTATTCGGAATAGCTGGTTGTCAAGGAGCAAGCAGCTGTCATGTCCTTAACAACCATGACTCATCTGATGTCAGTGGAATTCCCCGCTGACTTCAGAATGTAAACAAAAAGGTTGCTGGCATTAAAAAAAAAAAACAGTGTGAGAGTTCCCTCCAACCCATAACAGGCACTTTGGGTCTGTTATGGATTTTGGGGGTAACCCCATGCCAAACTTTTTTTGAAAAATGGTGTGGTGTCCCCCCAAAATCTATACTAATCCCTTAGGTCTGATATGGATTTTAAGGGGAACCTCACGCCAAATTAAAAAAATATGACCTTTACGTCACTCTGAGACCCCGACAAAGATGGCATAGGGGGTATGGTCACCCAGTGATGCCACCAGGTGACACCGCCACCATGTTTAATATCGGCAAGTGGCTGTCATTCGGCAGGCAGCGGGGTTTTTTTTTTAATATTGGTTAGCGTTCATCATGATTGATGCTGTATGTTACTTGTTTTTATGGTTTTTACTTAAGGACTTATGAAAAACCGTCTTTGTGGTTTTTTTTACTTTTGACTTATTTTTTGGGTGAATGGGTAGGGGTACTACGTACCCCTTACTAAATAACATGAGGGGCAAGATTTGGGGGCTTCCTTCCAGATTCTGATAAGTTACCTCACCCATACTCCCACAATCACTGGGCCAGGGTTATGGCTAAGAAGTCCTTTCCTCCTCCCCAAAGCAGCTCCCTATGTTGAGGGCATGTGGTCTAGTAAGGTTCAGGGGGGACACTTGCCTGCCCCAACTCTTTCCAGGTGAGCTGGGCTGCCTGCTCGAATAAGGGTCTAGTATGGATTTTGAGGGGAACCTTGCGCCATTTTTTAAAACATTTTGGCATGGGGTTTCCCTTAAAATCCACACCAGACCTAAGGGTCTGTTATGGATTTTGAGTGGGACCCCACGCCCTCTTTTTTTTATTTTTGGTGTGACCAAAGGGCCTGGTAAGGATTGGGGAGAACCCCACACTATTTTTTTTAGTTCTTATGCCAGCAATTCCTTTGTCTACATTCTGATGTCAGCGGGAAATCCCACTGACAGCAGATGGATCATGGTTGTTAAGGATAAGGTGGCCACCAGCTCCTTAAAAACCAGCTTTTCACAATGAATACGAATGAAACAAATGCATTTGTTAATTTCATTATAACTTTTTTTCATACTTGTTAACATTCTTTACTATGTCCATTCAGAAATTTGGATACATTCGAATCTCCGAAAATCAAATTTTCAACTGAAAAATGAAAAGCACATGTTTACTGCTGTCCATTACAGGCAAGGAACAAATGCAGTTAGAATCAACACCTGAGATCTGCTAACTACTACAGGCACACACCATGGAAAGCTGCACCTGAGATCTGCTAACCACTGCAGGTATACTAACCAGAATCAACACCTGAGATCTGCTAACCACTGCAGGTACGCTAACCAGAATCAACACCTGAGATCTGCTAACCACTGCAGGTACGCTAACCAGAATCAACACCTGAGATCTGCTAACCACTGCAGGTACGCTAACCAGAATCAACACCTGAGATCTGCTAACCACTGCAGGTACGCTAACCAGAATCAACACCTGAGATCTGCTAACCACTGCAGGTACGCTAACCAGAATCAACACCTGAGATCTGCTAACCACTGCAGGTACGCTAACCAGAATCAACACCTGAGATCTGCTAACCACTGCAGGTACGCTAATCAGAATCAACACCTGAGATCTGCTAACCACTGCAGGTACACTAATCAGAATCAACGCCTGAGATCTGCTAACCCCTGCAGGTACGCTATTTAGAATCAACACCTGAGATCTGCTAACCACTGCAGGTACGCTAACCAGAATCAACGCCTGAGATCTGCTAACCACTGCAGGTACGCTATTTAGAATCAACACCTGAGATCTGCTAACCACTGCAGGTACGCTATTTAGAATCAACGCCTGAGATCTGCTAACCACTGCAGGTACACTAATCAGAATCAACGCCTGAGATCTGCTAACCCCTGCAGGTACACTAACCAGAGTCAACGCCTGAGATCTGCTAACCCCTGCAGGTACGCTAATCAGAATCAACGCCTGAGATCTGCTAACCACTGCAGGTACGCTAACCAGAGTCAACGCCTGAGATCTGCTAACCAGAGTCAACGCCTGAGATCTGCTAACCACTGCAGGTACGCTAATCAGAATCAACACCTGAGATCTGCTAACCACTGCAGGTACGCTAACCAGAATCAACGCCTGAGATCTGCTAACCACTGCAGGTACGCTATTTAGAATCAACACCTGAGATCTGCTAACCACTGCAGGTACGCTATTTAGAATCAACGCCTGAGATCTGCTAACCACTGCAGGTACACTAATCAGAATCAACGCCTGAGATCTGCTAACCCCTGCAGGTACACTAACCAGAGTCAATGCCTGAGATCTGCTAACCCCTGCAGGTACGCTAATCAGAATCAACGCCTGAGATCTGCTAACCACTGCAGGTACGCTAACCAGAGTCAACGCCTGAGATCTGCTAACCAGAGTCAACGCCTGAGATCTGCTAACCACTGCAGGTACGCTAATCAGAATCAACACCTGAGATCTGCTAACCACTGCAGGTACGCTAATCAGAATCAACGCCTGAGATCTGCTAACCACTACAGGTACGCTAACCAGAATCAACGCCTGAGATCTGCTAACCACTGCAGGCACGCTAACCAGAATCAACACCTGAGATCTGCTAGCCACTGCAGGTACGCTAATCAGAATCAACGCCTGAGATCTGCTAACCACTGCAGGTACGCTATTTAGAATCAACGCCTGAGATCTGCTAACCACTGCAGGTACGCTATTTAGAATCAACGCCCAAGATCTGCTAACCACTGCAGGCAGGCTAACCAGAATCAACGCCTGAGATCTGCTAACCTTTGCAGGTACGCTAATCAGAATCAACGCCTGAGATCTGCTAACCCCTGCAGGTACGCTAACCAGAATCAACGCCTGAGATCTGCTAACCACTGCAGGTACGCTAATCAGAATCAACGCCTGAGATCTGCTAACCACTACAGGTACGCTAACCAGAATCAACGCCTGAGATCTGCTAACCCCTGCAGGTACGCTAATCAGAATCAACGCCTGAGATCTGCTAACCACTGCAGGTACGCTAATCAGCATCAACGCCTGAGATCTGCTAACCACTGCAGGTACGCTAATCAGAATCAACGCCTGAGATCTGCTAACCACTGCAGGTACACTAATCAGAATCAACGCCTGAGATCTGCTAACCCCTGCAGGTACGCTAATCAGAATCAACGCCTGAGATCTGCTAACCACTGCAGGTACGCTAACCAGAGTCAACGCCTGAGATCTGCTAACCACTGCAGGTACGCTAATCAGAATCAACACCTGAGATCTGCTAACCACTGCAGGTACGCTAATCAGAATCAACGCCTGAGATCTGCTAACCACTACAGGTACGCTAACCAGAATCAACGCCTGAGATCTGCTAACCACTGCAGGTACGCTAATCAAAATCAACACCTGAGATCTGCTAACCACTGCAGGCACGCTAACCAGAATCAACACCTGAGATCTGCTAGCCACTGCAGGTACGCTAATCAGAATCAACGCCTGAGATCTGCTAACCACTGCAGGTACGCTATTTAGAATCAACGCCCAAGATCTGCTAACCACTGCAGGCAGGCTAACCAGAATCAACGCCTGAGATCTGCTAACCTCTGCAGGTACGCTAATCAGAATCAACGCCTGAGATCTGCTAACCCCTGCAGGTACGCTAACCAGAATCAACGCCTGAGATCTGCTAACCACTGCAGGTACGCTAATCAGAATCAACACAAGAGATCTGCTAACCACTGCAGGTACGCTAATCAGCATCAACGCCTGAGATCTGCTAACCACTGCAGGTACGCTAACCAGAATCAATGCCTGAGATCTCCTAACCAGAATCAACACCTGAGATCTGCTAACCACTGCAGGTACGCTAACCAGAATCAACACCTGAGATCTGCTAACTACTACAGACACACAACAGGAAACCACAAATGTGATCCGCTAACCACTACAGGCGCACACAATGAGCAACCATACCTGAGATCTGGTAACTACTACAGGCACACAAAGTGGGAAACCACACCTGAGATCTGCTAACAACTACCAGAGCCCAAAACAGGAACCCACACCTGCTTCTCTTGGCAATTCACAAAGTGTTGGTGGTCCATTATGACCACTTTAACATGTTGCAACATTTTATTGTGATTGGCTGCAGCAGTTTACATATTTAATTTGTTTGTGAAGTGTATGGAAAACATAAAATGCTTTGCTGGCTGTGAGATAATTTGATTAACAGAAAAGTAAACAACCCTTAAAATATTAGTTATAATCACTCTGAAGATCACTCTGAACAGACAAGTGTTTATTTACGGCAGATGTTTCCTAAGGAGGCCTAATGAATGAGCTGCTGCTCCAATATCAGAGAGCAATACACATTATGCTGGAGATTCACATATTGGTGAGACTCAAGTGAATGAAGAGAATTTGTTTCCAAATTAGCAAGGCCTCGACTATCAGTCCAAAGTTGAATTTGCCAAGACAGATGTATGTGTGAGGGAGGTGCTGCGTAGTCACCCTTGTTTTAAAGTGGACCAAGCATCAGGCATATTTTTTCATGCTAAGTAAATACTTGCTAAATAATGTTTAAGTTTAACACTTATATGTATTTCCACCCCCTCCATAGATCATGGTATGCCCCCTGATAAGGCCTTCATCTGCTTTTCTATCCAGAAGGAAAAACCCTCTTTGTTCAGGAATTATCCATGTACGTATGTAATTATTGTGTGTGTACTCCCAACCCTTTCATTATGTGCCTGGCACACTCCTAACCCCTCCACTCTGTATAGTATGTTGTACACTACTGACCCCTGCACTCTGTATGTTACACACTCCTGACCCCTGCACTCCTGACCCCTGCACTCTGTATGTTACACACTCCTGACCCCTGCACTCCTGACCCCTGCACTCTGTATGTTACACACTCCTTACCCCTGCACTCCTGACCCCTGCACTCTGTATGTTATACACTCCTGACCTCTGCATTCGATATACTCCTGACATACTCTGCACTACATACATTACATACTTCCTACCCCTGCACTATGTAAGTTAAAAACTCCTGACCTCTGCATTCGATATACTCCCGACATACTCCTGACCCTTGTACTCTGTATGTTACACACTCCAGATCTCTACACTGTGTACCATGCTTACTCCCTACACCTGCACTATGTATTTTACACACTCCTGACTTCTGCACTTTGCATGTTACATACTCCTGACCTCTGCATACTGTACATTACAGATTCCTGTCTCTTACACTCTCTGTTACATTCGTCTGACATCTGCACTTTTGTGCTACTACATTGTTTCTCAGCTCCTAAAACATCCTCAATGGGTAACTTTTCTGGGGATTTCTTCATCTTCCACAGGGGATTTAATCAGTATCTCACACTTTGTATTTACCGCAACTATGTCTTATGAAAGGGTACTTAAGGAATAGAGTTGAGAAACACTATGCTTTGATGATACTTGCAAATATGGGTCACAGGACCTGTCAAAGCCCTCTCCTCCAATTATAGAGCTGTGGGGTAACACTGTGTTTTCCAGCAGAGAGCAGATAATTGTATCTGTTCTTTATTTTATATTGGCCCCAAGAGTACTCACTAAATCCTGTCTAACGTTAGTGAACACATCTTGGGTTGCTTGTGGAATTTCAATTTAAAGAAAGGGATCCTTAAAGGATATCCATCACTAGACCTAACAGAAAAGGAGCTGCTGTATATGAAGCAGCTTGTAAGCATAGTGCCAACCGCACAGCTTTTATTCTACATTGTGAACATCTTTCTTGCCCATAGTGGGTAGCATTTTGCAATACACATACTTTGAAAACCAGGTGACAACAAACCTTCATTATGGGAAGTATTTTAATATACTTGGGGACCTTGCCTTAAGTTGGAGCTTTCCTAGCTAAATGTAATGTATTGCAGCTAGGCTGTGGTTAGCCTGAGCTTTCTTTATATTTTCTGTGTTCATTAAGTTCCTCCTGTTTAGGACATTGATTATTTCTGCCTGCTACTATTGAGTTGTCTCCAGTAATTATTGTAAGATGTAATAATGTATTGAGTAATTAATAATGCTCTGCCAATTACTTAAGGTTTTGTTTGAGTTGTGTGAGCTGTGGGAGGGGGGGGGGGAGATAAATATTTGGAGCAACCTTCTAGAAGACACTTTGCCTTTTCTCCTGGGCCTTGACCTGGACAGGATGCCACAGTGAGGAGGTCTTTTTGGGGGTCTGTCCCCAGTCAAGGCCCAAGGAATCTAAACATCTAATCTGGCTTGCCTTAGGACCTAGAGAATAAGGAAGATGGCTACCTGCTAGAGCTTCTTCAAAGAAGTCTCCAATGCTTACGATTGTCCAGGCTAGATGGACATTACATTAGTCTCCAATGCTTACGATTGTCCAGGCTAGATGAACATTACATTAGTCTCCAATGCTTACGATTGTCCTGCTAGATGGACATTACATTAGTCTCCAATGCTTACGATTGTCCTGCTAGATGGACATTACATTAGTCTCCAATGCTTACGATTGTCCTGCTAGATGGATATTACATTAGTCTCCAATGTTTACGATTGTCCTGCTAGATGGACATTACATTAGTCTCCAATGCTTACGATTGTCCTGCTAGATGGACATTACATTAGTCTCCAGTGTTTACGATTGTCCTGCTAGATGGACATTACATTAGTCTCCAATGTTTACGATTGTCCTGCTAGATGGACATTACATTAGTCTCCAATGCTTACGACTGTCCAGGCTAGATGGACATTACAAGGGGACAGAAGTCTTAAGGTACCTGTTACTTCTCACATAGGGTCAGAGGACCAACTCCTATTGGGAGGCTGCTACAAAATTTTAGAGCTACCATTAGCTGCTCTTATAGGATCTACTATTACCCGGAGGGTGCTACTAAAATATTAGAACCAGCATTAAAGAGTAATTTCACCTTTCGGAACATGTTCCACCTGTTTTTAGGGTGGAACATGTAACATGTTCGCAATGTTGCAGCTACCACCCGCTAGACGTGCAAAATGAAATAATTCAGTTTGTTTACTTCGATTAGTTATATTCGTTTAATTCAATTTTCGGAATTCGTTTCATTTGTTCGAATTTGACTGAATTTGAAATCTCGAAAAGGATTCAAAAATAATTGTAACGTAACAATCCATAAACCACAATCCATATGTGTCTTTGATGGTATATGGGCTATATGAAGAGTTGTTTGACCATATTGGTAATTTCTATTTCAAGAAAATTTTCACAGTGTCTTTGTTGATCACTACTCACATCGCCATAGCACAGCTCACAATGTTTTGTAAAGTAATTTAGTCTTTTCTAATCTATTCTATTCTTTTCTATTTTATATTCTATTCTAATGTATTCTATTCCAATTCAAATCCATTCTATTCAAAATTCGAATTTTGGAAGGCAGTTATATTATTTCTATTTTATTCTATGCAATTGTTTTTCTATATTATTCTATTCTTTGATTCTCTATTCTAATTGATTCTATTCTTTTCTATTCCTTTATTTTCTATTCTATTTTGTTTTGCTTTACTCTATTATTTTCTACTGTATTCTGTTCTATTCTTTTACTTTCTATTCTGTTCTTTTTTCCTCTAGTCTATTCTTTTATTTTCTATTCCACTCTATTCTTTTCTATTTCTTTATTTTCTGTTCTATTTTATTCTATTGTTTTCTAATTCAAATTGGTTTTCAATTTTGTTTAGTTATTTCAGATTCATTTAAATTTGTGCTAATCTCGATTCTGAACAAATCTAACTGCACATGTCTACCGCCCGCTGATCCTCTCCCTCTGACAGAAGTACGGGGAGAAGTTCCCCTGTACTAGCTGTTAGATTTTAAAACAGCGCGGCCTGCATGGCACCAGCTATCTGCTGATCACTGGTGCAATGCTTTACAGGCTCCTGCAGACAAAAATAATAAATGCATATTTTTTTACTTGCAAAACAAATGTGCATGTATTATTTTTGTGCAAAAGGTAAACTTATCCTTTAAAGTGATATTAAAGTTTTTTGTTAACAAACTTGTCACACTTACCTGCTCTGTGTAATGGTTTTGTACAGCGCAGCCCCACTCCTCCTCCTCCTCTTGGTGCTCCTGGCTCCTCCCCCTTGACCAGTGCCCCCAATAGCAAGTCGCCTGCTATGTGGGCACTGGTGCATCCTTGCTCTCGAGTCCCGCTCTCTGCATCTGTAGTGCCCTCTAATGTAGTAGTTGTTTGTATAGTTAGAGGCTTGCTGGAAGCCTTGGAGAAGTTTCTAGAAGCCAGTAGGCGGAGGTGAGGATGGGCTGGTCTGCATAATTAAGGGAATCTGACCAATCCCAGGCAGGAGACCTGGCAGTTTGGGAGATCAGCCCATAAATATGAGGTAGCTTGGCCAGCTGGGGAATCGGGTGGAAGGTGGTTTGAGAAAGGTGCTGCTGGCATGAAGCCAGAGAAGGGGGGTCTGCTTACAGTCTGGGAGCTGGAAAGAGGGACCTCCTCTGTTCTATACTCTACAGGGAAGGACAGACTGTCAGCAAGGGAAGAAATCAGCCCAGCGTAAGGCCTGAAAGCAGTTTAACCTTAAAACTACAGGAACAGGACAGTGTTAGTGCCTCTGCACCCTCTGGTCCTACAAGGGAGAGGGCAGTAATGTGCCTTACCCAACTAGTTCTACCTGGGACATTATACTTATGTGTCTCAGAATCCCTTGCCCTTGGATACTTTTCATTAAAGCCAGGAAAATTAGGAGATTTTCATCTGGGGTCTGAAGATGTTCATTTAAGGGGACTGTGTACTCCTAGAAATTACTGTGTGCTGACCTGTTAAGAGACAAGAGCTACTTCAGAGGGAGCAGAAAGTCCAGGACTGAATTCTTGTTTTTTTATACATAGGAAGTTTGTCCTCCAATGTTTAGTTCCATTGGGTATCCTATATACCCCTAGAACCCACCCAAGTTGTTTAACTTAATAAAACAACAAAAAGAAGCTCATGAACTGATCATTGACCCTTGATACAAGAGTGGAAAATGCATGTTGCCTGGCTGTGTAGCAAAATAGGTAGAACCAAAACCAGCTGCTCTTGAGAGGGTAGTGTTATACATCTAAAAGACATATAGAGCCGCAACTTGCCTTACCCCAACCCCCCCTTCCCCATTCTCTTCTCATTGGTTCACTGGCTGTGATTGACAGAAGTGAGAGCCAATGGCGCCTGCTGCTGTGTCTCAGCCAATGAAGAGAAAGAGACCTGGGACAGTCGAGGCTTCCATGCACATCACTGAATCGAGAGGGGTCTTAGGTGAGTATGTGGGCTGTGGGGGGAGCAGCACACAGAAGGTTTTTTTTAGAAACCTAGAATGCAAGAAGGTAAAAAGGTAAATAAAACCTTCACCCTTTACAACCACTTTATGTTGTTACTACTAAGGAACTACTAGTGAAGAAAGTAGAGCCACTATCAATTTTGCTGACATAGGAAGGCCTGGGATATTCATCTGTTTAGGGAATCTTGTACCCTTAACCCTCTTGTCACAAGTTTTTGAGCAAATAAACTACAAAAAGACTAAAGTGACTAGTGCCCAGCTGTTAACCTGTTGTTTTTGAGTTTTACCCTACAAAGAGCCAAAGACTCACCCTGGGATGTTAAAATGCTAGCCTCCTGAGCTGCTTAGGGGAACTACCCAGGGATCAGGAGGTGCTACCCACTAATCAGACTATCAACGCTGCAAGTAAAATGATTTGTACATAAAATAAGACAGAACTGCATTTGTAATTGGTTAAGCAACAAGTTTAACCTGACAGAAGTTCAGATTTATAATGATATTTTCCAGGATTACATCCTAAGGAATGCACAGTGCATCTGTTCAATCGACCTGGAGTCTCCAAAGATTTTAGCATTTAGATTGGAGGGCTGATTCACAGCTGTAAGTTTGCATAATTATCATTAGCTTGTATATAAACTATCATCTTTTCCAAGTGGAGCTGGAAATCAATAAAATGCTGAATTACATTCAAAGGCTGATGCAAGGTTTGACATTAGAGACAAGGGAATTTGGTAATGTATTCCTCAGCTTCAAAATATTTATTCAATCAAATCTGCATACTGTATGTACTGATGATTGGATTTTTAAATTAAATTAACTGTAGCTGGGGTCATGTAATGACTTAGAGAGCTGATGCCTTTTTTTTCGATACTTGTAACTGGTACTGTCAAAATATTGAAATCACTAAAGCATGATGAAATTGTGTTTTTTGGAATGTGTAATGAAACATAAAAGCTGTCATAACAGCCACAAAAATAATGACTGAACTGAACAGTTGCTTTTCAATGAAACAATGCATCATGGATAAATCGAAGACTTTTAGGTGTCAACTAAATTCTAGCTTACAAAAGAAGCATATGTGCAGAAAACAGGCACCATGTGTTCTCTTCTGTTTAGAAAATTTGAATAAACCTTGGGGTTAAATGCCGGGGTAGAGATGTTCAGTCACAAGAGACGTGAAAGAGGCCATGTATGGCAAACTGGAACAAACGTTATTGAACAGGGGAAGGCCTTCAACATCATCTATCTTCCACATTTAAAGCCTCTTTAACATCTCTACCCAGCTGCTTTGACAATAATTCACACCTTTATCCATGTAAATCCGAGGATTAATATCTATGAAGCTTTCCTGACACCTAACCTAGGATTATCTAAGTAGAACAGAATGGTTCCACAACTTTCACACCTCCCATCCTATTCATGGACAATCAACATCTACACATTCCATGGAGATGATTTTGGTGTCTGTGCTGCCTCAGTGGATATACTGTAAATGATTGGGTATTTTCCTGACACTCATTAAAGTTAAAGAAGTGGCTTGGAGAAGCTAAGGAACATCTTCAATATTACAAAGCAATGACTGTAACTAATCACTACTAGATATTTCATCATTTACTTGTACTGTTTATTTACCCCCTTTAACCATTTGAAGACCAGATTACATATATAAACATTGCGATTTGCCAGGGTTATGGCTGAAGAAATTAGCTATAACTCCGGTATTTTTTTTTATCTGCTTTCTATTGAAAGTGGCCATAGTTGCTCCTTAGCCACTGAATCGCTTTCCGTAGCCCTACCCCTCCCACTGTTCACAGATGTTTCTCGGGCTTACTGTTAAAACCGGCGGGCCTGAGAAATGATCCGACGATTCAGTCAGCTTGACTGCCATTGAACCTTGACTGCCATTGGACCTCTATGCCTGTCTGCTAGCAGTAAGCACCTGTTTGCTGTGCTTGGTAGCTAGTAGACGTGTGGTTCGTTTCGTTCCGAATACAAACTCAGAGAAAAGTTTTGTTATTTGAAGATTCAGATGTATCCAAATCTCCTAATGGAAATAGTAACAAATTTAAATGAATTCAAAATAAATAACAAAACAAACAAAATTAATTTGTTTCATTCGGATGTTTGAAGCATCTGAATGAAATTAAAGATCCAAATTAAATGATAATAGCTGGTTGTTAAGCTGGTCACTGCATCTTTAACAACCATGATTCATCTGCTGTCAGCAGGATTCCCGCTGCCAGCAGAATGTAAACAAAACGAATACTGGTTTTAAAAAAAATATTAAAAAAATGGTGTAGGATCCCCCTGCAAAATCCATACCAGACCCTCATCCGAGCATGCAGCCCAGCAGGTCAGGAAAGGAGGGTACCAACAAGCACCCCCCCACTGAACCATACCGGGCCACATGCCCTCAACATGGGCGTGCTTTGGGGGAGGGCCCCCCCACAAAGCACCTTGTCCCCATGTTGATGGGGACAAGGGGCTCTTCCGCACAACTCTTGCCCAGTGGTTGTGGGAGTCTGCAGGAGGGGAGCTTGTTGGAATCTGGAAACCTCCTTTAACAGGATCCTGCCCACCCCCCCATGTGAATGAGTACGGGGTTCATAGTACCCCTATTAATTCACCAAAAAGTGGTCATAAAGTAAATAAAAACACTCACAGATTTTGACAAAAAACACCGACCTGCAAAAAAAAAGCCCACCAAACACGACGTGTCACGTCCAGGGACTCACACTAAATGACAGGTAAATATGGGGGCGGGTCACCAGGTAACCCCGCACCTATATCTAGCTGTCATTAGGCAAGTGTCATTCACTGAATGACAGGTAAACATGGGGACGGGGTCACCGTCACCAGATGACCCGCCCCCATGTTTACCTTTCAGACTCCAATAAGCCTGCAGACCACCACAACCACCGGGCATGGGCACAAGGTGTTTTGGGGTGAGCCCTCCTGCCCCAAAGTACTCCCCCATATTGAGAGTTTGGGGCCTAGCTTGCGGCCCACTCCTTAACAACCAGCTATTCTTCACACAGAATTTGGATCAGATCAATATTTTTGATTCAATTAGAATGCTAATATATTCAACAAATGTCAAATCCGTTCGAAAATGAACAAAGGAAATGAAACTAAACTAAACAAATTCCGTAAACAAATCAACCAAAACAAAACAAATTTTTTTATTGTGAGCATGTCTAGTAGCCAGGCACTACAGCACTGTGTAAAAGGCCAGGGGGCAACCAAGTACTACTAGTCCTGCTTGCCTTATGGGAAAGGGAGCTGTTATACAATTGCAAGAAAAAGTATGTGAACTCCTTGGGATTACGTGGAGTTTTACATGAATTGGGCATAAAATGTGCTCTGAAAGTCATCTAAGTCACAACAATAGAAGAACACCGGCTGCTGAACATAATACTACACAAACATTAGATGTTGCCATGGTTTAATTGCACATAACATGTAAACATTCACAGTGCAGGGAGGAAAAAGTATGTGAGGCCCTAGCTTAATGACTTCTCCCAGACCTGTTTTGGGTTTACTGGTTTCAAGAAGCACTGTCTGATGTGAACCATGCCTCGCAGAAAGAGCTCTCAGAAGACCTACGATCAAGAATTGTTGACTTGCATGAAGCTGGAAAGGGTTACAAAAGTACCTCCAAAAGCCTTGATGTTCATGTGTCCACGGTAAGACAGACTGTCTACAAATGGAGAAAGTTTAGCACTGTTGCTACTTTCCCTAGGCGTGGTCGTCCTGTAAAAATGACTGCAAGAGCACAGTGCAGAATGCTGCATGAGGTAAAGAAGAATCCCAGAGTGTCAGCTAAAGACCTACAGAAATCTCTGGCACATGCTAACATTTTTGTTGACACATCTACAATAAGGAAAACATTAAACAAGAATGGAGTACATGGGAGGACACCACGGAGGAAGCCATTGCTGGCCAAAAAGAATATTGCAGCATGTTTGAAGTTTGCAAAAGAGCACCTGGATGTTCCACAGCACTACTGGCAAAATATACTGTGGACAGATGAAACCAAGATTGAGTTGTTTGGGAAGAACACACAACACTATGTGTGGAGAAAAAAAGGCACAGCACACCAACATCAAAACCTCATCCCCACTGTAAAACATGGCGGAGGGAGCATCATGGTTTGGGGCTGCTTTGCTGCCTCAGGGCCTGGACGGATTGTTGTCATTGATGGGAAAATGAATTCCAGAGTTTATCACGACATTTTGCAGGAAAACGTACGACCATCTGTCCGCCAACTGAAGCTCCACAGAGGATGGGTGATGCAACAGGACAATGACCCAAAGCATACAAGTAATTCAACTAAACAATGGCTGCAACAGCACAGAATACGCCTTCTGGAGTGGCCCAGTCAGAGTCCTGACCTCAACCCGATTGAAATGCTGTGACATGACCTTAAGAGAGCGATTCACACCAGACATCCCAAGAATATTGCTACACTGAAACAGTTTTGTGAAGAGGAGTGGTCCAAAATTACTCCAGATCGTTGTGCAGGTCTGATCTGCAACTACGGGAAACATTTGGTTGAGGTTATTGCTGCCAAAGGAGGGTCAAGCAGTTATTAAGTCCAAAGGTTCACATACTTTTTCCTCCCTGCACTGTGAATGTTTACATGTTATGTGCAATTAAACCATGGCAACATCTAATGTTTGTGTAGTATTATGTTCAGCAGACTGTGTTCTTCTATTGTTGTGACTAAGATGACGTTCAGAGCACATTTTATGCCCAATTCATGCAAAACTCCACGTAATCCCAAGGGGTTCACATACTTTTTCTTGCAACTGTAGGTGAAGAATACAGAACCAGCTATAGCGCCTAACGACCAATGCTAGAGGTAGGCATGACAGTATGTTAAGTGAAATGAGAATGGCAATAATATGGTTTGCAAAATAATCACCTTTGTTTGCCTCTTGGAGAAGTAAAAGTAAAGGTTAAGGAAAAAATAATCTAATTTTGTAAGTTAATAGCTTTGTACTGGGGTCAGTAGCTGAGGTTACTAAGGAAAGAGAGATAGGCCTTGTCTTGGTCTTTGTGGTATGCGAATCACAGAGGAGAAAAACCTCCATGGACTTTCTAGTGGCTTTGTGGTCAGAATTTTTCAGATGTTCTGGTCAGTCACTGGCAGAACATTGATATTACACTGACAACTATCATTCCATGGCATAAGCCATTACATGCTGTTCTGAATATTTCTTGGCTTTGGCCAATATGAGGAAAAGTGTTAAATAGAATCTACATTTTTACTTTTTTAGGCATATTATACTTGATTTAGGGATTCATCAAGTATCCTCAACCCCCCCCCCCCCCCCCCATAATCCTTTTTTTAACCCCACAAAATACACCACACTACGTGACTTGGATTATACATTGGCCAAGGATGCTTTCATTTATGAACATAATGTACAAAAATGAATATCAACACAAGGAATATTTAAATAATAAACAAAAATAACAGCCACAACCTTGTGCTTTATAAGTGTTTTTAAGTGTGTACAAGTCTTTATAGATGTATGTAAAGGCAGTTTTTTTTGTTTCAGAAACAGAAGATAATGGTTCTGAACTCTGATGGGCTTTTTTTGTTATTTGAGTCCCATTGAAAATATTTCTTTTTACTCCCTATCCCAAAAACAGGGCAGGAAACGAGGAGATCTCTCAAAATTAAGGGCATATCTCCTCCTAGACAGATGTCTCCCTAACAACTGTTCCTGTTGAAATAGTTAATCTCACCTCTTGTTCCTATGGAGACTCAAAAAAATTAGGATTTACTATCACTTTCTGCACCAGAGACAGTAGCCACCAAGACCAGCGGGGAACAAACACTTTAACCACTTAAGCAACGCCTGCCTGCAATGTACTGCAGACGGGTGGCCCGAAGAGGCACAATACGTGTAAGTCGCTGGCCTCTTCTGAGTACAGGCATGCGTGCGCCCCCACCCACCGACTCACGCTGTGCACAGCAGGCGTTTGTCAGCAGGTCCTGGTCAATGATTTATGGCAAGGACTTGCTGTTTGGCTGTACCCAATAACAATCCAGAGCCCTGTGTTGACAATCAACACAGGGCTCTGTACAGAGGGAACAATATCTCTGTTTCTTCTCCCTGCAAAGTAGGGAGAAGAAACAAGGAGATTTTTAGTAAAAAGAAGCACACATTACACTTCTTAGGCACACACTTAACCCCTTGATTACCCAAGATGTTAACCCCTTCCCAGCCAGTGTCATTTGTACAGTGACAGTGTATAGTATTATCACTGATCACTATATTAGTGTCACTGTCAGTGTTATTTTGTAAGTTCCCACCCAGTGTCAGATTGCCCACTGCACTTTCGCAGTCCCAATAAAAGTCGCTTATCACCGCCATTAGTAGTATAAAAAATATATAAATAAACATTCCAGTATATATAACATAGTTTTTATAACTTTCACACAAACCAATCAATATAAATTTATTGGGATTATTTTTTTTTTACCAGAGACATGCAGCAGAAAACATTTTGGCTTAAAGTTATAAAGAAAATAGATTTTTTAAATTTTTTTATTGGATATGTTTTATAACAAAAAGCAAAAAAGATATATATTTTTTCAAAATTTTCGGTATTCTTTCATTTATATAATAAAAATTAAAAACTCAGTAGTGATCAAATACCACCAAAAGAAAGCTCTGTTTGTGTGAAAAAAAATGATATAAATTATGTTTGGGTACAGTGTTGCATGACCGTGCAATTGCCAGTTAAAGCAGAGCAGTGCTAAATAGCAAAAAATGACCTGGTCATAAAGGGGGTAAAAGCTGCCAGAGCTAAAGTGGTTAAAACAGGAGAAGGTCCTAGAGGGCACACCAAAATGATCTAACAGTATACTTAGCACTGCCCATAGCGACATCACAACACCTTTTTGGTTATAGTATTTGCCCTTTTTCGGGATAGTAACTGCCCCAACGAGCACCACCAATGCACAGCACACATTCAGCTTCCAATGTGATTATTACTAGTTTCTTTCCTTCCAAGACTTTCTTTTTTCCCTGTTGCCCTGATCATTTTTCTACCCCATACGAAAAACTGGTGGGTCAGTAAGACGACTCTTCACAGGACTATTTTTCTTTAAACTGTTTGATTGTCCTACCTAAGACCATCAACCTGGCTTGATCATCCAATAATGAGAAGTCTCACTTATTCTCCACAGCCATTTTATTAAACCGTTTTCTGGCTTTCCTTCCTGACCTTGGAGCCCTTATGCCCAACGTCACCTTGTCTTCAAGTCTTACTGTGTGTGAATGTGCTCAATTTAATATAAATTCTGTAATTCATTTGTGTTATTTAGAATGCACCTTTAAGTTTCTCTTTTTAGTCATCCTCCAGGTTCCTCTGTACTGTACTAACAGAATCAGTAAAAAAACATTTTCAGCTAAGATCACCCTCCTCAGGTACTAGATGACGAGGAGAATGCTGCTGCTCACAAATTGGCAGGCTGACTGATAAATTTATATTCAAGTACATGGGAGGCAATGCTACTCATTTGATGGGTTTTTGAGGCCCTATTTTATATACAAACAGTGAATGGAAATCATTATAGGGCAGGATTGATTGCCAGCTGTGATGTCATAGCCCTAATGGCAAAGTTCTATACTTTCTGATTGGGTTCTATTCTATCCATTGGATCCCAGTCACACTATTGACTGGGAAAGCGTGAGTTTCCTTTTGAGGTGGTTGGGTGTTCACTGTCTGCTGCTGTATGCAGTGAACTGGAAAGGAATCCAAAGAAACTCTACTTATTGGCTGAGCATGTTGGCTCACTCAATAATGAATTGGCAATTCAAGTTTTGCTGAAAAGGTCCATTAATTCATATTTACAGCATAATAGTGTAATTTAAACCCATTGGATGAGGGATCACAATAGCCAGCAACTCATCCTTCCGAATAGTTACTTTATTACATTGAGTAGAGTATACAGGTAAAACTGGCTTACATTAACCATAGCGCAAGGCTTATTGCCAAAGCGCATACGCCAAATTTACTTACAGCATACACTCTACTTGATCTTATAAAGTAATCCTTTGAAAGGATGAGTTGCCGGCTCTTTACTCCTTACTTTCAAGTTTCTTCAGTATTGGGAAGACACTTTGAGCAGGAGCATCAGTCCTAATCTTTAATAAGATCAACCCATGGTTTTTAAAAGTCTTATTAACGTTTCTCTGGCATGTCCACAGAGGGTCGAAGTGAAGAAAAGTATAGGTGTTACATATCTGATGGAAGAGCCTGATATAATGAAGGAGGCCTCTCTTACACCCCTGACTCAGGGCCCCTGATATGTGAAAAGGAGGCGCAGGAGTGCAGAGTGACACAAGTTCCTGCAGGTCTTGCTAGCAGCACAGCTCGAAAGGTATCCAAGTCAGGCAGAAGTCATCAGTGGTACTCTGTGAAGCAGATAAGCTGAGTAAAATCTGGTGGGCAGTAAGTGGAATCAGGCTAGCACTGGTGACAGCAGACAGGTGTGGAACAAGCTGGCAGGAGGTAAGCAGGCACTGAAGGAAGGCAAGCAGGTGCTTGTGGTTGGCAGTCCAGAAGCACTTGCAATGGTAGTGGAGTTGGGTGAGTTGGGTCATACACTGGCAGACAGATGAGGTACAAATGCACAGGCAGGAGTGTAGTCAGGGTGCAGGCCGAAGTCTGTAGCAGAACAGCAGCAATAGGAGCAGACAGAAGCGTAGGTCAAGAGACAAGCCAGGGTCGGTACAGGCAGAGTTCAATGAGTACTTTGGTCAATCTGGGTCAGTTACATGAATCAGATGCAGAATCACAGGACACATGGGAGTACAGGAGACAAGACAGCACTAAACCAGAGCACTTTCTCAGTTTAAATAGCCCATGTGCACACATTTGTGCATGCATTTCATAAGTGCACATGCAAGTCTGTGAACTAGCCTGCGACTGTGTACAGGAAGTCTCCCAGAGAAGCCATCTTGTCAGCTGGCATGCCCTTCCTGACGTTAAGCAGAAGGGGTTCAATTAAAATTTTTACATATTTAGTACATTTCTACAATACATGCATATTTCCTCCTGTTCTATACTTTTATAATTGCTGCAAATTTGGAAAAATGGGAGAGAGAAGGAGGCGCCAGCTAAATGTAGTGGTTAGTAATGCATTTATTAGCATAGGAAAAACACTCACAAAAAATAAGAAAATACAAAGCTCATCTGTGGATGGATGTGGATCGGCTGCTCTCCGTCCTGCAGGTACCACCGATACTACACCTAGAACACCATGGAAATGGGCTGGGATGGTCAGAAACCGTATGGGCTGGTCATGCTTCTAGAACACCATGGAAATGGGCTGGGATGGTCAGAAACCATATGGGCTGGTCATGCTTCTAGAACACCATGGAAATGGCGCTGAGATGGTCAGAAGCCGTGTAGAAGAGTTCACGTGACATCACCGGAAGAGATGGAGGGCCGGATGTGGAACACAGACTGACACAGGCTATGTGCTCGGATCCTTTAGCTCTTACAGGCCTAGCTCCTTCTAGGTTCTAGGAGCATGACCAGCCCACATGGCTTCCAACCATCCCATTCCCATGGTGTTCTAGGTGTAGTACCAGGGGTATGTGCAGGACAGAGAGGAGCCGCTCCACATCCATCCAGGACTTTATATTTTCTTAGTTTTTGTGAGTGTTTTTAATCCTATGCTAATAAATGCATTACTAACCATTACACTTAGCTGGCACCTTCTCTCTCCCTTTTTGTCTATATTCAGAGTTGGCATTACTCTAAAGGATGGCTGCCGCGATCTAAACCTCAGGACTTTAAGAACTGTCAAGGACTTATATATGTCTATGGACGATTATCATAATGCCTTCTTTTTTGTAGTGCCCTGACAGCTAGTAGGCTATTGTGTGTTTTCTCCATATATATGTATATATTTCTTATTCTGTTTTTATCGAATACTGTAATATTCTGGGATAATCTATCTCTGTGTTCCAGAACCTCTTTTAATTATGTTTGGAAAAATGCCCATTGATCCAGCTATAAATGCATAGAGTTCCTAGATGGAACTGCCATAAATGCATTGCATTCCTAAATGTAGATTGTGAAGTCACTGTGCTGCCTCTCCACCTCGTGCAGTCAGAGAATGCTTTGTGTTAATTCAGAAAATGCAAAGAGTCGGAAGGCTGCTTGTAAGCAGGTTTAAATTAGTCAGATAGGTGCTGCCCCAAGCTGGAGGGTTAGATGTTAATGCCTTTCCTTGTTCTTTAGTTTTTGGTGGGTTATCTCTAAGTCCAATCCATTAAGCTTGGGATATAAACGTGGGACAGAGTAGTAGCAGTAGCAGCAGCAGTAGTAGTATTCCCCAAGGATAGCCAAGGGTCCATAAGAAAGAACCCCATAAGGGAGAGGACCTGAGAACCACTCCAGGGAGTACAAGAATGCTGCTCTCTACTACCTGAATGTAAAATCATCAGAACTTGAAGTTGCCCTGAAGACACCAGCCGCTGGGGAATGCCTCTTATGGACTCTGAAATTACATGGACTCCACCTTTGCCGGTATGCCGAGACAGCACATAGCCTAAGTAGGGTTAGGGATTTAGGAGAAGACTGTATCATGTTCTACTCTGTACTGTCTATACTTTATTCAGTAAAGCATTGAAACTTTGCCTTTCACCTGATCTGAAGTTACTCAAAGAGGTGTAATGCAAGTAACAACTTTGCACTTAGTCTACAGCAAGGGTCACTAGCACATGGGGTATGAAGAGTTGGCACATTAGGAATAATTCTAGTGCAAGTTATACATGTAGTTGTTATAAGCAATGAAGGTACAGTCAGCAAGCAGCCTGTTATAAACACGTGGCTATTATAGGTGGAATTGCCTCTAGCCGCGACGGAGATGTTGTCGGCACTCCCTATGCCACATTCCATCCCCCATAACAACTGGAACAGAACTGTATTGCCCACTTAATTGCAAGCTACAGTGGGAAGATGTACATTTACATGGGGGCCCATGAGTAACTGGAGAACAGTTGTGCAAGTGTACATGGTATATGTTCATCTATAAAGTCAGAGGCCCTTCTTAAGGTCATGTATTCCCTGATTGAAGTCTTTGCCTTGTCCCTGGGTATTGGTAAAAACGACACAGAGTAAAGGTACCCCATGTCTGTGAAGTATAGTGATTCTGTCTGAGGTGCCTTGCGCAGCCCAGAAGAACACACCAACTGAGGTCTCTCGTGCTTCCCAGACTTGGCACCCATTGAGTTATTTGGGGAACATGGAGGACGTGGCAAACAACCACCACCCTACCCTTCCATGCTCAGCGCAGCACCAGGGAGCATGTACAGATCTGGAGTAGTGGTGTCTACTTTAATGATTTCCAGCTTCCGGGGGCATCAGTCAGGTATGGTATATACATAGTTACATTGGTACCAGCTGGACCAACATAACTATGGAAAAATATACCATACCTGGAATTCTACTTTATGTAAAGGACCGCTCTTTAAAGGAAGACAGGAACTCTCTGTATTTCTGGCAAACAGGTACCGTATTTCTATGTGCTTGCTAAGTTTTTAAAGAGGCAAAACGAGGGAAAATATTTGTGTATTGCAGCGATGTACTACCATTTTTTTTTCTTTGTTCAGACATACACTTTAAGTGAACTCATTGCATTTCACTTAGAAATCATTTGCCCTTTGGAAGAAAATTATTTGCAGAGGTTTATCTAATGACCCTCGATGTATTTTATTTGTTTCTGGTTTATTTCAAATCATGTTTTAACTGGACAAATGCAAACCTCAATAAATGACTGCTAAGCATGAAATGAACACAAGCCATGGAGAAAAGCATAATAGTAAATGTTGAGTTCCGATAAAGACAATAAATCAGGTGTGATGTGTTTAGCGTAGACGGTAGTCATGGAAAAATTGGGGCGAGACGTTCCATGTACAATGACATGTTTTCCGCCTCAGTACTAATGCAAGAATCGGTTAGCACTTTTTATTATGGGTTTCAATTAGTTTGTTTTGCTAAAGAAACATCACATTCACGAGGTGGGAATAGGTCGTCTGTGAAAATAAACAGCCGGATTTGTGTTTTGTCTGTCGCAGGGAAAGGGACGAGATGGTGGAAAGTAGATGAATGCTTCTTATAATAATATGAGGGTTTCTGTGAATAGGGTTTAATGACTGAGAAATCCAGATGCAAAGAGTTTCCAGTTTTCCAGGTGACTTACTGAGAAAATGACCGGATACTGATACATTTAAAGTGGATGTCAACCTTAACTGAATACATTGACAAAGCTTACTGTATATAAGGCATTACTGATTGCATTTACATATCCATTGAGATACTAGAAATATAAAACTAGGCAGATTTTCTTTTTTTATAAGAATATTGATAGTGCTTATTAAATACTGTAGGTTCTCCAATGGAGAAATGAAAACCTGTTAATATCATTAAATACATCTAGTTTTTTTTGCCTTTTCTTCCAAGAAGAGAACTGCTAATATACAGACAAGTGTCTAAAGCGCTAGAAAGTTTTGCTTCCATACCTACCTCTCTACTACATCATGTAGCGAGAGATCTGGCTTTAGGGTCCTATTTAAAGTGTGTAAAATGTTCTTTTTAAAACTTGAAATACTGTAGGGTGTGGAAGAGTTAGTACCCCTATCATGTATTTATTGCTGTATATGTTCCGGCTATGGAGATTCACTCCCTGCTTGTCCAAGGTGGCAAACCGGCTGGGTTTGGGTCAAACTTAGAGATGTTCACAACAGAAAAATTTGTCTCGTTTTGTATCAGATTAGTTAACAATATCTTTTTATCATATTTACTATTTTAGAATGATTCGTTTTCAGAATTTGTTTTGTATATTTGGATTCATTTCATATATTCAGAAATTTTAAATTCGAACTTTGAAATTCAAATTTCGTTTTGCGGCTATATTCGTTCTATTCTAATCTATTTTTTCTATTCTATTCTACTCTATTCTATTATATTCCATTTATTTTATTCTATTCTTTTCTTTTATATTCTATTCTTTTTTATTCTTTATATTCATTTTCAGAATTAATTTAGTATATTCAGATTTGTTTCGTATAATCATTATTTTCAAATTGGTTCGAAATTTGAATATTTACTTTCAGAAGACAGCTATATTTTATTCTATTCTATTTTTTTATTGTATTGTATTGTATTCTATTCTTTTATCTTATATTCTGTTTTATTCTGTTCTATTCTTTTATATTTTATTCTTCTATATTCTTTCATTTTCTATTGTTTTCAGTTCTATTCTTTTCTATTCTATTGTGTTTTTTTCTTTTCTATTCTATTATATTCTTTTATTTTCTATTCTCTTCATTTTTATTCTATTCTGTTTAATTGTATTCTATGCTATTCTTTTCTACTCTGTTCTGTTCTATTATTTTCTATTCTATTGTGTTTTATTCTTTTTTATTCTTTTATTTTCTATTCTATTCCATTTTATTCTATCCTGTTTGATTGTATGCTATTCTTTTCTATTCAGCAGCCTAAGTAGGAATCATCATTTTATTTCACTTTTATAACTTACTGTATTTATTGCATTATGTTTCCCATTCATTTTCAAATTCAAATCCATTTTTTAATTCAAATTCATTTTTGAATTCGTATAATTTGTTTTGCTATAATTTATTTTGAATTTGTTTCAATTCATAACTATTGTGATTTGGAAATTTGAATACATCTGAAACTCCAAATAATGAAAATGTTGTCCGAATTTTGATTAGTAACTAAATGAATCACACGTCTGGTCAAATTCATATTCAACCCAAACAAAAAGCTCATGTCAAGTGAGAGTAAATCTTCCAATGGGGACAGTTCCAGTGAAAACTGCCTTCAATTTGTAAAGATTTCCTTTCACTTCCGGTGGTGTCTCTAGGATAGGGGGTGGAAGGAACTCTCCCCAGAAGGACACAAAAAAGTAAAACATAACCTGGGAGAGATTTTAACCCTTCCTACCCAAAACTATCCACAAATAAAATAAAAGTTTTGGCTATACACATACTGTGTTAATGGAAATCTAGGAATCACTGTAAAGGCAAAGTGCATGGAGTAGTTTTTGGGAACTGAGTGAAACCCTATGAGACCTTTTGAGGCATGTCCTGTCTGGGTAGCAACCATCATGTTGATGGAATACTACTAAATCCTCCATTTTCAGATACTTTAAGTGAAACTTAACCTAGGAAACTCACACATAAACTGACACATTGACAGCCCTTTGGTTTTCTATATGGTCAGGTTTTGGGTAGGGTGCAAGTACAGTATAGGGTTTGTGGGAATATGTTTACAGATTGGATAATTTTCCTAATTGTATGCAAATATGTAATTACTGATATAGCATTGGTTTTTTTTAAACCATTCAACTAAACTGGCTGAAAAATTGGCCACATTTGCCCAGGTTTTTGTGTGAACTTGCTTTGGACCAAACCACTCAAACTAGTAAGGGGGTGAACTTGAAAGAACTTTAAGGACATATGACTGTTTTCAACCTAAATACCTAGGTACATTAGCTATGTAAATGTAATCATTAGGCATCATCTTTTTAACGCTAGATCGTCAATTACACTTACAAACATGCTTGTGGTAAATTTAAAAATTCAAAATCAATCAAAAGTCTTAGTATGAAATGAATAGACCTAACTGCTGTATAATACGTACCTGTATCTATTCCTGGAACATAAAATACAGCTTTCACGTGTTCATGTAGCTCTAAATAAATATGGAAGGCTTATAATCACTCAGGAAACAAAACTTTAAAATTTGCATGCAAGATGTAATTTTGTAAAGTTTGCTAATGTGTTTCACCATCCAAAGAAAGCAAAGGTGACTGGATTCTTAATTCTATGCATGAATTTGTCCAAACCTCAAGTGCTTGATAGGAGCCAGTGAGAGAGGCCTGTTGGATTTCTCAGGTTTTGTCCTCTTCTAAAAACTTGTTCCAGACATGGAGAGGAAAAGAAACAATATTTGCTGAAATGGACCAAAATGCCTTAGTATTGACTGTGATGAAAATGAGAGCCAAGAATCGTGTTTTACTATCCCTTTCCCGTGTCTAGGAAAAGAAATAGGGAGGAAAACACATTTACAATGCTGTCAGATGTTACATCCTTCTTGTATCACTGTTAATACAGAGAATTATTTGCAGTAACTTCAGCTTGGAAGTCTAGAAAGTGTTTGCTGTCCAGACATGGGGGATAACTCACCGAAGACAGTGCCCTCTCTGGCAGGGAACCCTACTGATGTCCAAGGATGGGAGGGAGTGAAACCTCTTATTCCATCCTTTCCACTTTTAGAGCTAATAAGCAGGCTTTTGTCAAACCAAAAGCATGGGAAGCCAGGTACTGCCATGGGGGGCATGCAACAATGCCAAAATTAAAAAAAAGTTATTACAAAATGTATAGAAATTTAAAAAAACAGCATCTCTCCTTACACAGAGTTGTCATCTCTCCCTAGTGGCACAGACACACAGAGGTTTATTTACTAAAGCTGGAGAGTCCAAAATCAGACTCCCTTCTGCATAGAAACCAATCAGCTTCTAACCTCAGCTTGTTCAATGAAGCTTTGGCAATGAAACCTGGAAGCTGATTGGTTTCTATGCAGAAGTGAGTCTGATTTTGCACTCTCCAGCTTTAGTAAATAAACCCCACAATGACAATATAGCAACTCATTCACTCCCTTATAATATCACGCCTTGACTATATCTCCCTCACTGGTCTACCTCATTGCAGGCTATCCCCACTCCATTGCATCATGAATGCTGCTGCCAGATTCATCCACCTTACTAACAGCTCTGTATCTGCCACCCCTCTCTGCCAATCCCTCCACTGGCTTCCAATTGCCCAACGGATAAAATTCAAAACGCTAACGCTAAAGCCATTCATAACACTGCCCCTAATTACATCACTGACCTTGTCTCTAAATACCACCCAAACTGTACTCTCCGCTCCTCGCAAGACCTCCTACTCTCTAGCTCCCTTGTCTCCTCCTCCCATGCTCATCTCCAGGATTTCTCAAGGGCTTCACCCATCCTCTGGAACTCCCTACCCCAATCTATCAGGCTATCGCCTACTCTGCACACTTTTAGACACACTCTGAAAACCCATCTCTTCAGGGAAGAATACCCCGACCCCAGCTAATACTGGAATCCTGTACTCTTCCTACCACTCCATCCCCCACAGCTAATTACCTCTTGTACCACTATCCCCTATCCCACTATCTACCTGCGTTGGACCTGGTATTAGACTCTTGCAGGGATGAAGTGTGAAAGGAAGGGGGAAAAAAATCACTAAGAGCCAGTCAGTTCATGTATAGATAAGAAGCATGCTGATAGGAGGATAAAGCAGAGTGACAGAGAGATGAGCTTATTACTCCATTCACTGTTCAGTTACAAGTTGAGATGTGCTAAATATGTTTAGTTTTGTTTCTGATTCATTTTTTAAACAATAATTCTGGGATAGGCAAAAAAAATCACCCGTTTGTACACCTCCTACACACAAAACACTACACAGTTCATAACATTTTAAAAATCCTTACCATTTAGAAGAAAAGTCTAATTGAATTTTCATGACCTCATCTCTGTAATTCAAAAAGATAACAGCATCTGCTCTGCCACTGAGGAGGTATAACAACAGGGATAACATCATATCCTCTCCTCTCTCTCTACAGTAAAAGGAAACTACAGTTCCCATCAACCACAGGGAATTGTAGTGAATGTGGGCGGGTACACTAGGCCTGCACATGCTGAATGTGTTTGAGAGTCTGAGAGTCCAGTCTGCACACCACTGCAAGTGGGGCTGAATTACATCACTGCTTGCTGGAGAAAGTACTACAGAAGGGATGTGCAAAGACCAGTGGCTGGGGGAATAGGAAGCATAGCAGTCACTGGTCTTACAAACAGGAAACCAAAGAGAATTAATTTGATTTGAAAATAAATAGGCTATTTCAGAGCAACTACAAACTCAACCAGAAGATGGATGACATTCAGTGAAGGTAGGAAATGAGCAACAAGGACATGCAAAGACGTTTTTGCCCAGAGTTCTGCGTTAAGTAAATAATTTAATTTTGTCATATTTTTTGTTAGAATGATTCATTCTTGGAATTCAATTAGTATATTCGGATTTATTTCCTATATTTGTTGTTCTGAATCGATTCGTATTTCTGGAAATTATTTCAGGAGATTGGCTATATTTGTTTCGGGATATTAATTATGCACTTTGAGTCATCCCTGCTAGTCCAACCCACAAAGAGAAATGGAATGAGCTGACTGGCAATATTAATAAATAATTTGCGCTAGTAAATGTATATAAATATATAAAAAATATATATATAAAAAATCATCAAATCATAAGTCCAGAAAAATATATATGCCAATACCACAAAAAAGTGCAAAAAAAAAAAAAAAAAAAACTTAAGTGCAAAAAAACTTTTTGTGCAAAAAAAAAGTGTCTAAACTTGAAAAATTTCACCAAAAACCTTGATAATGTGATGGCGGATCATCCATAAATATATTTTCAGAAGCGAAAACTCAGCAACACACCGATCCTCATCGATCAAATAACAGGATCAGAAACTTTGTAATTTAATCGGAAATCCACTTCTCCAAAAGAAAAGACCACCTTCAATCGTATCCATGGGGGGAAATGCCAAGCACTCAGGAGAAACAGAAAGACTTCATAGTGCAATATTATAAAAACCAATTCCTTTATTAGGTACTCATTGCACTTACTCAAGAGGTGTCCCAGCCGACACCAGCATCAACAGCATAACAGCAATCACATAAAAGAGCCTAGCTACTCAGCACATGCGCAATAGCTGGCAGCCAAAAACGTATTGACGTCACATCAATCAAGCTCCGCCCTATGCGTTTCGTGTTTTTTTTTGCACTTTTTTGTGGTATTGGCATATATATTTTTCTGGACTTATGATTTGATGATTTTTTAGATATATTTTTTTTATATATTTATATACATTTACTAGCGCAAATTATTTATTAATTGGTACACTTTATATATGGTGGTATTTGCAGCTGGTACACTATAAGTAAGTTATATTATTTTGACCATAGGCGCTATTATTAATTTTTCTGACTGGCAATATTGACTGATTGAAGTATTAAGAAATTAGTAGAAATTAATTTCGGATTTATTTGTTATGTTATGATTCGAAGATTCTGATGGATCCATCTCCATTCAACCCAAACACAATAAGTAGGAATCATCTTATTTTACTTTTCTACCTTACAGTATTTATTACAATATGTTTCCATTTCAAATGTAGTGCACATTGTATATTAATGAAAAATGTTAATGCAAAAAGAATCGGCTTATTATCCCAGAGTCAAAAATTACAGCACCGCTCTCATCCGAATAAAACAAAAGGACCCAAACCAATTCAGATCATTCGTTGTGTTGTTACATTATTTCGGATGCTTCAAACATTGATTTAAAAAAGGCCTGGATTTCTTTCTAGATACATAGAATATAACTGGATACTAATATGTATGGGTAAAGTTGATCCAGGGAATATCTCATTGCCTCTTGGGGGATCAGGATCGAGTTTTTTCCCAGCAGGAGCAAATTGGATCATGCTTTGCTGTTTTATTTTGCCTTCCTCTGGAGCATTTGTGGGGATAGAATTATAACCTTTTTTTTTTTAGTTGAACTGGATGGACATTTATTTTTTCAGCCAAACTAAGTAACTATTAACAAAAGGCCCAAACTATTGCACCATGTCATCTGAATAAAATGCATGAATACAAATAAATTCATTGTTTTTGTTATAATTTATTTCAGATTAGTTGGATAACGAAAATTTTGTCCAAATTTCGATTTGTAACTAGATTGTAAGCTTCAAGGAGCAGGGCCCTCCTATCCCTCTTGTATTGAACTGTATTGTTGCTGTATTGTCTCCTGTTATATTGTAATGCGCTGAGCACACTGTTGGCGCTATATAAATCCTGTATAATAATAATAAATGAATTTCACATGTCTAGTTACAAACTGGGGAGGGTTCAGGTCCACCTTGGCGCATTTGAAGAAGTTTCAATTATGCTGACCATGGCACTGAGAACCTCTAGTAACAGAAATAAAGTACAGCAGGGGAAATCTTTGGATTAAAGGTGAATATTGCTAGAGTTCTGCTTTATTAACCTTCAGCAACACATCAATCTCTAAATTCAGAAACAGGCTGAGAATTATTGATGGTCCTAGATTAGATGGACACACACCAACTGACACAGTAATGGACAGACACAGACTGACAGATATTGATGAACATATACCAGCAGACAGTGATGAACCCAAAAAAACTAGATGCCCATTGGACCTGTCAGCTGACCGGAGGTCATGTTTGGGAAGCAGTTTATTAAAATATTGATTTTTCTTTTCCTTTATCCCTTGATAGACACTAAAACTAACCATAAAAACACAAATTCCCTTTAAGCTTTTATTTCATGAAGTGGAACTGAAAGTGAAATGGGAGATAATTGAAAATAATTTGATACATTGCACTGTAGCAAAATCATTAAGCTGTAAATCGGTTTAATGTAGTGTGTGATATTTATTAGAAAGAAAAAAAAGAGAAAGTCAGTTTAACTTAGCATTTTGATGTAGAAGTTCAGTAATTATTTCCCTCTAGCCTTTTCCTAATCTCATCGAACATTGAAATGAAATTTGATGAAATTTTCAAGAGCAGTTTTATGAGCAGACCATAGCTGGTAGACATTGTCCAAAGAAAGAAGTGCCCAGTTTTGTAATATCATTACCTACAGAAAACTAGGATAATCTAGATGGGGGTATAGTCATTAGCTGAGATGTTTATAGTCAGTTATGGATGATGTGAAGTTAACTTCACACTACAGACCAAGAAGAAAAAAATAGATTTTTTTGTAACCTGCTGCACTAGTCATAAGTTCAATAAAAAATACTGTCAATGTTCGCAGATTCAACTCTATTGAACCCTTCTTGCTTTCACTCCAGCGTGCACGACAATATGTAACATGTGTATTGCAATCAACGTTTTCACATGTAGGCACCCCAACGTGTGTGTTTGCATTCATACGTGCGTATATGTGGGGGCCTCAAACGTGTTTGGGGGGATGTTATGTGCTTGGGTGTCATTTTACTTTTTTGCAATTAAAAAAAAAATTGTTGTGGTTAACTTTTTGTTTTAATCACATAGGGGACACAAAGTCCCCTATGTGATGATGCTAAAGGTGACAGGTCTAAAAGACCCTGCATGTTTCCTCTGGTCTCCACTAGGTGGATTTCAATGCAGAGAGCATTTCAATATATGTACAGTATCCCAAGCTATTGTAGCTGGGGAAAGTGACAGCCATGACCCGGAAGTGACATCCTCTCCATCCTCCAGCACCTGCCATGGCACTCCCCAGGCCTACAGACGGGCAAGCGGGGCTCAGATGCATGGCAGGAGCGCATAGGTGGGGCACCTGTACTGAGGGCTGTGGAAGTGATCTGTCAGTATTATACACAATCTCAGTGGCTTCAGGCACCGGATTGTGTATAAAACCCCATGCTGTCAGGTCCACACGATGTAGGGACCTGGCTGCGAAAGGGTTAAAGTCTAAAACCAATTACCAATAACATTAAATTCAGTAACTGTTTTAACAAGCTAATCTAATTTCAAAAGTTATTTTCATTCAAGCCCAGATCTAGAGGATGCTGGGGTGGACTGAACCCTCCCAAACTTTAGTTGTTCCCCCCCAAGTCTCTAAGACAAGTGTATCCATTGCACCAGTCACACTGTGGGGGAGTTGCACATACTGGCACCTTATTTCATTGGCCCTAAGTTCTTATGAGGAACCTTGAAAGAGTGGTCAATCTCAAATGAGAGCTAAACTGAATATGCTCTAATAGGCTGAGATCAATACCTGACAGTCAGACTGTATCAATGGATGGCCAAAGTCAATCCAAGGGTCAAGTCAACTGGGTGGATATAGTGCCAAGGAATAATGCAGAATTGTTTTTAGGATCAAGCTAAAGGTCAGTACCACTAGCTGGACACAAGAACAGAGAACAGAAATCAGGGTCATGGGTCATAGCAAAGTTTGGGGTACAAAGAGATCACTGAAAGCGGAAACAAACGCATCAAAATAACAGTTTCAAAAAACAGTTACATTCCTGGCATGCCAGGATTGCTGTCAAATTTTCTTGTGCTATCAACCAAACTGTCAAATAATCCAATGGCTGATGTCATAACTGATCACATCTGCAGCACCATGGCAGTTGTAGATCAAACATAAGCTAAGATGGCAACTTCCTTGGCTGAAAAGGATAGTAGAGTTTAGTTCTGCTTTAAATTCAAGACAGTTAGAGTCACCATTGAGAAATAAGCAGTTTTAACTATATAAGGATACACTCAAACTGCACTTTGCAATCAAACTCAGGATTCTGCCGCTCCTTAAAAGACATACTTTAAATAAGGGGGCACCCTGATTCTGCCCCCCTCCCCTCCTTGTGAATGAGTAAGGGGTACTTGTACTCCTACCCATTCACTGAAGGGTTAAATTTAGAAAAAAAATATCAAGAGACCAGTCTTTTGAAAAATAACTTTTGGCGGGCTATTCGGAAAACACTTACATTTGACTCGAGCATCGAGCCCATCCCTATTCCAGATAAAATTAAGGGGCATAAGTGGAGGGTGAATCTGGGGTTGATGTTCCCTCTAGAGGTACCATCCCTAAATATTAATGTAAGGCAAACTCAAGAGGAGAGAGAACAAAAAAATAAAACAAAATAATATAATTTAAATAATAATATATAAATATATGCATGTATATTACCTTGTGTTCACATGTGCAGCAAAGTATATGCAAGCTTCCGCAGGGTCCATGGGGTGGGAATGGAAAACACTAACATGATGTTCACCATGTATATCAAACAAGGACTAGTAATAATAAACAGCTACCCTTACTTATGGGGGCCTTACCTTTAATATCAAAATCCTGAAACTTAACAGTCTTCAAGAGCAGAATAAACATCACTAACAACCCATCTCCATTGTATTATTGGGTCTATAACAACATTCCCTCTAGGGACTGAATCAAATCCACATATGTAAATCTAAACGAACATAAACAACAAAAAAGAAAAAAGGAGAATTGTAATAAAAAATCCAATAATGGTCTTAAGTTAGCAATATAGGCCTCCATACGTTTGGGCATCAATAGAGAGTTGTCATAAGAGCTTCCCTAGAATTCCAGTCGAAAGAGCACATCACAAGCATTTGTAAAGCACATGGTCAAAATGGCGACAGAAAGAAATTTCTGCTGGAGATGGGCTATATTTATAGTCAAGGTGTTCCAATTAGTTTCTCCCTGAGGCCACCCCCACAACCCGGGGAGGGGATTATCCCAAAATCCCCAAAGTGTGCAAGTGGGCTCCACCTCCTGTTCAAGGGGCGTGGAATATCATCCACAACCCTAGGTCCATGGTCAAGTGAGTTGGCAACATTGACTCCACTCCCCTCCAGCACATCCAGCCAAAAAGTCCGACTCCAAAGGGTTGAGGCAGGATCGGGGGATGGCATAAACCCGATCAAAGCAACTGGTGGTGCATTGGCTAGGCTCTCCACCCCCGCCACATGGGATGGTCCATTGAGCAGATAAAAATCTGCAAGAGCCATAACCCGAAGTGATGTGGGGTATGATCCCCAAGACAGAAGTGGCGTGCACAGCCAACGTCGTGTCACTTCCGCAACCGGCACTGGTGCGTTCCAGACTGGAGTGCACCCTCTATGCCACAGACACATGCAAAATACAGGACCCATCAAAATCAAATGTAACATCGAAAAGGCCAACCAAAACCAAACAATACAAACCCCCCCCAAAAAGGAAGAACTGGAGGACACGGACCTGGCAATACACAATGCCTCCTAACAATATGCTGCATGTTGGCAGAATATAAAAAAAAAAAAGGAGAATACATTATTAAGTATAAACAAAAAATTACTTAGATATAATAAGCTAAGTAATAATATATTTGCGCTATACTGATAAATCGCTTATCTCATCCTTAGCCAAAAATGCTTCGCAAAATTACCTCACGGTTCCAGAAAGGGTTTACAATCCACAATCTAAATTATGATAAAAACATATATACGTATCAAAAATCCAGAACTATAACAACAATATTCCTATGAAGTTATATTCAAATATCACCATAATCAATCACCCATCACGAGTGACTCAGAGAGGGGAAGCCAGGAAAATAAAGATGTTTGATCAAAAAGCACTGTCTATAAAAAGGGGGCAAAACTGATTGCTTCATTCAGTCCAGGTGGCAAATTATCCTTACCCTTTTGTTTTCTTTTCCTTTTTTTTCCTTTCCTTCCCCCGTTTTTTGGGGGAATTTGTATTGTTTGGTTTTGGTTGGCCTTTTCGATGTTACATTTGATTTTGGTGGGCCCTGTATTTTGCATTGTGCAGGGCTCTTTCCCATGTGTCTGTGGCATGGAGTTTACTCTCCAGGCTGTAAAGCACCAGTGCCGATTCTGGAAGTGACTCGACATTGGTTGTGCTCCTATTGGCTGTGATCCTATGTTCAGATACATGGTTACATTTCAAGTCATACTTTTGATTTAAAAAAAAAAACCTTTTAGAATGTTTGTTGTGTAATATATATGACTACAATAAAATAATTGTTTTTATGAGTTGGTATATTTGTTGTACTCAAGGAGGCACATTTAGAGTCCCAAATCCTAATTACTGCATCCATCCCTATTCCAGAGTAATTCTTCACATTAATTGAATCCAGAGGGTCAGCATGACAGCCAGGCAACTAAAATTTCCAAAAAGTGAGGCCTGCAGTGGCAGCCTCCATGTTTCTCTCATGGCTGGTTTACTTAAAGCACATGTTCAACTTAAAAAAAAAATCTCCCCCCCAGTACACTAATCATCTCCCTCCCTAGAGGTGCTTACTTACCCCCTCCTATTGATGCAGCATTCCCTGTTGTCTTTAATGTTGAGATGTTGCTCCTGCAGTACAGGTATGTGCCATTTAAGTCCATGCAGCTATGGAGGGAATGTAGGAATTTTTAAAATGGTGAGCATATCCTTTAATTAAGTTAACTCAGACATTATCAAGAGGTCAGGACACCAGCTAAGTTATTTTGAAGGAAGTCTAAAGAGCTTACATGGCACAATTTTAAAATGACAAACAAAGCAGAAGAGATGCTATTAAAAGCCACTGGAACGGCCAATGGAAAATTTATAATCATCATCCAGTGGGTTTTTGCATCTGGAAGTGTGGTCCTCTTTGTAGCCATTGCCAATCATCCTGATCGCCCATATTGCTTCCTGCTGCAGCATCTTCAAAATTGTAAAGAGCAGGCTTGAGCAATGTCACTTAATAATAAGCGGCATATTTACTTTCAACCAAGAGTTGCTACCAGACCGAAGATACACCGACCTGATCTCAGAGGGAGAAGTGTGCTGGTAAGAGTGTGGTTGTCAACCACCCAAGGTGTGGATTCAAGCATCCCTCTGAAGTCTCATTATATGGCACTCTGGAAATGACACCGTGTGGTTTTGACATTTTCTGGGCATTCAAGTAGGTTTTACCACTTCAATAAGCCCCCATCGTTGTAAATTAAAATGTGTTGAAAATATTTCTGTCTTGTTCACTTTATTAAATGGCTCTCTCTTTTGCTTTTATATGCCTCTAACACGCGGGCTGGTAACACAGGCAGCAAGCCTAATAATTATACATGTGATACATTTTATGGGTCTCCAATGGGGTGAAGAATTCGGTTATGTTTACCAAAGTCTCCCAGCTGTGTTATTGGACCAAGGGCTGTGGAAGAAATAGGAAATATCTGTGATATTCACTACCATATAGAAACACACTGTTGATGTTACTAGAATTTATTTTGTTGACTCAGTTTTGTAAAAATAATGAGAAAATAACATGTATAAGGATTCAACAAAAAAAATTAAAATCAAAGTGAAAATGTGGATTGATATTGATATAGTAAACAGTGGACACTTTGATTTATTACTATCATGGAGACATAGTGGTTGGATACATTTGTTGGACATGGTGCTACTGTTCCATAATGTTTGGGCACAGTAATGGTGTTGCACTTTGGCAATTCGAGTAGAGTGAAAATAAGAGTTTTTATTTCCCATAAATGTTTTTTTTTGCCAAAATGCATTGGAGCCAAGGAGGAAGGCAAAAATGATGGTGCTCATTAAGGGTAACACGGGTTTTAAATCGCTCATGAGGGTAATGGAAGCTTCTGTCCTGGACCTATTGTTGCATCAAAAATGTCCCTTCATTTGCTTCATTGCTTAATTTTTTTTTCACAGTATAAAAAACAAAATAAAAATGTTCAATGACAGTACATACTGTAAGTATCAATCAAATACACACACAAACAATTACAAATAAAAATATGAAATAAAATAAACTACCGTATTTTTCGCTCCATAAGACGCACTTTTTTTCCCCCAAAAAAGGGGGGAAAATGTCAGTGCATCTTATGGAGCGAATATGGAGTGGCTGGTCCAGTATTTCCACCGCGGCCGTGTCAGAATACCAGGCCGGCCGCTCAGCTCTGCAGCGGGACCTTACCTGTTCCTCTATCCAGTGGCGTGCTGTCTTCCCGGCTTCTGTAGTGTGGGCACTGGGCATGACAGCCGAAGTGGTGCTTTTTGTGAATGGTAAGGCGGTACCTGGGACACATGACAGATCCCAGAAGCCGCCGGACCAATCACAAAGCGCAAGTGCTTCTCGCTCATGCGCACTGGGCACCCGGCTGTCATGCCGAGCGCCATTACAGAAGCCGGGAAGACATCGCGCGGCTGGATCGAGGAACAGGTAAGATCAAACAAAAACTCTGCGGAAGTAAGAGTGGGTACCTGTCAAATTCAGGTACCCGCTCCCCACCTCCCCAAAGGTCAGCAGTCATCTGTACTGTCCGCAGTCTCTGGTCATCCCTGTGCTGTCCGCAGTCTCTGGTCATCCCTGTGCTGTCCGCAGTCTCTGGTCATCCCTGTGCTGTCCGCAGTCTCTGGTCATCTCCTGTACTGTCTGCAGTCCATTAGTTCAGAATTTTTTTTTTTCCTGTTTTCTGCCTCTAAAACCTAGGTGCGTATTATGGTCAGGTGCGTCTTATGGAGCGAAAAATACGGTACTTTAAAATAGTAACTAAAGAAAAAAACAAAAATGACGTATATGCTTCAAGTTTCAATTTTCAATTGTTTCATCCTGTTTCTTGCAACAGGAGGAAGGGTCAGCCGCACATCGGAGGATAGATGAATATACAGGTGAAACTCGAAAAATTTGAATATTGTGCAAAAGTTCATTTATTTCAGTAATGCAGCTTAAAAGGTGAAACTAATATGAGACAGACTCATTACATGCAAAGCAAGATAGTCCAAGCCGTGATTTGTCATAATTGTGATGATTATGGCTTACAGCTCATGAAAACCCCAAATCCACAATCTCAGAAAATTAGAATATTGTGAAAAGGTGCAATATTCTAGGCTCAAAGTGTCCCACTCTAATCAGCTAATTAAGCCATAACACCTGCAAAGGGTTCCTGAGCCTTTAAATGGTCTCTCAGTCTGGTTCAGTAGGAATCATAATCATGGGAAAGACTGCTGACCTGACAGTTGTGCAGAAAACCATCATTGACACCCTCCATAAGGAGGGAAAGCCTCAAAAGGTAATTGCAAAAGAAGTTGGATGTTCCCAAAGTGCTGTATCAAAGCACATTAATAGAAAGTTATGTGGAAGGGAAAAGTGTGGAAGGAAAAGGTGCACAAGCAGCAGGGATGACCGCATCCTGGAGAGGATTGTCAGGAAAAGGCCATTCAAAAGTGTTGGGGACTTTCACAAGGAGTCAAGGAGTCAGTGCATCAAGAGCCACCACACACAGACAGATCCTGAACATGGGCTTCAAATGTCGTATTCCTCTTGTCAAGCCGCTCCTGAACAACAAACAACGTCAGAAGCGTCTTACCTGGGCTAAAGAAAAACAGACCTGGTCTGTTGCTCAGTGGTCCAAAGTCCTCTTTTCTGATGAGAGCAACTTTTGCATCTCATTTGGAAACCAAGGACCCAGAGTATGGAGGAAGAATGGAGAGGCACACACTGCAAGATGCTTGAAGTCCAGTGTGAAGTTTCCACAGTCTGTGTTGATTTGGGGAGCCATGTCATCTGCTGGTGTTGGTCCACTGTGCTTCATTAAGTCCAGGGTCAACGCAGCCGTCTACCAGGAGATTTTGGAGCACTTCATGCTTCCTTCCACAGACGAGCTTTATGGGGATGCTGACTTCATTTTCCAGCAGGACTTGGCACCTGCCCACGCTGCCAAAAGCATCAAAACCTGGTTCAATGACCGTGGGATTACTGTGCTTGATTGGCCAGCAAACTCACCTGATTTGAACCCCATAGAGAATCTATGGGGCATTGTCAAGACAAAGATGAGAGACATGAGACTGAACAATGCAGAAGAGCTGAAGGCCGCTATTAAAGCATCCTGGTCTTCCATAACACCTCAGAAGTGCCACAGGCTGATAGCTTCCATGCCACGCTGCATTGAGGCAGTAATTGCTGCAAAAGGGGCCAAAACCAAGTACTGAGTACATATGCATGCTTCTACTTTTCACAGGTCTGATATTGTTCTATGTACAATCCTTGTTTTATTGATTGCATGTAATATTCTAATTTTCTGAAATTGTGGATTTGGGGTTTTCATGAGCTGTAAGCCATAATCATCACAATTATGACAAATCACGGCTTGAACTATCTTGCTTTGCGTGTAATGAGTCTCATATATTAGTTTCACCTTTTAAGTTGCATTACTGAAACAAATGAACTTTTGCACCATATTCTAATTTTTCGAGTTTCACCTGTAGTGTGTATTTATTGATCCATAGGACACACAAAACACCAGGACATGAATACAGGACTTGTTAACGCGTTTCACCCGATCTCGTGCTTAATCATAACAAAGAAAACAACAAAGTGCTGTTTATATAGGTATTAGTTAATAAATCACCTGTCCTAATCAGCATTCCTGAATCCTTAGGGTACACTTACTAATACATTGTAACAAGACATATAAAACCATTGTATCAAAAGTAGTGATCTCATAGAACAACAAAAAAGGAAGAAAAGAAAAATGAAGTAAAATAAAAAGATAAACAAAGAAAGAGAAAAAGAAAAATGGATAAAAATAATTGTGAAAAAATAATTATGAAAAAATTATAAACGAAAAATAGAATAACAAACACAGGTAAAAGTGAGTAAATGTCCCAAGAAGATATGGGCTAAGAAGCCACATTAGTAAATGATCAAAATGTAAATATAAATATATGCAAAAAACGCATACAAAAATGCATGAAAAAAAAAAAACATGTCTACTTGGGATAAAATCACAAAAAAAAACATACCTATTCAGACTGGGTTATATCATAAATGGCAGAAAAAGAAATATATATATAAATATACAAAATATACCAAAAGTAACGCATCGAAAAACAACGCATCAAAAAACAAAACGCATAAAAAAAAAAAAAAAAAGAAGAAAATCCCAAAGGGAAAAAAAAGATGGTATTAATGATGTGTGTGCACATGAATATGCACATGTAAGGTGCATGATGTGCCCAAATGAGCGTGCATCCAAATAAACTAAGTAATGAGATATATGAAAGGATACATATACATATATGTAAACAACTCGATAAGCATAATAAAAAACACATATAAACACAAATACAAATGTATATGGATGCACACACATGCATCTATATGCAGGGGTGAAGGGAACACCAGAGACATGCTCTTAATTAGAGATGAGCGAATCGAACTAGGCGAACCGGAATTCGAGTCGAATTTCAGGAAATATTCGATTCGTGTCGAAACCGAAATTTTGCCTACTTCGGGTGCGCGAATCGAACATTTCCCGATCAGCCGGCAAAAGTGTCCCTGCAGTGAGCTCCGCTATTTCTGACAGTTCTCTGACAGAAGGAACACATGTTTAGCGGTTGAAACATTGTATCTATTAGTTTACATTTAGGATACAGATGTTTCAACCACTGTACATGTGAAGAAGTTGTGAGAGAACTGTCAGAAATAGAGGAACTCTGCACATACACTTTTTGCCGGCTTGGAATTATTCTTCTTTTCATCCTACTTCTTCTTCTTCTTCATCCTCAGAAGAAGAGGATGAGGATGAGGATGAAGAAGAAGAAGAAGAAGAAGAAGAAGAAGAAGAAGTAGGATGAAAAGAAGAATAATTCCAAGCCGGCAAAAAGTGTATGTGCAGAGTTCCTCTATTTCTGACAGTTCTCTCACAGCTTCTTCACATGTACAGCGGTTGAAACATCTGTATCCTAAATGGAAACTAATAGATACAATTTGTATCTATTAGTTTCCATTTAGGATACAGATATTTCAACCGCTGTACATGTGAAGAAGCTGTGAGAGAACTGTCAGAAATAGAGGAACTCTGCACATACACTTTTTGCCGGCTTGGAATTATTCTTCTTTTCATTCTTCTTCTTCTTCCTCATCCTCATCCTCATCCTCATCCTCTTCTTCTGAGGATGAGGATGAAGAAGAAGAAGAAGAAGAAGTAGGATGAAAAGAAGAATAATTCCAAGCCGGCAAAAAGTGTATGTGCAGAGTTCCTCTATTCTGCAGATACACTTAGAGGAGCTCTGCACATACACTTTTTGCCGGCTTGGAATTAATCTTATTTTCATCCTACTTCTTCTTCTTCTTCTTCTTCTTCTTCATCCTCATCCTCAGAAGAAGAAGAGGATGAGGATGAGGATGAAGAAGAAGAAGAAGAAGTAGGATGAAAATAAGAATAATTCCAAACCGGAAAAAAGTGTATGTGCAGAGCTCCTCTAAGTGTATCTGCAGAGCTCCTCTAAGTGTATCTGCAGAATAGAGGAACTCTGCACATACACTTTTTGCCGGAAACCGCTGTATGGAGTGAATGTCCCAGAACTGTCAGAAATAGACTATTTATGACAGTTCTGGGACATTCACTGCATACAGCTGTTTTAACCGCTGTATGGAGGGAATGTCATGGAACTGTCAGAAATAGACTATTAATGACAGTTCTGGGACTGTCCTTCAATGCAGCGGTTGAAACATTGTATGTATTTGTTTCCATAAATGGATCCATTTATGGAAACAAATACATACAATGTTTCAACCGCTGTATGGAAGGACAGTCCCACAACTGTCATTAATAGTCTATTTCTGACAGTTCCATGACATTCCCTCCATACAGCGGTTAAAACAGCTGTATGGAGTGAATGTCCCAGATCTATCAGAAATAGACTATTTATGACAGTTCTGGGACATTCACTGCATACAGCTGTTTTAACCGCTGTATGGAGGGAATGTCATGGAACTGTCAGAAATAGACTATTAATGACAGTTCTGGGACTGTCCTTCCATGCAGCGGTTGAAACATTGTATGTATTTGTTTCCATAAATGGATCCATTTATGGAAACAAATACATACAATGTTTCAACCGCTGTATGGAAGGACAGTCCCACAACTGTCATTAATAGTCTATTTCTGACAGTTCCATGACATTCCCTCCATACAGCGGTTAAAACAGCTGTATGGAGTGAATGTCCCAGATCTATCAGAAATAGACTATTTATGACAGTTCTGGGACATTCACTCCATACAGCTGTTTTAACCGCTGTATGGAGGGAATGTCATGGAACTGTCAGAAATAGACTATTAATGACAGTTCTGGGACTGTCCTTCAATGCAGCGGTTGAAACATTGTATGTATTTGTTTCCATAAATGGATCCATTTATGGAAACAAATACATACAATGTTTCAACCGCTGCATGGAAGGACAGTCCCAGAACTGTCATTAATAGTCTATTTCTGACAGTTCCATGACATTCCCTCCATACAGCGGTTAAAACAGCTGTATGGAGTGAATGTCCCAGATCTATCAGAAATAGACTATTTATGACAGTTCTGGGACATTCACTGCATACAGCTGTTTTAACCGCTGTATGGAGGGAATGTCATGGAACTGTCAGAAATAGACTATTAATGACAGTTCTGGGACTGTCCTTCAATGCAGCGGTTGAAACATTGTATGTATTTGTTTCCATAAATGGATCCATTTATGGAAACAAATACATACAATGTTTCAACCGCTGCATGGAAGGACAGTCCCAGAACTGTCATTAATAGTCTATTTCTGACAGTTCCATGACATTCCCTCCATACAGCGGTTAAAACAGCTGTATGGAGTGAATGTCCCAGATCTATCAGAAATAGACTATTTATGACAGTTCTGGGACATTCACTGCATACAGCTGTTTTAACCGCTGTATGGAGGGAATGTCATGGAACTGTCAGAAATAGACTATTAATGACAGTTCTGGGACTGTCCTTCAATGCAGCGGTTGAAACATTGTATGTATTTGTTTCCATAAATGGATCCATTTATGGAAACAAATACATACAATGTTTCAACCGCTGTATGGAAGGACAGTCCCACAACTGTCATTAATAGTCTATTTCTGACAGTTCCATGACATTCCCTCCATACAGCGGTTAAAACAGCTGTATGGAGTGAATGTCCCAGATCTATCAGAAATAGACTATTTATGACAGTTCTGGGACATTCACTGCATACAGCTGTTTTAACCGCTGTATGGAGGGAATGTCATGGAACTGTCAGAAATAGACTATTAATGACAGTTCTGGGACTGTCCTTCAATGCAGCGGTTGAAACATTGTATGTATTTGTTTCCATAAATGGATCCATTTATGGAAACAAATACATACAATGTTTCAACCGCTGCATGGAAGGACAGTCCCAGAACTGTCATTAATAGTCTATTTCTGACAGTTCCATGACATTCCCTCCATACAGCGGTTAAAACAGCTGTATGGAGTGAATGTCCCAGATCTATCAGAAATAGACTATTTATGACAGTTCTGGGACATTCACTGCATACAGCTGTTTTAACCGCTGTATGGAGGGAATGTCATGGAACTGTCAGAAATAGACTATTAATGACAGTTCTGGGACTGTCCTTCAATGCAGCGGTTGAAACATTGTATGTATTTGTTTCCATAAATGGATCCATTTATGGAAACAAATACATACAATGTTTCAACCGCTGCATGGAAGGACAGTCCCAGAACTGTCATTAATAGTCTATTTCTGACAGTTCCATGACATTCCCTCCATACAGCGGTTAAAACAGCTGTATGGAGTGAATGTCCCAGATCTATCAGAAATAGACTATTTATGACAGTTCTGGGACATTCACTGCATACAGCTGTTTTAACCGCTGTATGGAGGGAATGTCATGGAACTGTCAGAAATAGACTATTAATGACAGTTCTGGGACTGTCCTTCCATGCAGCGGTTGAAACATTGTATGTATTTGTTTCCATAAATGGATCCATTTATGGAAACAAATACATACAATGTTTCAACCGCTGCATGGAAGGACAGTCCCAGAACTGTCATTAATAGTCTATTTCTGACAGTTCTATGACATTCCCTCCATACAGCGGTTGAAACCGCTGTATGGAGTGAATGTCCCAGAACTGTCAGAAATAGACAGAAACTGTCACAGAACTGTCCTTCTTCTCATCCTTCTCCTTCTTCTCATCCTTCTTCTCATCCTTCTTCTCATCCTTCTCCTTCTTCTCATCCTTCTCCTTCTTCTCATCCTTCTCCTTCTGCTCATCCTTCTTCTCATCCTTCTCCTTCTTCTCATCCTTCTCCTTCTCCTTCTTCTCATCCTTCTCCTTCTCCTTCTTCTCATCCTTCTCCTTCTCATCCTTCTCCTTCTCCTTCTCATCCTTCTCCTTCTTCTCATCCTTCTCCTTCTTCTCATCCTTCTCCTTCTCCTTCTTCTCATCCTTCTCCTTCTCCTTCTCATCCTTCTCCTTCTTCTCATCCTTCTCCTTCTCCTCATCCTTTTTCTTCTCATCCTTCTCCTTCTCCTTCTTCTCATCCTTCTCCTTCTTCTCATCCTTCTCCTTCTTCTCATCCTTCTCCTTCTTCTCATCCTTCTCCTTCTTCTCCTTCTTCTCATCATTCTCCTTCTTCTCATCCTTCTCCTTCTTCTCATCCTTCTCATCCTTCTTCTCATCCTTCTTCTTCTCATCCTTCTCCTTCTTCTCATCCTTCTCCTTCTCCTTCTTCTCATCCTTCTCCTTCTTCTCATCCTTCTCCTTCTTCTCATCCTTCTCCTTCTCATCCTTCTCCTTCTCCTTCTTCTCTTCCTTCTCCTTCTTCTCATCCTTCTCCTTCTTCTCATCCTTCTTCTTCTCATCCTTCTCCTCCTTCTTCTCATCCTTCTTCTCATCCTTCTTCTTCTCATCCTTCTCCTTCTTCTCATCCTTCTCCTTCTCCTTCTTCTCATCCTTCTCCTTCTTCTCATCCTTCTCCTTCTTCTCATCCTTCTCCTTCTTCTCATCCTTCTCCTTCTTCTCATCCTTCTCCTTCTCCTTCTTCTCTTCCTTCTCCTTCTTATCATCCTTCTCCTTCTTCTCATCATTCTCCTTCTTCTCATCCTTCTCCTTCTTCTCATCCTTCTTCTTCTCATCCTTTTCCTTCTTCTCATCCTTCTTCTTCTCATCCTTCTTCTTCTCATCCTTCTCCTTCTCATCCTTCTCTTTCTTCTCATCCTTCTCCTTCTCCTTCTTCTCATCCTTCTCCTTCTTCTCATCCTTCTCCTTCTCCTTCTTCTCATCCTTCTCCTTATTCTCAGCCTTCTTCTTCTCATCCTTCTCCTTCTCATCCTTCTCCTTCTCATCCTTCTCCTTCTTCTCATCCTTCTCCTTCTTCTCATCCTTCTCCTTCTCCTTCTTCTCATCCTTCTCCTTCTCCTTCTTCTCATCCTTCTCCTTCTCCTTCTTCTCATCCTTCTCCTTCTTCTCATCCTTCTCCTTCTTCTCATCCTTCTCCTTCTCCTTCTTCTCATCCTTCTCCTTCTCCTCATCCTTTTTCTTCTCATCCTTCTCCTTCTCCTTCTTCTCATCCTTCTCCTTCTTCTCATCCTTCTCCTTCTTCTCATCCTTCTCCTTCTTCTCATCCTTCTCCTTCTCCTTCTTCTCTTCCTTCTCCTTCTTATCATCCTTCTCCTTCTTCTCATCATTCTCCTTCTTCTCATCCTTCTCCTTCTTCTCATCCTTCTTCTTCTCATCCTTTTCCTTCTTCTCATCCTTCTTCTTCTCATCCTTCTTCTTCTCATCCTTCTCCTTCTCATCCTTCTCTTTCTTCTCATCCTTCTCCTTCTCCTTCTTCTCATCCTTCTCCTTCTTCTCATCCTTCTCCTTCTTCTCATCCTTCTCCTTATTCTCAGCCTTCTTCTTCTCATCCTTCTCCTTCTCATCCTTCTCCTTCTCATCCTTCTCCTTCTTCTCATCCTTCTCCTTCTTCTCATCCTTCTCCTTCTCCTTCTTCTCATCCTTCTCCTTCTCCTTCTTCTCATCCTTCTCCTTCTCCTTCTTCTCATCCTTCTCCTTCTTCTCATCCTTCTCCTTCTTCTCATCCTTCTCCTTCTCCTTCTTCTCATCCTTCTCCTTCTCCTCATCCTTTTTCTTCTCATCCTTCTCCTTCTCCTTCTTCTCATCCTTCTCCTTCTTCTCATCCTTCTCCTTCTTCTCATCCTTCTCCTTCTTCTCATCCTTCTCCTTCTTCTCCTTCTTCTCATCATTCTCCTTCTTCTCATCCTTCTCCTTCTTCTCATCCTTCTCATCCTTCTTCTCATCCTTCTTCTTCTCATCCTTCTCCTTCTCCTTCTTCTCATCCTTCTCCTTCTTCTCATCCTTCTCCTTCTTCTCATCCTTCTCCTTCTCATCCTTCTCCTTCTCCTTCTTCTCTTCCTTCTCCTTCTTCTCATCCTTCTCCTTCTTCTCATCCTTCTTCTTCTCATCCTTCTCCTCCTTCTCATCCTTCTTCTCATCCTTCTTCTTCTCATCCTTCTCCTTCTTCTCATCCTTCTCCTTCTCCTTCTTCTCATCCTTCTCCTTCTTCTCATCCTTCTCCTTCTTCTCATCCTTCTCCTTCTTCTCATCCTTCTCCTTCTTCTCATCCTTCTCCTTCTCCTTCTTCTCTTCCTTCTCCTTCTTATCATCCTTCTCCTTCTTCTCATCATTCTCCTTCTTCTCATCCTTCTCCTTCTTCTCATCCTTCTTCTTCTCATCCTTTTCCTTCTTCTCATCCTTCTTCTTCTCATCCTTCTTCTTCTCATCCTTCTCCTTCTCATCCTTCTCTTTCTTCTCATCCTTCTCCTTCTCCTTCTTCTCATCCTTCTCCTTCTTCTCATCCTTCTCCTTCTCCTTCTTCTCATCCTTCTCCTTATTCTCAGCCTTCTTCTTCTCATCCTTCTCCTTCTCATCCTTCTCCTTCTCATCCTTCTCCTTCTTCTCATCCTTCTCCTTCTTCTCATCCTTCTCCTTCTCCTTCTTCTCATCCTTCTCCTTCTCCTTCTTCTCATCCTTCTCCTTCTCCTTCTTCTCATCCTTCTCCTTCTTCTCATCCTTCTCCTTCTTCTCACCCTTCTCCTTCTCCTTCTTCTCATCCTTCTCCTTCTCCTTCTTCTCATCCTTCTCCTTCTCCTTCTCCTTCCTCATCTCCAAGGGCATTCAAATTAAAGGTACAGTGTTCTGCACTAATTTAAAGGCTCTCTGAAGCCTAGAAACCCTTTAAATAAGTCATCTTCGTAGCGGAGAAATTCGCATCGAATCGAATTTCACACTGGAATTCGCCGAATCAGCCGAATCGAATTTTTCATTTCTTCGCTCATCTCTACTCTTAATCATAAAAGTATGTGATGTCCCATTCATGGTTCAAACCCTGTGGAACACGTGTATTTAGATGAAATATCCAGAATACTTCCCTTGTTTCTCATCTCATCCTGTTTCTTAACCTCCTTAGCGGTTTTCCCGAGTGTAGCTCGGGGTAAAATTTGAGTACCAAGAGCGGTAACCCCGAGCTACACTCGGCTTACCATGCGGCGTTGCTCAGGGAGTCCCTGCAGCACTTACCTTGTCCTTCACTCCCGCGATGTGTCCCCTGCAGTGTCCCCGGCCATCTCTTCCGGCCAATGCCGGCATCCGGCTTCCGTTTTCCGGTCCCTGTGACGTCGGGACGTACGGGCGCCAGAACCGGCGGCAAATTTAAAATTTTTAAAAAATTTCATTTTTGCTGTCATTGCTGTTTCAATGCATTTCACATATATTTTGTCCCTACTGCTTTGTCCTGTGCCCTGCCTGCATTTTGACTGTTCTTTCTGCCTGGAAACTTAGAAAAGTCCATGGCGTCCAAAAAGCGTCCCTTTACGTCAAAAGCAGTTTTAGACCAGCTAGAGAACAGCGATAGTAAATCAGAACCACTTGCAGAATTGAGTGATAATGATTCGTGGGGAATTCGTCATCAGACACTGAAAACTATTTTGCGACTTTGCTCAGCGATGTGCGATTTTGCCTCTGTATTTCAAATTTCAGTATTTTTGGTTTGATTATATTATTGAATTAAATTTATTATTATTATATTATTATTTTTTATGATTATTTATTAAATTATAATTTATGATTTCGTGTTTCAAGTTTTAGCATATCCGGAATGTTTACTAGACTCTTGTTCGGACAGATTTCAGTGAGTTATTCCTAAAAATTACAGCCTACAATAAAAAACTACATATTTCCATGAAAAAAAATGGTACGGCTTTCAGCACAAAAAATCGGAAAGAATCATACCGCCGAGGAGGTTAAAGTGCTATGCACATTTAGTTCCCAGTTCTAGAAATCTCAGCCTGCATTTATTTACTTTGTCTATGCCTGCAATTCTTTCATTCTACTGTAGCCAGGTGCCAGCTACATCATTGTGCCTTTCAGGGACATTTACAGATGAGACTATAATTAATCCTTTTCCCCTTTGTGCCCAATACATGGACTGCTACATCACTTCCTGTTAGCAGAGTAGATCCAATTTTTCTGACGGCAGAGGTTCTTGGGACCTGTAGTCCTATAGCCAATGCATGCTGTATTTCTGAATGCTGATTGAACTACAACTACCAGAGAGCTGGTGAACCAGAAAAATGCTGGGAGAGCAGATATATATGTTCCAGAAGGGCCAGTAGAATATAATCAAACAATTGAAGGGCAGACTGCATAACTTAAAGTCTGCACACCATCCAGTGGCCAGCTTCCTCAATGAAAAATGCACATTTAAAGGGTGCCAAGTGATGTGTTCCTTCACTATGGCTCAGACAGAATAGCAGTACAGTGACTGGGGACACTGTAGGGAATCATGGGAGCTTTAGTTTTGCTATCAGCAGGAAGCTAATATATCACACCCCCACTCCCCTGCTGGCTGTTATGAAGAGCTGGAATTATTAAAAAAACAGTAACTGCAGCTTCATGTATGCACACATTAAGAAAAACATTTCAACAATACTGATACAGCTTTTGAGCCAGTGATAATGATCTTTGCTAATATTTAATGCATTAAATGTGACTTTAGCACTACTCAGGGGCGGACTGACAATTCATGGGGCTCCCGGGCAATAGGGGATCATGGGGCCCCTGTGTCCTTGCCCACACTCAAAAAAGCCTATAAAAAAGGTACCAGGGGCATTTTATGGGGCCACCTACTGACCCCGGGCCCTCAGGCAGTGTCCGAGTGCTCGAATGGTCAGTATACCCCTGGTACTACTTTAATGCACAGAAAACTTGCATGCTCCTAATAAAGAAAAAAATAGTTTTTTTCCATGCAGATTTTAACTTAGCAGCTCAGTGAGTGAATTTGAGAGTTTCTGCTGGGACATAATTTTGGGGTATTTTCGCTGCATCCATTATAATAAATTATGTCTGCCCCATTAGAAGTACTCAGCATTACACTCAAAATGTCAGAAGACGGATGTCACCACATTCTAGTCTTGGTGTCTAGCCAACATTAGTCATGGTGAACTACTTTACCAAGTTTACAGTGGTGGTACCGACCTGCGACCAGGCTGCTGCCCAGAGGGTGTGGAAGCACTTCTGCCTTTCTTATGGCTGTCAGTAGAATATATATGGACCCTGTTTTGAAAGCAAATTCTTCCAAGAATATTGCCACTGAATAGGTATTAAGATGTTAGACACTTCGTATGCACCACCTACAAAGCAAAGGGCATGTGAGCAGTTTAGTCACACACTGATACAACAGTTGAGAGGATTAGCACATGAAACAAAGAAAATAGACCCATTACTTACAGTAACTGAAGTGGCTTGGAAATACAATCATACAATAAATTGCTTGACAGCCTGCTCACTCTACTATGGTATATTTGGCCATACTCTCAGGGATCTTACAGACCTATGGGTCAAAGTACCCACAGAAGAATTTGAACACACTCTGACTTCCTGAATTTGGTAGGGGAAGTGACTGTTGTCTGAAGTCCAACATTTCATTAAAGATGAGTCATGGGTGAAGCAAGGAAAGTTGGAGGCATTAGACTTTGCCCTTTAACTTGAGGACAAAGTGCTAATCTGGTGTAAATAGATACACCAGCAAGGAAAATTGCAAGAGCAGTCCCTGGAGGTGAACTACAATAGCCTACTCTATATATTCTAGTCTACATATCCAGAGAGAAGGAACACAATAAAAACCGAATTGCCTACACCGTAAACTCCTCAAACCCATTGAAATCCATAATGAGTTTTTAAAAGAACCTGAGCAAGTTCATGAGCCCCAAGTATCTCTGCAACCAATGGGTTCGATAGAGGCTGCATCCTGCTCTTCCACCATTATCTTCAAGATCCCCAAGAGAAACCAAGGACCCTGACATTATTATACATCTTGTTGATCACCAGCTCAAGTCTATGTTCCCACTGTGGAGACCTCTGAACCACTATCCATTGACATGCCTGAAGACAGCAATACATTGCCTTCTAATGGACAGGGGAACCAAGACTATATCTCTGAGGAGCTCCCAGAGACCTAACTTCTGGGGAACACCTGTGCACTTTGCGCAGCATGATCTGCAGCCAGGTGGGAAGCCCTCCACTGTCAGAACCGGGCCAAAGCATAATAGGATGCAGATTAGTAAGCCCCTTCCCTGGTTGCTAGCAGAGTGTTGCAGTAGCAGTGGGGTGGTGTAAATTGGACTTTGAATTTCTTCACTTTGAACTGTTCACCTGTGTTACCAGAGCTACCCTGTGCTTCATGGTGAGGGACTCTGTTGATGATTACAATCACAATTAGCTGTATTCTATGCTGTTTGATAGAAGTGGTGATTCTCAGCTTGACTCTCTGTTGCAAAAATGCCTTATACATGCTATGCTTTGCAGCCATATGTTAACTTGATTGAACAACAAATACATTGTTGTGAAGAGTCCATGTTTGTGCAGCTTTTGTAATCTGTATTGTATTATTTTGTAGTGTATGCATGTTGTTCCCCTTCCGTCCCTCTTTCACATTATTGATTCTAACTTTGCACCAGTTTAATTAACTGCAAGTTACAGTTACTCTCTCTCTAATAGTTTAGCCAGTTACCCATTCTGTTATGCTTCAATAGGTTTTCCTTCTAGGATTCCCATTTTGCTTACCAAATGGTTATGAGTATCTAATTTAATTCAAGATCAAAAGTACCTAAATCTTCTTCACCATTGAACAATGCATGGAGACATCATTGATGGTCATAACTACTTTACTTTTGGAAAAATACAATAGCGTACCAACAAACTAATACTGGGCATGGCAGGATGTGGCACCAGGAATACAACCAATATGTACTGTATATATCTCCTTGGATTTCCAGTGAGCTCAAGCATCTAGCAGGTGGTTCATCCTATCTGAACTTACACAGTGCTATGAAAAAATACAATGTCTTTAAAGTTGATTGGTTGACTTTGGGAGACAACACCACCTCTTCAGTTTGTGTTTATTTATTTATTTATTATTATTTTTTTCAACCTCAGTAAGTCAATAAGTCAATAGTCATGCACATTATATTACAGAAAAAATCTTAAATGTGACACAGAAGTTAAGTGAAGTTGGTTTAATATTTAACATGACTTTCCAAGACTTGGGTTGTTATTGTTGTCCTCTGTTCAAGATCAACTATGCGGTCCTGTTATATTTGCTTCACAGCCAGGTGGTCTCAAAGCTGCTGCTCACTTGTTTTTCTTACATCTTGTCAAAACCATTTATTTGTCTTGCAAAGCCAGGCATTTGTTTATCTTCATATGCTGTTGGCTCTACACCTTCCTTATTTATGCCCTGCTCTATGCAGCAGACACTATGGCTGGCTCCTATTAGTGTCCTCTGGGTACAAATTCACTTTCTCGTGTGGTCTTTCTGCCCTCTGAGTTTCATCTGAACAGTGTTTCTTGTCTAGAATCATCTGCTCTGCGCTTTTTCACTCTGAATAGTAAGAGGAACATCACAAAATACACTCAGGTGTCTGAAAGAACAGTGTTGTCCAAGGCATCCAGTTGGATTCTGTTTTATTACTAATCTGCAATAAATCAAAGGCGAGGAAGAATCTTTTGCTATAAGCAGGAATTTGCAGATGGCATAACTGCTATGGTTCAAATGTCCCTCTGCTAATATTTCTATTTTACTACAACAACAACCTTTGAAAGGTTTATTTGCAACCTGAAAAAGGTTACGATGCCCATATACCTTTGAGTGACATTAGACATGCATGCATGAACTGTCCACTTTCAGGCAACATCTCTGAACCACAAAACCTTTGGTACTCAAAGCAACATCTCTCTGTAAGATTGCCTCTTTTACACAGAACATCTTGTTTTCCTTACTTTAAACTGGGTTACAATATTTTGTGCAATTTTTTTGTTAATTTAAATTATAATGAAATAACAAATATGTAAAAGGTTTATAGCAATAAATATGGCAGTCAATGTTTTTTATTTTTAAAGGTAAGTTTATGAAATTCAAATAAACATACAAAGAAAACCATGGTACAGGGTATCCACTGAGGCGAGGGATACAAAGTATCAAAAACAGAATATTACTAATAAGCATTAAATACAAGATTATGTAGCTCATCAGAAGTACAACTTTACACAAACATTGCAGACGGTGTATGTGCAAACAGAAGGTCTCATATTCATTGATAGCAAAGTAGAGATGGTGAATATGGCACATATAATTCCAAAGGGGTGACCTCTGAACTATTCAATACAGTTATATAATCAAGTAACTCAAACCTCGATATCCCCTGGCACAGTAGACTTCCAGCTGGACCAGATTTCCTTAAATGTTCCGGGACAACCTCGAGCAATATAGGTGAAGTTGTACATAGGTAATGCCGTATTTACTAAATTAATCCACATGTGCAAACTTGGGGGGGGTCTGTTTTTTTTTCCACTGTAAAGCAATGGCTTTTATAACATAGAAAAAAAGAACTTGTAGCAACGATTTTTGGGATTCTTGAAGCTCCTCATCTTCAAAGTCTCCAAGGTGACATCTATTTGGGGTATAGATGTTAGGAAGAGTTAATTTTTCTTCCATAAAAGCAGTAATGGAGGACCAGAAACAGCCCACATTGGGCCAAGCCCATACCATATGAAAGAAGTCGCCATTGGCCACATGACATCTGAAACACTCTGGAGAATCTAACCTACCCATCTTACATAATCAAAGGGGTATAATAAAACCTATGTAGGTATGTCAGTTGAATAACCTTGTCCCTAGCTGCAAAAACCTGGATAAATGGCTCCCTACCACAGCCTCCCAAGAGTTATCCTTTAATACAGGGATATCTGCTTGCGTTGAGTTTATTCATGCGAGATGTAGAGGATAACAACAAAGAATAATATCGAGAAATCAACTTAGAATGGTTGTTCTCTATCAACACAGTATCAAGCTCAGAGGGCATAAGATGGACATCCCACAGTCCAAATTGGGCAAATTGCAACCGTATGGCAGAGTTGAAAGTAAAAGTAGTAGTAGTAGGCATTGGGGATACCAAATTCAGCCCGCAAAGATGTGGCAGTCAATGAATTAATCTAATGTAAACATAATAACAAATCATAGAAAAAGAGAGAATAAAGTATACATTAGAAAGAAAATTGCACCCATTGTGTTCTATTGCATTCTGTTAACTAAATGCACAGTTAAGTATATAAAATATTGCATTTAGGGGTAATATTGACAATGTAGACTTCTACAGAAAAGAACCGATGTACTGTAAATTAGTTGCATTTCTAATGATGAATGATCAGGGAAATCCTGGGCTGATGACTATAGATAGGCAACCTAATGTGCTAACATTTTATAATATTTCTCACCTACACATGGTGAGGGGCTCTAGGAGTTTGAATGATATGGAGAAAAAAAAATAATAAGTCTTGTCCTGGGTCCTAGAACTGTGAGGCTTTGTAGAGCTTACAGTGAGATTACATCTCCGTTCCTAAGTCCACATTTTAAATTGTAACAGACCTTATTTTCAGTTTCAGTTGTCCACGGACACATGTACTGTATATGTGAGAAGAACTGATGCTCAATGCTTTCTCTCTTACTCTCTTCAGCTGGGTGGAAAGGCTGACTCCTGACAGAATACTGAAAAGGTACACATGTTGTTTGTCTGTTTTGGAGCACCATTAGGGGATACCCTGTTAGTCAGTAACTGACCTGAGTTTGGTAAGTAGCTCAGGTGAGCAAATGTTTTGTTTGTTTAATGCTATGGACTTGCTGTAAAAAGGCCTCCTGCATTGAACTGTTTGTTTACTGCATTACTCAATAAAAGTGCCAGACAAACTTGCTTGGCATGTAGGCAGGTGAAGTCTATATTCTCCACTGTAGGTGGTGCTCATCTGGAGCGACCGTGCGACTGAAGGGGGAAATCAGGGAAATTTGGTTTCTCTATGATTCCCTCAGGTCCCTGGGGCAGCGTTCTGGTAGGCTACGCTGCATCCAGGTGACCCTGGTGGCCATCTTGGGTCACACAGTGTCTTTTTAAATCCCTGCCCCCGGGGTATTTGTGCACTTTTGCGAAGTGGCTAGTGTAGGGAAAGCATACCTGTCTGTCAGGGACAGTACTAGCGGCAGGTAGAGGTTCTGAAGGAGTAGGGAAAGCTCATGGCTTACATCTGCAGCATCAGAGAGCTCCCTTGTGGGTTGGACCAGGTCACATTCCACCCTCCTTGACAGGTGCCAGGTGACAGTTTGGGCCTACTCAATGCTGATTCTCCACTCTATTGACTGTAAGTTCCCCGTCAGATGAGCTTCCCCGCTTGGCTGTTGTACTGTTTACAAGTTCTTTAACTTCTTCCCAACTGCCTTATAGCACAACTACTGCTACAGGGTGGCAGGGCTGTGCAAAATCACGTATATATATGTGATTTTGCTTTACCATGTAGGGGTGAGTGCGCTGCCTTACCCATGCCCCCATTGGCGGCTACAGCTGTTGATCACCAGGTCCCAGCCAGAGATTCACCACTGGCACCCAGCGATCGCCGAGGAACACTGGCAGGGGAGAGGTCTGCATGTACACAATACAGATCTCTCCCCTGTCAGCACCAGCATGCTGCTTTGTATTGCCCTGCATAGCAGAGCAATACAAAGCCGTATGCTTACACAGTAAAACACACACAGCACAGTTAGTAAAACAGCACACAGCACTCAGTTAACCCTTTGATCGCCCCAGATGTTAACCTCTTCCTGCCCAGTGCCATTAGTACAGTGTCAGTGCTTTTTTTAACACTGATCACTGTATTAGTGACACTGGGGATGTCAGTGGCAGTTAACCAATATCCCCTCCCCCCCCCCTCCCAGTGTCAGAATACCCGCCACCTGTCCCGCAGTCCCGCAGTCCCGCTATAAGTTGCCGATCACTGCTATTACTAGTATATAATTTTTAAAAATTCCAGTATATATACTGTCATTTGTAGACACTATAACTTTCATGTAAACCAGTTAATTTACACATATTGTGATTTTTTTTAGCAAAGACATGTAACAGAATACATTTTGGCCTAAATATATGACAAAATTAGATTTTTTAAATTTCTTTTACTGGATATGTTTTATAGCAACAAGTCAATTTTGTTTTTTTTTCCAGAATTGTCAGTCTTTTTTGTTTATAGCGCAATAAATAAAAAACGCAGAAAGAAAGCTCCATTTGTGGGAAAAAAGGACATCCATTTCATTAAGGTGCAGTGTTGCATGACTGCGCAATTGTCAGTTGAAGTAACGCATCACCGTATCACAAAAAATGGCCTGGTCAGGAAGGGGGGGGGGGGGTAAATCCTTTGGAGGGCAAGTGGTTAATATATTGGTTACTGCATTTTGGGCCTCTGTGTGTTTACTGCCACCGCACCACGCTGCACCTACCCAACAGGCTGTTCCTATGTGTCCCTTTCTCAGGCATGGTTTACCATATACTAAATATATATATATATATATATATATATATATATATATATATACTGTATATATCCACAAAGTCACAAAGTACACTGAGCTCACACAGTATTTGGAAAGTGTAATACATTTAAATATGATGTTTTATTTTGCATAACAATTTGGCAGGGTGTATCCCACCTTTATCAAAGTTATTTATAGTTTTGCCGTCTATCTGTATGGTGCATGCACTGTTTTTCGAAGAATCTCAAGGTTTTTCTTAGGACGTGTTCACACTAAGGCACTGAGGTAACATTGACGCTCGTTACACTGCAACACATGCCTTTTAAAAGGTGCATTGGGATGTCATTCTGTGTGAACTGCACCAAGCTCCACCAACACATTTACAGTTGTGTCCAAAATTATTCAACCCCCAATGCTGTAAAGGGGTTTAGGGACTATAGTGTACATTTGGAATTGTATTCAGAATCAAATCCTACAAGGACGTTGTAACTACCCAAATGCAACTAAAATGACATCAATTGTTTATGTAATACAGTAGTAAATGGTTCTTATGTGGTTTCTTCATTGCCACAATTATTCAACCCCTTAAAGACTACCACTCTGAAGAACAGAGGTTCATACAGGTGCTTTCCATCAGGTATTGAAAACACCTGTGGATGTCACCGAGCAGCAATCAAGCATAATAAGCACCAATTAGGCAGCTTTAAAATGACTGTGATACTCAGCTCCTTCTAGACATTTACTGGTGTGGTTACAAACATGGTGAAGGCAAGAGAATGGTCCAGGAAGACAAGAGAAGAGGTGATTTCTCTTCACAGGAAGGGCAATGGCTATAAGAAGATTGCAAAGATGTTAAACATACCAAGAGACACCTTAGGAAGCATCATTCGCAAATTCAAGGCAAAGGGCACTGTTGAAACGCTACCTGGTCGTGGCAGAAAGAAGATGCTGACTTCGACTGCTGTGCGCTACCTGAAGCGTAGAGTGGAGAGAAGTCCCCGTGTGACTGCTGAGGAACTGAGAAAAGATTTGTCAGATGTGGGTACAGAAGTTTCAGCCCAGACAATAAGACGCACACTGCGTAATGAAGGCCTCCGTGCCAGAACTCCCAGGCGTACCCCCTTGCTGTCTCCAAAGAATAAGAAGAGTCGACTGCAGTATGCCAAAAGCCATGTGGACAAACCACAAAAGTTGTGGGATAGTGTTCTGTGGACTGATGAAACAAAATTAGAACTGTTTGGGCCCATGGATCAACGCTATGTTTGGAGGAGGAAGAACAAGGCCTATGATGAAAAGAACACCTTGCCTACTGTGAAGCATGGTGGAGGGTCAATCATGCTTTGGGGCTGTTTTGCTTCTGCAGGTACAGGGAAGCTTCAGCGTGTGCAAGGTACCATGAATTCTCTTCAGTACCAGGAGATATTGGATGGAAACGTGATGCAGTCCGTCACACACCTGAGGCTTGGGAGACGTTGGACCTTTCAACAGGACAATGATCCCAAGCATACCTCCAAGTCCACTAGAGCATGGTTGCAGAGGAAAGGCTGGAACATTTTGGAGTGGCCATCGCAGTCACCAGACTTAAATCCGATTGAGAACCTCTGGTGGGACTTAAAGAAAGCAGTTGCAGTGCGCAAGCCTAAGAATGTGACTGAACTGGAGGCCTTTGCCCATGAAGAATGGGCGAAGATACCCGTAGATCGCTGCAAGACACTTGTGTCAAGCTATGCTTCACGTTTAAAAGCTGTTATAACTGTAAAAGGATGCTGTACTAAGTACTAAGATTGAATGTCACTTGGGGGTTGAATAAAACTGATAATGCTGTGAGCACAGAAAAGACATTTGTGGTTATTTCATTATAACTGTTATGTTATATTTGTCTGACCTACAAGTGCCTCTTTAATGTAAATGTAAGCAAGATGACTGAATGATCAAAAGCAATGTCAAACTGGCCAAAACACTCAATTTCAGTGGGGGTTGAATAATTTTGGCCACAACTGTAACTGCAAATTGCAATGAAGCCCACGGTGACACTCTTGTTACTGCAATGGCACCATGCGACCAAGTCCTTAGGCAATCAAATAAAATTGAAAGGTTTCCAAAGACCACTGGCTTTTATACAGATTGCCTAAACCTAAAGCACAATTTCAGCCAAACCATTGTATTTTTTGGAGCGAGTGATGAAGGGTTTAGAAGTCTTTTCAGATTTTTATTGCTGCCCATGTCTCTGCTGGGAAGAATTTCCACTCTTGGTCACAGAATGCAATAGTGATGGGAGACCTCCTCATTGGGATCAGAGAAGGACAGGGGCGGACTGACCATTTGGAAACTCGGCACTGTTCAAGGGCCCAGGGTCTGTAGGGGGCCCCATGAGATGCCCCTGGTACCTTTTTCATAGGCTTTTTTGAGCTTTTCAAGGACACAGGGGCCCCATGATCCCCTATTGCCCGGGGGCCCCATGAGTTGTCAGTCCGCCCCTGGAGAAAGATATACAAACATGTTTATGGTAATGTAAAGATCCTTCCTTACATGAGAGATAATCCTTTAGAACCTCTGTCAGGTTATTGTTGCTGGGTCTTTTTGTCCTAATGAAGTCCCAGACAGCATTAAAAATCTAAAATTGATTCTAACCCTTCCTTTCTAATTTAAAACAGAGAAAATAAGCTTTAAAACTCCATTCTTTGCACTTCATCTCATTAAATTTACATTGCACTCCTTGACACGTTAATAAATCATCCTATATTGCTCCATCCCTGGTCAGGCTCTCACTTGAAGCAGGTTCCGTAAGTCCCCACATACACTAAGTAGTAATGTCTGACTGACACACTATTTACTCTTCATTAATCCACTTTCATTGGGAACAAAATTTACTACTAATTGGTGATCCATATCTCCTGTGAGCTGAATTACACTCCAAGGCTGACTTATTTTGTGCTTTGTGAAGGAAAGGCTATGAATTGACAGATTTATAGTGGCCTGTACACACATTCCTCACTAATCTCTTAATTTTCAGCAGCCCTTCTTTATGGCAGCATGGTGGCTACAGGAAAGACAATGTTCCTTTCCCCCAATAAAACAGTTGTAATTATGTCACATATCGAGTTATGACATGAGCCTCTTCCTTCCTGGTTATGCCACATCCAAAGCCCCAACTCATGTCAGAACTAGTTTCTCTCTTTAGAATCGTACGCTATGATGTTATCCAAGCAACGTGTCTGACATGTTTGTGTTGTATTTAAATAATGCACTTTTTCTGAAACTAAGTATATTTAGATTGACCTTAAACATTTGACTTTTACAAGAGATGCTTGCTATCTGAACATTGCTTGAAACAACTGGACCCCTTCAGGTTTGAGCACAAACACATCTGCTTTAGCATGATCATATGTTATACCCAAGAGTTCACGGTAGTGGAGCTCCTCATAGAGGCTCTGGAAGTGAGAGGAATACACTCAATGTAGCCTCCTTGCCTTTGGTGTCAATCTGACACTGTAATTCTGGCCCAACGTCCATCCTTCAACGGCACTCACTTCACTTCCAACCAAGTACTTTTTTGGCACAACAGTGGTTACACAGACAGTATTCTTCTTACTGGGTAACTTTAGTTATAACTTCTTAGTGTAGGACACAACATCGTGACCAAAAGTCTTTCTCCTTAAATGTCTCTCTCAGTATCCCAAGGCATTGAGGTTCTCCTGGAAACCATGGCACTGGACTCTACTTGTTCTCTCCAGAACAAGGGAACTTCCCTGAACAATCACATGTTGGGTCTATTTGTCTTATCCACCACCAGCCTTGGCTATTCCTGCCTGCTTCCTGCACATTCCAATTTGTCATTGTGGAAGTCCATCATAGGTATGGGATAATAGGAAGTTGAGTGGATGTGATTAGACATGTGCAGTTTGTTTAGTTCCAAATAAAAAATAAGACAAAGTTTTTATTATTCGGAGATTCGGATGTGTCCAAATTTCCGTATTATAATAGTAACAAATTTAAACCTAATTTCATCTGAAATTCAAATTTAATTCAAATATAATTTGAAAGTGAAATCAAATTTGAAAACAAATTTGAAATATAAACACATTGCTGGCTGACTATTGCTGATTTCTTCCAAAAGACTATATGTATTGGTGTTAGAATATAGCCGTCTTCCGAAATTCAAATTTCGAAAAGAATAGAATAAAACAGAATAGGATAGAATATAAAAGATTAGAAATTAAAAGAATAGAAATGAAAATAATAGAACAGAATAGAATAGAAAAGACTAGAATAGAAAAGAATAGCTTAAAACAAAATAGAATAAAATAAAATAGAAAAAAATAGAATAGAATAGAATAACCCCACTCCTCATTTGGCTTTACTAAACTTTACTATAAATACTTTCCCTGTCCAATATAGAACCATAATATCCCACATTTTAATTGCTTCTAGACTTATCATAGCTAATGCATGGAAATCCACTAAAATATTTAATATCTCAGATGTTGTTAATACAATTAACACCCATTATATTTCTGAAAGGTCCTTTGCCATTTCATTTCAAACTATGAAAACTTTCAATGCCAAGTGGTCTTGCTGGGACAATGCATATAAAACATCAGAACTTTAAGGTATGACTCCTAAACCCGTGTTACCTTAATACGTGGTAAAAGTGGATGTGAATATATTTGAGGAACTGATACCTTGCTTAAGTGCCTAGCTCTAGCTCTTGTACTGTCTTATTCTTTTGTATTTTTTCTGTTATATATGTTTTTTTTGTCTCCATTCAGGACTAGGCAGACAAAGTTATAGTCAGTGATATGCATGTTTGAATAGATATGATTTTCAATTATTCATGTTTCAATGAACACACCTTCCGGTTTTGTTTATGTACACTGCTATTTGGGAATCTATACTATCAATGATTTATTGAATATTTACATATGTTTTATCAGTTTGTAACTGCCTTCAAACTTGAAGAAAAAGCAATTGAAAGAAAAGAATAGAATAGAATAAAATAGAATAGATTAGAATGAATATAGCCATCTTCAGAAACTTGAATTTCGAAAAGAATAAAATAGATTAAAATAGAATAGAACAGAAAAGAAGAGAAGAGATTAAAACAGAACAGAATAGAATATAATAAAAAATAAAAGAGTATAATAATACAGAAAAGAATATAAAGGAATAGAATATAAAATAATAGTCTGGAATAGAAAAAAAATAGAATATATTAGAATAGATTGAAATAGAATGAATATAACTGTCTTCCAATATTTGAATTTCAAATAGAATAGCACCAGCTATTCCTCACAATGAATTTGGATCAATTCAATATTTTTGATTTGAATTTGATTCACATTCGATTTGAATACTTCAAATCCATTGGAAAATTGGTTGAAAATTAATAAACAAAATGACAGGAAACAGAACTAAATGAATTTGGCTACGAATGCAACGAAATGCAATTAGTAACTTAACAAATCGATTTGAAGCTAAACAAATGTTTTCTTTCTTCAGAAGTCTAGATTTGCTGCTTGACAGAATGGCCTGCCATTTCATGGAACCTCCTTTTTTCAGGCTAGGTCTAGTTGCCTGCACTTCATACCTATACATGTTTTTAGTCTCTTAAGCAAAACCCATTAGACTTTTTTTTTAACTACACAAAGCAGGCACTTCTACACCTGATCACCAGTACAGCATCCCTGAATCTCTTTAACCCATGCATGTACCAGCTAACCTCCTGGTTGCTTACTTGCTCTCTGAATACTTCACTATTAGTTATCACAGTGGTCGGCTAATAGTAAGGATCTTAGGACAAGAAGGGGTGGGGCCAACAACATGACCAGGAAGCTGGTCAGAACTTACATTACAGAGCAACCCAATATTTTGGGATGTTAAATGATGACAGCCAGTGAAATTCTATAAGAGACAGAAGATTGGATTCACAATGAATGGGACAGACAACTTTTTTCTCTTCTTTTACCTTTTTTTTTTTTTTACCTTTTGTAAGAGAATCACTTTAAGCAGGAAGGATGAGTGTCAGAAGCAAAACTCCCTCCAAGGAAAGGCCTGGCCCAGAAAACAAAGAAGACTAAACACTAGGCCTACACAAATGGGCTTTGCAGTGATGGTTTTGGCATTCAAAGGGTTACTGGAAGCAGGATTGGTCAAAGAGGAGTTTTTTTATCTGACTGGTGCTTCAGGTTGTTGAGTTGAGCAGGGAAAGAACAATGTTACAGTCATTTGTAGGTTAGCCAACGTTGGGCATGTTTTCCACCCAACCACCATAATTATCATGCTTGTTATTTATGGATTTGAGTTTGTTATAATGTTCTAACGTTATATCATAGCAGCATTGTGGGGTCTTCGGGTCTTTGAAGGCAGTCCTCATGGTGAAGCTTTATGAGTGTTGGGAATTTATCTCAGGTATGGTGTCCCCTTCCATATAGCAATACTTTAAAACAAAATCCAGGGCACTCATGACATGTCACTCTTTATTTAATCATAAGTTCCAAAAGTTAAAAAGAATGAAAACACATGCAGCTGAGGAACTTTTCTCATGCAAAGTGCAAGCTTTTTCAAGGCAGTTGAATCTCCATGGTGTCCCCCTCCTCCTTGGATCAGAGTGTTACAGGCAGTATGTGTGGTAAGTTGGAGTAAGATGACCCAAAGGTAATGTTGTGCAGCTGGGAGACCTTTATACTGTATACTTGTGGATACCTGAAGACATCTATCAAAGCAGAGGTGTAACTAGAACCTTTTAGGCCCCAGTTCAAGAAACCATGAAGGGCCCCCCTTCCAACAAAACAGCATGACAAAATGTGAGCATGACTAAGATTATGAAAGACCTGGGCCACCCTAGGAAACATACGCCATGGTGAACAGTGGCCATGGCCAGTGGGGGTCCTAAAGAGGGATTGAACAGAATCTGCATCTGCAGTATACACTGCACACATATACCACAGTGCTTGCACTACATTACTAAGGGGCACTTTGAAGGTTGTAAGGGGGCACTCTGGAGGTACTAAGTTATCACCTCCAGAGTGTCCCTTTACATCCTTCAGAGTGCTCCCTTACATCCTCCTCTAGAGTGCCGCTTTAGTACCTCCAGAGTGCCCCCTTTTTATAACTATACTAAGGAGCACTCTGGAGGATGTAAAGGGGCACTCTGGAGGTACTAAGTTAGTACCTCCAGAATGCCCCTTTACATGTTCTTCAAGAGTGCCCCCTTATGGCTTGCTACTCCAGAGTGCCTGTAAGCATCAACTTCCAGAGTGCCCCTCTTACATACTCCAGCCTGCCCCCTTAAATCCTCCAGAGTGCCCCCTCTGTTCTAAGGGACACTCTGACGGATGTAAAGGAACACTCTGGAGGCACTAAGGTACTCTGGAGGTGCTAAGTTAGTATTTCCAGCATGCCCCTTTGCATGCTCCTCCAGAGTGCCCCCTTACGTTTTGCTCTTCCAGAGTGCTCATAAGCTAGTGACCCCTTACAACAACTTCTAGAATGCCCCCCTTCCTTAAGCATGTCCCCTTATATCCTCCAGAGTGCTCCCATAGTAATACTGTACTAAGGGGTACTCTGGAAGATGTAAAGGGGCACTCTGGTGGCACTAAGGAGGCACTCTGGAGGTACTAACTTAGTACCTCCAGAGTGTCCATTTACATTTTCTTCCAGAGTGCCCCCTACGCTAGCGCTACCGTATGACCCCCCCTCTTCTCAAGACTGCCTCCTAAGCTAGCGTTACCTTATGACCCCCCTCTCCTCCAGAGTGCCCCCAAGTTAGTCTCCTCTTATGTCCTGCTCTTCCACAATGTCCTCTAATTTAGTGACCCCCTTTTATCGTCCTGCTCCTCCAGAGTACACCCAAAGTTAGTGCCCCTTTCACATACTACTAACCTGGCTGCGAGCAGATGGTAAAATAAAAACACTTTAGAAACAAAATCCTTTTCTGCGACTCTGAACTGCGCATGCACAGTTCTGGAGCCAGCTTATTAGAGAACCGCCGAGCACGGCCTCTAAAAGTGCGGTGGAGCATGAGAATATAACTCCTGACAGGAGAAAAGTGCCATCTTTGGAAACATTGAGTCTTGGTGCCCCCCACAGTGGTGGAACTCTAGGGCTTGGTCACAAGTGTGACCTTTGCGACCCTGGTAGTTCTGCCACTGTATCAGAGGTAAATTTTATGGAAAAAAACAAAAAAAAGGTTGTATAGGTGGGTGAGGGCGATTTACCTTTTATCTGCAGTGTCCTGGTCATAGTTAAAGCTATAATAAATCAAAAACCAAAAATTTAATTTATTGCAGCTTAACAGATTAAATGTGGTGGCTGTATTAGGTTTCTTTTTGTTGGCTTTTTTCCCCTCTGTTTTCACCTTGTGATCAGGCCAGTAATGCACCTCATGTATTAGTGAGATACCACTCTGAATGAAGGAGCACAGAGAACACAGCAGACAGCAGCACTGCCAGTCTGGGGGGAAGGGAGTGTTAAATGTATTAGCAGATTTGAATACAATAACAAATTTAAGCCAAACTACAGCTCACACTTTTATAATCAGATACAGCACTGTTTTTTTTCCTTTTGGGACAAAGGTTTTACATGAGTAAGCAAAAGCTAATTTTAATCACCCCTGCCAGTGGTAAATGGATTGTCTCATCTGTGTAAACTGATACATTCTGCTGGAGAGCTTATGCTTTTGAAAAATGACAGACTTGCTGACTGGATCACTAGATGAACTTAGAAGAAAGATGCCTAAAAATTCAAACCAATACAGCCATTACATCTAAGGATTGGTAAACTGCAATATAATAAATGTTTGCTTTTGGGTTTAATGCTGTTTTAATCTACAAAACTCTATATGTTACAGTAAAAAATATGTAAGAGCAAGCGTTTAAAATGTGAATTTCTTAACAAAAGTTTCTACACTCTATTTTCCTTCAAAGAATGTTTAAGTTGGATGATGTTATATCTGAAATAATTTAACAAAGGAGCTGAATGTTATTTCTGGAGATGAGTGATGAGAGATCAATATGTGGAGTCATGATTTGTGGCATAATATTTCAGCACTGCTTTTATGAGATAATGGGGTTTAGTGGTCAGGTTAATGTTCATCATGTTGTAATGGGGCAATGTGACCTAAGGACATCGTTAGGATAGGTTAGTCTGATCCCATGATCAGCCAGATGTTGTGGTATTTGGCTGTGGTGGAACTGTTGTGGGTTTATGGACACTGGTTTGTCCAATTTTTGTATGGCAAGATAGAACTAGTTTTATAGAAATGGTTGTAAAGAATTATTTTTACTATTTTTATTGCTATTTATAACTAATAAAACAGCTGTTGCATTTCCTATTCTCTATCTACAATGTATTGTTTGCAAACGCAACCTTATTGTGAGGGATGTATACGCAGTATGTTGAAGTTAGAGTATGAGAGTTTTTTTGTGGATCTCTCATCTCTAGACCCTGTTAAATTACATTTTAGGATGTAGATCTGGTTTTATCAATGGGTGGGTCTGTAATGTCTCAAAAATATATACTTTGTTTAAAAAATGTATAGACTTTAATATAATTTCATAGATTTAGTAAAAGAAGTAGTTGTTGTACACATACATTTCATTAAAAAGATTTTTTATATAGTGAAATTTATACAAATTTGCAAAGATAGGTCAGCATAAACTTCTTAATACATAATTTCTTACATGCAGAGATCACGTAAAGATATCCAACAGGTTTCAGAGACACTGAGCTCTTTCTTCAGGGATAGCTCTGTAAACAGTGCATTGTAATAAAAATAGTACCCAAGGTTGAGAAGAATGTCTTTCTCATAAAAACAAGCAAGTTGCAATCACTCCCATCCAAACTCTCACTTCGTTCCAAAGGAATAGGAAAGAGGAATAGGGGTTTCCCGCCCCATGGGCCCAATCAGATGTACATTGAGACCACCCCAATAGATGCGTTGAATCTAGTACAAAAGTTATTATAATACCTGTAGCGCTTACTCCTATGGGAGCCACTGGAAATTTGTCCAGGTTCTTCCCCGGGGATTGCCCCGCAGCCAGGCACATGAATACAGTCACTCTTTTCCTCAATAACCAGTCTAGGGGTGTTGTTTTTGTTGTTTTATTTTTGGAGAACTTGGATAGGATTGGGGGAATTGAGTGGGATACTCCAAAAACATTAACTATGTACAAATTGAGGACAGTGAACTCCTTTCTGTAAGGTCCCTTTCACATGGGACGGATCTGCTTGCTCAGCAGGGGATCTGTCTGCTGATCAAGTGGATGACAGGTCCAAGTCCGCTCCACTTATGCAGAACAGACATGGACACAGCCCGCTGTCCTCTATGGGCAGTCGGATGGAAACGGACAGGTAATCTGCCATCCGATCCAATGGACAGTAGGGGAACAGATCCCCATCCATCTTTTTTTGGTGGATTGTCCTTTTACACCCGCCACTCCATAGAGGGGAATAGAGGTTCCGGTCGGGTCCACCTGAAAAACGGGCAGGCAGACCCAATCGGAATGTCCGTGTGAAAAGGGCTTAAGGTTGAAGCAGATGTCCTTGCATACAGCAAACTGTGGACTTGGCTTATAACAGAAGCAGTTAAAAGCAAACAAGCTTCTTCTTTAGAGCAACGAGAGCAGTAAAAACACACAGGCTTCTTTCTTTAGAGCTGCAAAGGAAGAGTCCCTTCACAGAGAACTAGGCAGACTAAGCTCTTCAGGACACCACCCGATGTCCCCTTTAGCAAACACACAGCTGACTCTCTAGCACAAGAATGGTGGGGTGGCAGCAGCCCAAATGTCTCTACGATCTCTCAGCAGTCTGTACTCACAAAGGTCCAAGGACAGATAGTTGCCTCCTTCCAACATCCAAGTGATACTTTCCTCCAGTGACACCAGACTAGATCTTCAGCAGACATCCCCTCAGTCAGCTCTCACTAAGTTCAGCATCCAGGCAATCAGGTCGCCCACCTAAGGCCTCATGAACAGCAAGCACATGACAGTGTTGCCTTGGAGGGCAGCCACCCTCCAGGCTGGATTGATCCTCAGCAGGAAAATACCAAGAGCTCAGTGTGCTCACAGAATATATACAGTCTCCCAGCAGCCTTCAGGACCCAGTTCACTGGGATTGGCCTGGGCTGAATAAATATTCATGCTGCCATCTACATAGCCCCACATCTAAAAATCCATAAAGTTCTACTGATTTCTGGAAAGCACATGGACCTATCAGACTGGAAGCTGCTGAGAACAATGAACATACCTAACTAATCAATTGCAGCCACAATGGATACTGCAAGGCAAGCTAAAATTACCTGCTGAAAATACACACAGCTCCATTGAACACAGTGAACCAGAACTAAATCTAAGTAATCCTAGCTCCTATCTAGGAGGGTGCTACATATCATTTTTCAAAAAAAGCTATAGCTTTTTTCTTTAAAAGGTCATCCTTGAGCTTCAGTCAAATGATTTTGCCTACACTGATGTCACAATTCTGCTGCAGGCAGAAAGTAGCATTCCCTAAGTCCTGGTTCAAACTATCGTGGGTTTGTGGCCCGTGTTTTCACATGCATGGCAGCCCATTCATTTGAAAGAGCAGTTGTGCCTGTGTTTTACACAGGAAAAAATGCAGCAGCCAGGAAATTGCATGGTGCTTTTGCACCATGCAATTTCCCTGCAGTTCCCAGACCCGCAAATGTGCTGAATTTTTAGATGCATGGGGATGCCATTAGGAATGAATTACGGACCTAATCATTTTTACTGCTGGTGGTTGTGAGTGTGGGAATCGCTGCGATTCCCTTAACTGCTACCACCCACAATAGTATGAAGCAAACCACATTCTCTTCTCCCGCAGTGAGTGGGGTGAAACATTGCAACGTGGTAAATATCACAAGGGAAGAGGCTGCAGAAAGGGCTGATCCTGGTCAGACACTTGTGATCACAGCCAGGAACGTTGCAGGCACATGATGGTGTCATCTTAGAGCCAACAACAACTTCAGTTTTGCGTTCGTTTTTTGGTTGTCTCAATTTTCATAAATCAGTGGTGATCTATGACATAGAAATTTAAACATCACCAACATGCTTTCATCCAGGGTTTTACACCACCCCAAGCTTTCTCCGCGGCACTCTTTGTTCTGCGATTAATATTTGTACACAGTAATCTGTTATTATCCGACATGACAATCCATGTAACATTTTGTTGCTTTGAATTATACACATTGTATGTACAATGCTTCTGTTGTGGAGACCAGGACTATACACAAGACATCAAAGGCACGTATCTTGGGGGCTGAGTGAAAGCCTAACTCATTTACTCTGTTTTTAAATCTTTGGAGCTTTTCATAGTAATATTTCCATCCAGAAGCTGCTGTAAAAATGAAAGTGTAAAACAGAAGCTAACTGTTCCTGGAACTACAGATGAGAATTCAAAAGAAACTGCAAAAAAATCAATCAATGAACTGTGTGACGGACGCAAGATCGCTGCCACCAATATGTGACGATCCCACGATCGCTGCCACCAATATGTGACGAACGCGGCGTCAGACTAGCCAATCTAAAACCGCGATGTCTCATGCGTAACAATGCCACACCCAGCTGCACCCTGCACAACAATTTTCCAGCTAATTGGACCACAAACTATGTACTAGCAGCCTGAGCGATTGTTACTGGGTCAGGGTAATTACACAATTAACCCTTCACACTGCCACCACCTCCTTTTTGTACAGAGAAAGAGGAAACTCGGCGATATCAGCTATAACACTATAATGGTTGAGATAATTGCCTATATAACACGTTCACCACAGGCCGGTTATACAGAGGGTTAAACAAACACAGTAGCGCTCTTTTTAGAGGCAGGAATTCGTAAATTGCAATACAGAGCTATAGAAACAGTTCAACACTTTCAAATGGAAAGATTTATTACTGAAAGGTCAACAAGGGTGCAATAAAAATATTTACAGGAAAAGATGTAACTAATATATATATAAATATACAGAGAACAACAGTACTTGCCAATCAGCCTTGGGTTTGCAGATCAAGTTTCAGAGCGAACGGGTATGGGTCTCCCCAGGTGGTTCTGATGTTAAAATGGGAGACTTCTTCAACTTAGCTCTCTTAGGCCTGACAGCCCATTTTGTAATTCCCTAGCAGGGGGTGTCTCTGAAGTCAAGGACCAATGCCCCGTTTAGGGAGGGATCGTCGGGCGGAGGCCTAAACTAGAGCCAAAATCTCTCATAACTCATATTTTGCTCACAACTTTTCCTTTGCACAAGTGACACTCCTCCCGCGAGTAGATTATTATGCAGCTGCCTCTGAGGAGCGGGTAGATATGAAATATGAAATACATATTTGAATGGTTCACGAGGTCTACTTTTCTGCTTTCCTATGTATTCCATTCAGGGAGTGTGACCTACCAAACTGTTTGTCTCCTCGTGGCCAATCTGAAGATATGCCTGGTTTTTATGTAAGTCTCTCATACTCCAAGATATGAGACATAGGGGAAAAATGGATTTTTAAAAAGGTTATCTGGTTTCCTGCTTCTCTGGAATGCCTTGAACTCCTGGGAAGGCTGCGTTATCTTTTTATGAGGTGCTAAATTGTACAGCTCTGGTAGACAACCCCGCATTTCGCTCAGAAATGTTTTAAAGCTCTGGGGTTCCCTGCTGTGCTCAGGCCTGTGACACCTTTTAACACTCAGGCCATATGTCAATGTGTATGAACAGAGAGCAAGGGGGGGAGAATGAGGGTACAAAATGGAGATTTCTTAACAAAATGGAGGCTGCGTCCTTCACTGTGTGCACACTTGTTACAAACTGCACTGTCCAGGCAACACTGCAACTGTGACAAAATCAGAAATTCCTCTCAGTTTACCAACCTAACTTCATCCAGCTCAACTACAACCAAAACTGAATTAGCATTCATAAAACCCATCATGCTATGTGCTCATATATCATAGAAGCAAATTGGATCATGCTTTACTGGGTTTTTGTGCCTTCCTCTGAATTAACTGTGGGTATAGGATTATAACTTTTTTTTTTTTCAATGGTTGAACTGGATGGACTTTTGTCTTATTTTCAGCCAGACTAACTATGTAACTATGTAATTATTACATAAAAATATTTATTACTATTATTTATTTTTTTTTAAGAGCAGATTGTCCGTGATGAGGAATAATTCTCTTGTTTTTGGGATGAAATGTGATGGAATTAGAAAAAAAGGCCTTACTGTGTTATAAAGAGCAAAAACATTTCCTCTACAAATACATTATACAGGGACTTTGTGAAATCCATACAAGGGAGCACCCCATCATTCCGATATATAGGTACGAAGAGAACAAAGAATCAAGGGACATCACAGGTACCAACAAACAATGTCTTTACAAAGACTTGGGGAGCTGTTATTTGCCCAGTGGTGTTGTCAGGTTAGGCTTGTCTGTTTTTTTTCTTTTTGTAGATATGTTTGTTTCTAATAAAGAACTTGTCAAAACTGCCTCTGTATTTTTATCTACAGTATATTTTACCTATACTTTACTTACATTGAGTGGAACCTGATATTTGGGAGCACCCTTATTGTTAAAAGGGGCTCCCAGATTCCGATAAGCCTACTCCCCACAGACCCTCACAACCACTGGGTGAGGGTTATGGGAAAGAACTCGGTCAACATGGGAACAAGGTGCTTTGAAAAGATACTCCCCATGTTGAGGACATGTGGTCTAGTATGGTTCAAGTATGATTCAGGAAGGAGGGGTGCGTATTCATCCCCCTCTTTCCTGACCTACCAGGCCACATCTATGGATAAACCGGGTATGTTTTTTTGGGGAGACCTCATGCCTTTTTTTTTTCTTGCTTGGGTCCCCCTTAAAATTCATATTAGAACCTAAGTGGCTAGTATGAATTAGGAGAAAACCCATGCCATTTCCTTTGTGTGTGAGGGGCCCCCCATTGACATCTATACAGGACCCTGCCGAGAGCCCTGGGTCCCCTACTAACTATTGGGAACAGGGAAATCTGGTTTCAAATCACCTGATCATTGTGATAGCCTCTGATTGGCTATCACAGTGATCAGTCACTGTGCAAGTCACCTGTATTATCTTCTCCTCTTGATTGGACTTGCTAGAGGAGAAAAATGTAAACCAAAACAAATGTGTGGAAAAAAATAAGAAAAAGTAAAGAAAAAAATAGGTAGGTCAGGGATTGATATAGATCGATGCCAAGGTATAACGTACATGTAAGATTTGAGTGGATAGGATATGAACAGTGGCAAGATGTAATCGTAACCTTAGGGGCATTCCATTGTCATTAAGGATGTATATTCAGTCATAGGTATTCAGACAGGAGCTCATCAATTAGAGCTCATTAATTAGAGCTCATCAATTGGCTTCTGAAAAGCCTGGGTTCCTCTGGAAGTGTCACCTCTGTGCTAAATAAGGTTTTGTCACCTTCTGGGGAAACTGGTTTAGGAGGAAGTGGTTCCAGACAGTTCAGCTTCATGACAGCAGGGAGTTAAAAATATATCCATCCATCAAAAGGGGTATATTTCATCTCTCATAAAAGCTAAAATATTAGTTGCAGAGAGATGAACATACTCCTTTCTTGTAGGTCATGCTGTGCGTCACATCGACACCTAAAATCATATTTGTGGCTTAGGTAGAAGGCCAGGAAAATGCAGGAAATGGTTAGGTGGCGCTGGATTGCGACAGTCGAACAGTGTTTGGTACTGTCGCGATCTGGCTGATGCACTGGTATCGGAAATCCAATCTCCGACTTGGTGTTTCAAGCCGGTCTTGGTCCAATTGAACTTGGGCAGGTCCGCACCCAGAACGTCCTGTTGGGCAAGTACAGGAGCAGCCCCCATGGTCAATTGGCCGAGGAATAATGTCCCGCCTACGTCCATATCCCCATAAACTGAGTACCCAGACACTGGGACATTTGTAATTTGTATGGAGCTGGTTTGATCGACCAACGGATTGCTATTTCTCCCTGACTTGCTCCAGTTGCAGGATAGATTTGGTAAAAGTTTTATCTCTGTTTTTTATTCCCTTTTATTTTATAGTGAATAGTCATTTGTGTGTCTTCTTGTATTTTTTGTATTTCTGTAACTTTTTATATTTTGTACATATTTTATGCACTGCCCACTTTCGGGAAATTAAATCTTGAAATTAATTAGTGACTTCTGTGTATTTAAGCACATGCTCATAGAGTTTAGATTGGAGAGATTAGAGTGGATTAGATTGTATCGTATTTTAGTGCCTTTAAACGCTAGGTCAAGCTCATTGCCAATCTGTATGCAATTTTACTGTGTGTGGGCAGATTGTATGCAGATTGCAAAGGTAACAGATCTGCCAGACGGAGATCTGTGTGTGTGTGGTGTCTCAACAGACTGTTCTGCGGATAAACTGTTGGGTGGTGGCAGGCTACCTTTTGTGGTTTGTCTGGTGTGGGAGCGGTGTGTGGACAGTGAAAGAGTGATTAACACTGGGATTCTGGCTTGTAGGATAGCTGGAGGAATCCTAAAAGGGTGTGTATTGCTAAGCTGCTCCTCAACCCTTAGTGTGCACCAGATTGTATTTAAGATTTGTATCTGCCAGTGTGTGGACGACCAGCTGGATTGGAGTGGAGTCTCTCTCTGGTGGTGGCCGAAGGTTGTGCGGCTGTGGAAGTACATCACGGCTGGTCTTATATACGGTTTTATATATTCAAAGTTATGTCCCCTTTATTCCCTCATACCCCAAGTCACGGCCGCACGTGCGCACCTCGGTTAGCTAGTCGCCGTGGGAGTGGCGTGTGGGTGAACTGTGACACAAGGTTAGGGTCAGGGTCAAGGGTTGAGTCAATGTATTCTAGGTAGGATTTTTTGAAGTTAGTATCAGTATTAGTTAGTGTCAATGTCAGTATGTTTTAGGTAGGATAGAAAAAATGCACTATTGTTTCTGGGCCCTACTCTGGGTGCAAACAATAAATAACATACACATATGTGCTATCGTTGTGTAATTCATCTGGATACACTAAGCAGGTGTGATGATATGTATGGTTTTACTAACAAAATATTAGTAAACACAAGTTGCAGAACTGTGTTCAGGCATTAGGATTTGTTTTATCTTCATCATGAAGGGGTTAATCGCACCTTCTTCATTGCAAATGTAGCAGGTTGTATACATCTCACTGATGTACTACTTCACAGGAAGGTTCGGGCCATCACCAGCATTACTAGTATTGCTTCTCGTAGCCAAACAAAATTTCAAAATGTTTGTTTTTTTTGCTTTGGTATACGTCCCCTAGAACAAAGCCCAGCTCCTTGTGCCATCTGTTTGACAACACAAACATAAAGAACAACCTCTTGCGCTCAAGAGACCAGCTCTGGCATTGGTAGACCAAGGATCTTTAATGATTCCTGTGTGGCAAAACTTTGCAAGACTCTGAGGAAGAGGGGATCCCCCCTTGAAACGAGTCAGTAGTTTCCAAGTGTCTTCTTGTGTTTGGGACTCTCCTAGTGGTCTAGGTCGCCCAGGATGCTGTTAATAATGATATGCTTGTGATTCTTGGTGTTTGTGAGTATAGATTGGCCCCCTTTTATTTGTTTTTTTAGTATCTGTATGACAGAAAGAACAACCTCTCATGCTCAAGAAACCAGTTCTGGCATTGGTAGACTAAGGATCTTCAATGATTCCAGTGTGGAAAACTTTGCAGGGCTCAGAGGAAAGATGGGATCCCCCCTCGAAAGGCATTAGCCATTTCCAAGTGTCTGCTTGTATTTGGGACTCTCCTAGTGGTCTAGGTCGCCCAGGACACTGTCAATAATGATATGCTTGTGATTCTTGGTGTTTGTGAATATACATTGGCTGGTGCGCCCCCTTTTTTTTCAGTATCTGTTTGACAATCCCTTGCCTAGTAGCCCAGAAAATGGCTAGGACTGTTTTTTAACATTCGGCTGCCATTGACATTAATGAGGTTTGGATTCAGCTCCGGAACTTTACGTACGTTCACCACACCCTGCTTGAATGGATCCCATGTGTGTTCGGCTCCTCATTGTTGGTCACCACACAACCTACCTCTTTTTTTGATTGACAGCAAGGAATTCACCATGGCCAGCATTGGGAACACCCAGTCTCCCAACTCATCCAGGTTGACAATAGGTGTTTCCAGAGAACCAGATTAACAAGACCAAATCTTCCATAATCGATGCTTAATGCATGAATATTATTGTTTCACTAGGAATCATAATATGTATCACAACCAGAGGTTATACATCTCTAGACTGAATGAGGAAAAAAAACTTTTTGAAGATGACTGGGTCAGCTAACTAATAACTGTGGACAACAATGATCTAAGAGAAAAAAAGTTGTTTTACCTTCAGAATTAATCATAGACTCTTCATCATGTGAATCACCAGATCTGTCAGTTCAGCCTGTCAGCCTGTGAGATCGATTCCCCCATTCAAGGACATTATCAGACTTTCCACAGTTGTCCCCTGAGCCAAGCCTAAGATATAAATGACATTAAAATAAAGTGAAGGTGATGCCAGACTTACTGCTAGGTGACCCTCACTCTGCTAGGTGACCACCACTCACATCCATAATATGACATCATGTTGTAAAAGGATCGCCAGTATGGGTAAACTTTAGTCTGTAAATCAGTGAAAGAAAGCTTAGACCCCAACAATCCCTAAAGATAAAGTCTTATCTGCTTGTGTTTAGCTTTTCCTGGTTCCATCCTTCTCTTTCATTAACACATTGTTTAGTTTTTAGCCGAAATGTTTCTATTTTCATTATGTACCTTATTTTAGACTCAATCATACCATCAATAGGTGGCAGATCATGTCTGGTGGGAAGGACCAGCAGGGTGTTGTATATAGTTTCCTGAAATCATCACAGCACTTTGCCTCTGTACTCTGCTGAAAAGCCCCTTTGGTGTAGTTATTCAAATGGAAGCTCACAGAGTAAGGAGTTTCAGTACAGGAGAGGAGCCTGTACAACTGTGCAAGACTAAAGGTAAGGCTGGAGTTCAGATTTAACTCTTTATTATATGTTTTCTCCTTTATGACAAGTGCATACACATAACCAGCCTCACTGAAGTGGGTCTTCTTCTGTGGGGCCACATATGTGCACACCTGAATTTGTGCTGGAAGTGCGCTGCACAGCTGCAACTCTGGGTCTCGTACTAAAGATCGGGAGTCATAAGGTCCGCCTCTCAATCACATGATCGCTGTGATTGGCTATCACAGTAATCAGTAAATATACCACCCACCTCTGTGTTCTTTCTTCTCTTGAATGGAGAAAAAGATACATTGTTTCTTTTTTTCCATGCTAGAGAAGTATGGTATGTAAAAAAAAAAGTTGTTAAAAAAATTAAATAAAAATAAAATAGCTTCAATCTAGATAGGGTTCAATCTAGATCAATGTCAGGGTCAGAGTGAAGGTTAGGGTCAAAAGGCACAGCCAGGGTCAGTGTGTTTTTAAGTAGGATTAAAAAACTGCAAACTGTGCACTTTTGTTTCTGGGCTCTACTGTGGGTACAAAAAGCAAACGACGTATACGTATGCAGTATTGCTGCAGTGATCAGGAATAGGAGAATTTGTTTTGGGTTGTTCCTTGGTGGCAGGTTATACTAATGATAAAAAGTATACAGCTAATTGAAAAAAAAACATGTTTTTTTTAAATTGTTTTACTATTTTGAGTCAGTTGTCCTTTGATAAAAAAAAAAAAGAGATGTCCATTTACCACCAAAGGTAGGCCCAATTGTTCTTGAAAATACAAGGTCTAATCCACCTGGATACACTAAATAGTTGTGATGATATTACAGTTTAATTAAAGCGGCCCACACATGAGTACATTTTTTTTTTGTTCAACACTAGCGGGTTAAATGAGAAAAACTGACCCGTTTCCCATCTGCTCATTCACGTTGGATGGAGATATCCTCCCCATTAAGCTATTGTATTCTGAAAGTGCGGAAACTACCCCACTGTCCGAATAAATTGATCAGCGCCTCCGGCTATAGCCTGCAGGAAAACACGACAGGGAGGTTGTACAGAGTTCTATCAATAGATCAACCTCTGGACAACCACAGTACCCATACATGGATCAAAATTTGGCCAGTCCCTGCTGAACCAACCAAATTTCGTTCTATGTATGGCTAGCTTAACACATTCCAAAGTTGTAAAATTGGTTTCAGGAGTTACAATACTGAACGTTTTACCTTCATCATGAAGGGGTGCACTTTTATTCCTTAGCGCTAGCTTGTTTATTTCTTATGTAGCACTAGCCCTTCAGTGGTCGCTGAGTAATTTTCAGGATCCCTGTCTCTCTTGACCCCACTCTGGAAGGCCAACCCCTGCTGACACTACCTTAAACCTCTGGCCAGAAGAATCCTATGGCTGTAACCACAAAATAGACTCACACACAGTTTAGAGTGATCTGATATTCTGGTAGTATTGAAATCAAATGTAAGCACAGTAAATCAGCAGGAAAATGTGTGCATAAAGTAACAGCCATCACTCTAGTAACTTCAAGTAAACTTACAAGAAATAGCATAACCTCAATCAGTTCTAAAGGTCCTGCAATTCAGAATTTAAACAATAGCCCCAGTCTAGACAGGTTTCTTCCCCAGTGAGTCACAAAAACTATCAAGCAGAAAGGCTAACTCACTTCTGAGTAAATTCTGAAGGAAAGAAAAGCTCTTTAATTGAATGTCCCTTTAACTGTAGCGTCTGATCTTCTGTGCGCTCGATGGGGCCCTAGATGGTACACGTAAGGATTCAAATCCTCCTTGCGGTAGAGGGGTAGAAGTTCCTAAATAGAGTGTAGACACAAGGGGAAGGAGCAGCCCCCTTTAGTGATGTTGCATTCAAATAGTATCCATTTGACACAAACAGGGTGAAGTCTACATTTTGGCAGTAAGTAGAAATAGGTACACACATTTCTGTGGAGTTGGGTTCTTCCTTGAGCCACATTGGACAACTGCAGAAATGCAGGAGCTCCTTGGCAAATGGGCAATATAATGAGAGCAATAATACAGCTGGGCCTGCAGATCGCAGATAGTACAGTGGGCCTCTGTGATTGGATATGCTGGAACTGTAATAACTAGTAGGCCAACCAACTTAGGCCTTACCACATGTAACTGGAGAAATGATATTAGTCAAGCTGAGTAGAGAATAATTGAACTGGGTAATGTCATGTGCAATGTGGATGGCTTGAATATGGAATTCTATCACCCAACATATGGTCTTGGTCAGATGGTGGAAAGTCTCTCCGTAGACGAAGGCTCCTATTTACTCATGGTTCTACCTTCAGAGATCACACTCTGGACAGCAGCACTCCGGCCCACTAGCTCACAGTACTATCGGACAAATTTGTCAGTGGGGTCAATGGTCAGCAACTCCGCTATGTGTGGCAAAAAATTAACCCTGCAAATCACCCTGAACACACTATGGCCACCATGAAGGATGGTGATGGCAGCAACATGTTGTGGGGATGCTTTTCTTCAGCAGGGACAGGGAAGCTGGTCAGAGTTGATGGGAAGATGGATGGATACAGGGCAATCTTAGAAGAAAACCTGTTAGAGTCTGCAAAAGACTTGAGACTAGGGTGGAGGTTCACCTTCCAGCAGGACAACGACTGTAAACATAAAGCCAGAGCTACAATGGAATGGTTTAGATCAAAGCATATTCAAGTGGTAGAATGGCCCAGTGAAAGTCTAGACCTAAATCCAATTGAGAATCTGTGACAAAACCTGAAAATTGCTGTTCACAGATGCTCTCCCTCCAATCTGACAGAGATTGAGCTATTTTGCAAAGAAGAATGGGCAAAAATGTCCCTCTCTAGATGTGCAAAGCTGGTAGAGACATCCCCAAAAAGACTTACAACTGTAATTGAAAATCTATCTCTTCAGGGAAGCCTACCCCGCCCTCAGCTAATACTGAACTCCTCCACTCTTCCAACCACTCCATCCCCCACAGCTATTTCCTCCTGTACCACTATCCCCTCCCTCCTAGGTTGTAAGCTCCAAGGAGCAGGGCCCTCGAACCCCTCTTGTATTGAATTGTATTGTATTGTTACTGTACTGTCTCGTGTACTGTCTCCCAATGTAAAGCGCTGAGCAAACTGTTGGCGCTATATAAATCCTGTATAATAATAATAATTGCAGCAAAAGGTAGTTCTACAAAGTATTGACTCTGGGGGGGCTAAATACAAATGCATGCTACACTTTTCAGATATTTATTTGGAAAACATTTTGAAAACCATTTATCATTTTCCTTCCACTTCACAATTATGTGCCACTTTGTGCTGGTCTATCACATAAAATCCCATTTACGTTTTTGGTTGTGACAGAATGTGGAAAATTTCAAGGGGGTATGAATTCTTTTTCAAGGCACTGTATGTACATGCTAAACTTTGTTCTTGTTGGACACGCAGAGCAGCGACTTGGGAGTGAGCCGGCTTGGCTGCCTCATAGCAAGCTGCATGCTCTGGAGGCAATCAGCAGGAGGGAGGGGCCAGGAGTGCCAGTGGTGGACCTGAGTTGAGGAGAATCCGGGCTGCTCTGTGCAAAATCACTGCACAGAGCAGGTAAGTATTACATTTGTTATTTAAAAAAAAAAGACCAGGATATAACTTTAAAGGCAAACAGAGTATGATTGACTGGGGCAAGGAGTTCCAAAGAACAGATGCTCTAGAGAAGTCCTGGAGATGAGCATGGGAGGAGGTGATGAGGGAGCTAGAGAGCAGAAGGTCTTGTGAGATGCAGAGAGAAAGGTTTAGCTGCTATTTTGAAATGAGGTTGGTGATGAAACTTATGCAGAGTTGTGTATGGCTTTGTAGGTTGTTGTACTCATTTGAAATTTTATTTGTTTGTTGTACTTTGTTGGGTGAGCAGAAGCCAATGGAGGGGTTGGCATAGAGAGGTAGTGGAAACTTAATGGTTGGTAAGGTAGATGAGTATGGCAGCAGCATTCTTGATGGACTGAAGTGGGGATAGCCTATGTAAAGTTTCATACTTTAGATGCAGTTCACTCCGCTGCACTTCTTCAGGCTTTGGTGCACTAAGGACTAGCTTTATTTATTTGTCAATGAATGGAGAAGTTTCTCAGACATGCCACAGGTACGCAAATTAATGGTTGGAAATGCATTGAAATATGTCATGTGTATGCTTAATTGTTAAATTCTGCCCATATCTGTTCCACATTTGAATGACAGATGTGTCAACCCATGCAGATGAATAGTGGGGCAAGGGCATCTCATTGCCAGGGAACTAAGGTGCAACGAGCTGTGTCTTAAAAATACAGTTCACTCTTTCTCTGAATAAGCCTCCTCACCCAACTCTTGGGTTTGCATCTCTGGCAATTCCACTGCAAGCCTGATTTCAATTCCAGCAGGTGTTTGACAACTCAGCATAAAGGCAATCTCAAGTAATGACATAAACTTGACTGAAAAACAATTATGGAAAAACATATTAGTATTAATTTAAAAGTATATACAGTATATATTTGCCTGGATTTGTTCTTGAAGACATTGCCATGCCTTAAGCATTTTTTTTTTTTTACCAAAAGTGTTTAACAAAAACCCAGCAAACATTTACTTTGAGTCTTGAATTCCCCTGGGTGTCCTTGCCAACCAGCTCTAGTTTTTGAACAGATTGCCTTTACCATTTTAATTTAAAATATCCCCACTGAAGCTTTCCCAAGGACTTGATGTGACAGATTATATGGTAGGAGTTGTAGGAAGTGAACCAAAATAGTTTCTAACTTTTAATTAAGTTTCTAAAGACAAGCAGAGTGGAACCTTCATTTTGCAGACAAGTCTTCTTAGCGATAAGAAAGGACTCAAGACGGTCTGGAGTTGTTGAAGGCAGACATCTAGCACTTGACTGCAGAGGAGTGGAGTAATAATTAAATGTGAATGGGAATGTTTGCAGTTGGTATAGGAGCCAACATTAATCAGCACTGTCTATGCTGTATGTAAGGCTTCTTACACTTTCCCAGGCTCTTGGATGGAGCCTAAGTAACCATGTAGAATTGTTTATTTGCTGGGGCTGATTGAAGAAGGCATGGCCACGATTGCTGTGCCTGTCCTCGTGGGATTTTGATATTCAATTCCTTCTCTTTGCAGTTATTAGAAATTTCAAAAAAAGAAAGGCAAATATTCCCCAATGTATATTTTCCTGTGGTCTAGAAATGTAATAGGGTTTGTGGAGAGAGAGCTATTACAATCAGATTCAGGGGACTGATTGTGACTCCTGGGCACAGGCTTTCTTAGTACAGTAGGCAATAGAATAGGCTGACTGGTGGCTTTAAATAATAATCATTAAAAAATCATTTCAAGTTACAGGGCACAGTTAAGGGAGATGCTATAGGGTAGTTGCTACCATTGTCATGTTACCAAAAATGTTAAAGGGGTAACACCACAAGTCACAAAATGAAAAAGGTCTTCAAGTTTGTGTGATTATGGGTGACCATGCTAAAGCTAGTGTGCTCACTCAGAATTTGCAAAACTATTATAACCTCCAGCTGGATTGTCAACATTGTTTTACATCAGGGAATTACTTGAATTTAAAGTGTTACTAAACCCACAACAGTAAAATCAGTCTGTATATGCAGTAAAGCATGGTTGTTCTACTCACTGTGGAATCTAAGGGGGTAATCATCCACAATGTGTAAAAAGGCTGTTTCATCCTGTTTTCTCTGATCCTCCCCTTCCTCTACTGCCCCTAATCCATCTTGTGATAGAACAAAGCCTTGGGGGCAAGCTGCACATGCTCAGTTTGGTGTGTATTGCTATAGAGTTTTATTTTTTTTCTTTGGGAGGGTGCATGTGATCAGCACAGGGCCAAGCAGCATTGTCCATACACAGGGTCAAGGGTCCTGAAGCCTCATAGGAAAATAAGGGGAGAATGAAAACTCCTCCTACAAGCTTTAACTAGTGCTCTGCTAGACTCCGATAGATGTCACAAGACTGCTCTAACTACTGTTGAGAAAAGGTATTTAGCAGTTTATATTTACTAAAATAATTGCATTTCCATGTTGTGTGTACTGTGGGAGACCAGATATAGTGAATGTAGGGTCCTTGGTTTAGTAACACTTTAATACATAGAAGGGAAAGCTAGGTAGGACTTTTAAGGGAGTAAAAAGGTAAGCAACAGTTTTTATTTTATTAAGTTAGGCTACCCTGGGTTTAGTAACACTTTTAGGTCTAAATCAAGCCATTTTGTTTTGTTTTGGATAGAGTAGAGGTTAACATTTTTGTTGGGAGAGATTTTGCAGCATTCCTGTACATGTGACACCCATATAAGAAATACAGGGTGTAGCTGTCAATGAGACAGCAAGACACAGACAGCAGTAAAAACATTGTCGGATGTTCTAACCCTTCCCCTCTCTCCTTCAAAATGTTTTTTTTTTCTTTTTCTGTGCCGTTGGAGAGATTTTTAATCGCTTTGTGTCGTCTCAATAAAAAAAACCCACAAGGGCTTTAAGACTTCCTCACTATACAAATCAAAATGAGAGGGGCTTTAATGGATTTATGTACACCTGATCTACGCAAGATAGTCCATAGTCTAAAATGTAGCTGTAGAACCCCTAAGGGTTTTTATGAAATTGGCTGCCTTGAGAAATCAGATTGAACTGATTCCTCCAGTGTTACATAATCTCAAAGTAAACACACCTGTTTCTAGAAGGCATGGAATGTCATAGAGGACATATAAACAAGCAATATTGTGAAGTTTGAGGAACTATGAAATCTTGGACAACGTTCTGGAGAAGCATCAATCAGGATTTTAAAAAAAAATATTCTTAATTTTGAAAGTACTGAGCAGTAGTAAATCTCTTTTAAAAATTTTTTTAATAATATTCCACAACTGTGAGTTTGCCAAAAGAAGGCTATCCACCAAAAATGACAAAATCAAAAAGTGGCGAGCAAGGGAGTTAATAGTCACAGAAACAACCAAGAGGTCAATGGCAACTCTGGAAGAGCCAAAGAGATCTACAGCTGAGATGGAAGAAAATATACCAATGGAGCAACTATAACCCAAAGGTTTCATGAAGTTGGGTTTTATGGAAGAGTGGTAAGAAACGCTTGCTGACTAATACAAATTCTCATTTGGAATGTGTCCATATGCACGTGGGATACACAAAAACCCTGAGAACATCCTCCCCTCTGTGAAGCACATTGGTAGTAGCATCAAGCTGTAGGGATAATTTTCATTAGTGGAAAACTGGTCAGGAATGAGATCAAGATAGATGGATCCAAAACAGGGCAGTTCTAGAGGAAATCCTGTTTCAGCCTGTAAAAGATGTGAGCCTAGAGTGTACGTTCCCCTTCAGCATGGCAGTGAGCTGTCAAAGTCAGACAAAGTCACACAAAGTCACACAGCTAGACTGAAGTGCTTTAAAACCCAGATCTTTAAGTCGGCCATACATGAATCAAAATCCGGTTGGTTCAGCAGGAACAGGCCAAATTTTGATCCATGTATGGGCACCCTGGTTGTACACAAGTCAATCTATTGATCGACTTATGTACAACCTGCCTTTCGGGTATTTCCCCGAATGATTAGTGGTGCTGGCTATAGCCAGCAACACTAATATCATTGTATTCTTCCGATAGGGAAGGCTCCCTTCTGACAGAACACAATAGCACTGTGGGACAGGTTCCCCCATCAACACTGACTGTGTTCATGGGGAAAACTAGCAATTTTCTTTCCTTCGACTTGTGGTGGAAGGAAATAAAATTGCATTATCTATGTCCTAAATGTCTTAGAATCATCCAGTCAAAGTAGAAGCCTATATTCAATTGAGAATCTGTTCCATTTCATAAAAGTTACTGTTCACAACATTCCCCATCCAACTTGAAAGAGCAGTAAAGCCAGGAATAAAGGCCATACATTGCATGAACCTTGCATGAAAAGCTGGTAGAAACCTAAACCAGATGACTCACAGCTATAATTGCACCCAAAGGTGCTTCTGCTAGCTATTGACGCGAGGATGGATATCTCTTTATATAACCAACAAACACCTTTTTGTTTAATTACATTTTGCACCATATTAAAAAGTGTTCTGTACCTTCTTATTGTTAAAAATGAAATGTAGCTAATTATTTTCTCTACAGCTTTAGTGACATAACCTATCTATAATGAGGTATGGGAGGGCATGGCAGTCAAACTGACTATGAGAGATACAGGCATGCTGTGTATCAGCCCAGCATCCTGTAACTCCAAGAGGAGCACAGCTACATAAACTGACAAAGCCAGCGTGGATCGGCTTCAGTGCTTGGTGTTGTCAGTTTGGATTAAAGTTCACCTTTGAGAATGATACATATTCCACTGTGTTTTTATGGTTGAACATGTTACATGTTCCCAATGCTGCAGCCACTGCCCGATCCCCATCCTTGTCCATACAGGATGTACGAGCAAGCAGATATACTGACAGATCTGCAAGAGACCTGCATGGCACCAACGATCTGCTGATCGCTGGTACAATGCTTTACAGGCTCCTGCAACAAAAAATAATAAATTAACATTTTTCTTTTACCTGCAAAAAAATGTGCATTTATTATTTTTTGTCAAAAAGTGAACCTATCCTTTAAGATAGAAATGGGACTGGCAGCATCACCAGGTATTTTTCCAAAGGCTTAATTTACCAGAAAATGCTGAACATAAAACACAAACACCTAGTTTTATTATTAAAGAGGAGGTCCAGGCTCCCCTCCAAAAAATTAAGTCAGAAGCTTCAAATACTGTAGCTGATGACTTAATATAAGGACACTTACCTATCCAGGGGTCTAGAGCCATCCTCACCCAGGCTAGTTCTTCACTGGCCTTGCAAGTGAGGGAAACTTTGCTTTGCAGCTTCAGATCTGGTTTCCTACTGCGCATGCGCGAGTCCTGCTGCGCATTGAGATTGGTTCGGCAGCCTTCTGGGACCTGTGAAGTGTCCCAGAAGACTGCAGGGGGAAGGTGCTGAACTTCTGGCTTCTGCCACTGCAAGCCAGAAACTAAGTCAAAACCAGGTACCCGCCCCCCCCGAAAAATGCCACATGTGGCAGTGGGGGGGAAGAGGAGGCAAACAAGTGGAGCTTCCCTTTTTGGGTGGAGATCCGATTTTATGTCAAGTTCTGCTTTAAAGAACTCTTAATTCCTTGACCTACCAAGGCTGCTGTCTTACCAGTAGGCCAGTGCAGCCACTAAGTGCACTATGTGAATTTATATTACTTGATAAATACTTCAGCTAATTAATTAGAATTCAATAGATAGCCATACTTCATTGGTTAAGAATACTGCCATTTGCTCTTTGTGTAAGAAGTTGTAAATATCTTTTGGTAGAATATCTTCGGAAGCCTATATGTAGGCAAGTGCAGTTAGTCTTTCCACTTGTTGGTGACCTAGTAGCATTGTTGCATGGGAAGAGGAGTCTCGTCAGGGGACTCATAAGGATTATGTTCAATGCCTCAAAAGGAAAAGTAGTCTGATTGGACAAAAACTCTTGAGAGACTTCTGCAATCATTTTGGATGAGGGAACCTTTTAAATAAAGAGCAGCGCTTAGACAATTTAAACAAAAATATAAATTATATGAAAATAATGATCAAAAATCATTCAAAATGTTCATAAATGAAAGATCAAATAATAGAAGTTATCAAGTTATATGAGACCAGAGCCCGTGGCATTAAACATGTAAAAAAAGATTTCTCCACATAGTGTAAAATTCTCAAATATGAAATTTACTATATGGTAAAATTGCACTGACATGATAATGGACATGAGTCAGCGTGTACAAACACTAAAATTGATTATTTCCAGCATCCAAGATGGCCACCGCCCGGTCACGCATGCGTGGTAACTTATGTGCATGACTCCGCAATTTTACCATATAATACTTTTCGTATTTGAGGATTTTGGCACTATGTGGAGAAATCTTTTTTATATGTCTAATGCCATGAGCTCTGGTCTCATATACTGTAACTTGCTTGGAGCAGTCAATGCCATTATATATAGGGACCAGTATAGGAGGACCACCAATCTCTCTCTTTTGGGTATCCAGAGGATTATTATTATTATTATACAGGACTTATATAGCGCCGACAGTTTGCTCAGTGCATTACATTATGGTGGGAGACAGTACAGTAACAATACAGTTCAATACAAGAGGGATTGGAGGGAGAGGATAATTCCATCTGCCTGTAGCAATTGTGCATACAGAGATGGACGTGGTCATCCATCTTGCTAAGGGTCCTCCATCTTGTATCATTACTACTCCCAAACCAGCTTCCCTCCAATGTCCCCCCTTCCTTCAGGAATGTGGTCTGTATAATGCTAGAGATCACAGGCACAGTGGGAGAGCTCCAGGGTTATAACTCCCAAACTAGCTGGTGCCCGGGTGTCTGTTAGCTTCTCAGTCTGATATATCGTAAAACCAGTCCTTCCCTGAGCTTCAAAGACATTCCAGCTAGCTGTAAAACAGACTCACATTTAAAAATCCCCTTTTCCATATAATTTTATATCTGGAGATACAGAAGACTTACAAGGAAACCAGGCAAATATTCAGATTGGTCACTTTAATACAAGTCGGCTGATATATTACACCCCCTAGCTGAAATCTACAGGAGAGCAGAAAATAATATCTCCTTAACCATCCCAAGCAGGCATGTCATATTTAATATCTAGACGTTCAGCAGATGCTTCTGCATATTAATCTACTAGTGGCAAGGCTGCTACATGCACCAAGGGTAAGTTATGGATCATGATATCAACTGGGAGGGATTTTGGTTCTAGTTTGGGTCTCCGCCTGCAACACCCTCCCCAAATGAGGCGATTGGTTCTCTGCTTCAAGGAGGCAGGCACCCTGCTGAGTTCCTAGAAAGGCTGTTATGCTTGGAGCAGAGAGTTAAGTTAAGTGGAGTAGGTTGTGTTGAAGTTGAAGAATCCTCCCTTTTAACATTGGAACCAACTTTGGGAGATAAGGCACCCTTTTGGCTCAGGAAACTTGATCTGCTTAATCCAGGACTTTTGGCAAGTACTCTATCTCTCTAAACTTCTTTGTTATCTCTTTGCTGTGTTATTGCTCTCTGTACATTTATATATATATATTGGCTGCATATTTTTCTGTAAATATTTTTATTGCACCCTGTTGACCTTTTTAGTAATAAATCCTATTATCTGAAAAGTGTTGAACTGTTTCTAAAGCTCTTTAATGCAAACAAAGAACCCCTGTCTCTGAAGAGCGCTACTGTGTGTTTTAAAATGTCTGCATACATCTGTCTGCAGTGACATTGTGTATACAAACGATTATTAAAACATCATAGTGTTATTGCTAATATTGCTGAGTTTCCTCTTTCTCTGTACAAAAAGGAGGTGGTGGCAGTGTGAAGGGTTAATTGCGTAATTAACCTGACCCAGTAACAATCGCTCCCAGGCTGCAGGTACACAGATTGTGGTCCATTAGCTGGAAAATCTTTGTGCAGGGTGCAGCTGGGCGTGGCATTGTTATGCACGTGACAGCGTGGTTTTAGATTGGCTAGTCCTTCGGTCACGAGTTTGGTGAGAAGGACTGGGGTCTGACGCCGCGATCGTCACACTGCCCATCTCTCCAGATGTTATTAAATAAAAACACGAATGACCACTCTTAATATGGGGTCACATTTTTCCGGTAAGCCTTGCATGCAAGTGGTTGGTGTCACATTGGCTATCCTCGGAAGTTTTTCCTATCTTATCACGGCATTTGGAGACTGTTCTGCTTCAATTCTGTTATTTGATATTTCATTTATGAACATTTTGAATGATTTTTGATCATTATTTTCATATATTTTATATTTTTGTTTAAATTGTCTAAGCGCTGCAATTTTTTTGTACACTATTTATGAGGTGCCTGGTATCAAGGTACGGTGTTCAACTGCTATTTATTGGTGCTTCACTTCTTTAGTGCAGATTTTGGGATTTACTAGCCTTTTAGATAAGGAAACCTTCATCATTTTGCCATGCTTCTAGTGAGTGAATGGCCAGGAACAGGTCCCTTGTGAGGCACAGTGTTTAGCGTAGGGAAGGGTCCCAAGCAAGAAGGGATAGCTCAGGGCAGGCTCTTCTTTCACTAAATATACTCTGATCAGTGCAGAGGTGTGGAGCTTGTGCAAGCTGCAGATTTATCCTTTGCATATTTCAAAAAGGGGCAATGTCTTGGTAACTAAAGCTGTCATCCAGTAACACACATTTAACAAAACTTGTTAAATATTGAGACTGTATTTTTTCTGGATCGGTATACACTCACCAGCCACTTTATTAGGTACACCTTGCTAGTACTGGGTTGGACTCCTGTTTGCCTTCAGAACTGGCGTAATTCTGCATGACATTGATTCAACAAGGTGTTGGAAACATTCCCCAGAGATTTTGGTTCATATTGACATGATAGCATCACGCAGTTGCTGCAGATTTGTTGGCTGCACATCCATGATGCAAATCTACCAATCCACTATATCCCAAAGATGCTCTATTGGATTGAGATCTGGTGACTGTGGAGGCCATTGGAGTACAGTGACCTCATTGTCATGTTCAAGAAACCAGTTTGAGATGATTTGAGCTTTGTGATATGGTGCATTATCCTGCTGGAAGTAGCTATCAGAAGATGGGGACACTGTAGTCATAAAGGGATGGGCATGGTCAGCAACAAAAGTCTGCCTTTAAATGATGCTCAATTGGTACTAAGGGGCCCAATGTGTGCCATGAAAATATCCCCCATACCATTACACCGCCACCAGCAGCCTGAACCGTTGAAACAAACAGGTTGGATCCATGCTTTCATGTTGTTTACGCCACATTCTGATGCTACCAACTGAATGTCGCAGCTGAAATCGAGACTCATCAGACCAGGCAACATTTTTCCAATCTTTCATTGTCCAATTTTGGTGAGCCTGTGTGAATTGTAGCCTCCGTTTCCTGTTCTAAGCTGACAGGAGTGGCCCCCGGTTTGTTCCTCTGCTGCTGTAGCCCATCTACTTCAAGGTTCGATGTGTTGTGCTTTCAGAGATGGTATTCTGCATACCATGGTTGTAACGAGTGGTTATTTGAGTTACTGTTACCTTTTTATCATCTCAAATCAGTCTGTCCATTCTCCTCTGACCTCTGACATCAACGGGGCATTTTCGTCCACACAACTGGCGCTCACTGGATTTTTTCTGACCATTCTCTGTAAACCCTAGAGATGGCTGTGCATTAAAATCACAGTAGATCAGCAGTTTTTGAAATACTCAGACTAGCCCATCTGGCACCAACAACCATGCCACGTTCATAGTCACTTAAATCCCCTTTCTTCCCCATTCTGATGCTCGGTTTGAACTTCAGCAAGTCGTATTCACCACGTCTAGATGCCTCAATGCATTGAGTTGCTGCCATGTGATTGGCTAATTAGCAATTTGTGTCACCAAGCAATCGAACAGGTGTACCTAATAAAGATGCCAGTGAGTGTATATTGGTGCTACAGACCTGTGCTAAAGATCTGCCTATCTGTTGCTTCAAACAAACTTGCTCAAGAATTCATATAACATATATCAGCGCACTATGTACTGTGTGTGAGTGATTCCACCAAAAACAGGGTACTTAATTCAGGTCCCACCTACAGATAGTTCGTACTAAACTAATTTGTTTAAAAATGTTCCTTCTGATTAAGTCCTGGTCCATCTCTCTTCCACAGAGGAGATTGAAGGATTAGTTCCTTGTGCATATCTGGCGAGTGTCCCAACAAGTCCGGTTGCTTATCTGACTTGTGAGAAGATGCGAACACTTTTACCTGCCTGACATTTTCATGGAGATATTTCTCTCATCTATAGGCAGGCTTTACCTTTAATGTACATCCTTATTTATTGCTGCCATCCATTTATAGAAGTATGAAGAATGTCCAGCTTCGCAGTTCAGTATATCCCCCCCCCCCCCCCCCGAAAACAAAAGTTTCATTGTATAAATGTGCTGAACAGCATATTTTATTTTGAAAACCGTTGTTTTTCACTCTTGTAATGCTGGGAGTGACCAGCCAACATTTTGCACATCCTAGCAGCAATGCAGGACGTGCCGATTGATAATTGGTAATTTTTTGCCCAGGTTTTCCAGGGGGACCCAAATGGCCTAAAGGTATGAAAGAAATACCAAAGGCAGAAGAAAGTCAGCCCTCAGAGGAAAACAGCAGCTTGCAAAAAAAGGTCAATATGCAAAGCCCTCTATGGTAAATATATGTATGATGCAGCACCAAAAAAAGTGAAATGTACATAAAATTCAGAAATAATTCAAACAAGTCATTAACAAGTGTGCAAAAAGTGCAAATAAATAAATAATATAAATAAAATAACATTGAAACGCCAAAGAAATAATAATTGAACGTTATGGACCTAAGGTGTGAATCTAATTATCTGTATAAAATTAGGGCTCTTTTTGTTTTTCAGGCACAACCGATCGGAACCTCCATTCTCCTCTATGCAGCAGCGGGTGTAAACAGATATGTAAACGGGTGTAAAGAACACTCACGGACAGGAGCTGAACAAGAAGACCATAGTGTAGTAGTTTTATTCATAAATACTATGTTTATACATTCCAGTGCAAAAACAGCAGTAAAAAATCGATCCAAAACAAGCAAATGCTATCGGCACAAGTATGACCGCCACATGAGCTTGATGCAACAGCGTGATGTCAGCACGCGCACCCCCACTAACGCATTTCATGCAACAGCACGTCCTCAGAGGTCAAAACCAGGCTTACAGGTATGACAATAAAAAGAATGAATATTTTCCCAAAGCTGCATTTTTTTTTTAATACCAGCTGGGACCCCTTGACTGCATAGGTTACTTTCTGGTAAAGGGTAACTTAGCCTTTAATGCCAGCACTCAAAGGACAATCTCATTCTGCAAAAAATGTAATACAACATGGACCAGCAAAAATATGTTTTTTTCAATAACATCTGATTTACCTTAACCATTTCAATACCGTGCAATTTTACACCTTCCTGCCCAGGCCATTTTTCAGGTTTCAGCGCTCTCACACTTTGAATGACAATTGCGCGGTCATACAACACTGTACCCAAACTAAAATTTTATCATTTTCTTCACACAACTAGAGCTTTCTTTTGGTGGTATTTAATCACCGCTGGGGTTTTTATTTTTTGCTAAATTAACAAAAAAAGACCAAAAAGTTTGAAAAAAAACCACATTTTTCTTTGTTTCTGTTATAAAAGTTTACAAATAAATAATTGTTCTTCATAAATTTAGGCCGAGATGTATTCTGCTACATGTCTTTGGTGAAAATAACCCAAATTAGGATGTATTTTTTAGTTTTTTAGTTTGAAGGAAAGTTATAGAGTTCACAAACTATGGTATAGATCTGAAAATTGATCAATCCTGAAGTACTGACAGCCAATCTAATTTCTTGAGGTCCAAGAATGTCAGAATAGTACAGATATCCCCAAATGACCCCTTTTTGCAGAGTAGACAGTCCGACGTACTTCATAAGAGGCATGGCGGGTTTTTTGAAGTTGTATTTTTTTGTCATAATTTTTCCGAAAATGAAAAAATGAAAAAAATTATTTTCACTATTTTTTTTTTTACATACTGTCACCAGTGCAGTACAGCATCATCATATAACTGGCATGGCGGTGAACAGGGACACTGACTGGTGACAGTATGAAAAAAATATATATATATATTTTTTATAATTTTTTTAAATTTTTTTATTATATTTAATTTTTTATTACATTTTTTTAAATTTTTTTTAAGATTTTTTTTCATATTTTACTATGACCAAAATAGTACAATGTTACCATAGTAACACTGTACTACTTTGGGCAAGTGATCAGTATTTTTTTTTTTTACACAATTTGCTTATAGCAAAGAATTACTTTGCTATAAGCAAGCATTTACCTGAATGAAATCGATTCATTCAGCTTTTTTTTTTTTTTTTTTTTTTGTGCTTAGCTGTGATTTGGTTACAGCTAATCACATGACATGTGCATGTGATTAGCTGTGACCATTCACAGCTAGGCACTAGTATACAATGGATGGCATCATGAATGAAGCCATCCATGTATACAACTGTCATGTGACCTGCTGTGATTGGTCACAGCAGGTCACACGGTACCAGCAACGGGAGCCGGTACTCGGATCTGTCATCGGCCGTGTCCGAGGTGCACGGCCGCCGACAGATCGCACTGCTGCGCCGCTCTGCATTACCGCAAACGGCGCATGTGCGGGAGCACGCCAAATGGCGCGCACCCGGAATGGAGGAGCACATCTGAAGCCGCCAAACGGCCATCGGCCGGGCGGCTAATGGTTAACCACTTCAATACCAAGCACTTTTACCCCCTTCATGCCCAGGCCGATTTTCAGCTTTCAGCGCTCTCGCACATTAAATGACAAAAACAAATGGCTAATTTAGCAAAAAAAGACCAAAAATGTAGAAAAAATTGTAATAAATTTTTGCAAATTAATAATTGTTCTTCATAAATTTAGGCCAAAATGTATTCTGCCACATTTCATTAGTGAAAGTAACCCAAATCTGTATTTATTATTTAGTCTGTAGGAATGTTATAGAGTCCACTAACTATGGTATATATCTGAAAATCGATCAATCCTGAAGTACTGAGGGCCAGTCTAATTTCTTGAGGCCCAAAAATGTCAGCATAGTACAGATAGCCCCCAAATGACCCCTTTTTGCAAAGTAGACAGTCTGAGGTATTTAGTAAGAGCCATAGCAAGTTTTTTGAAGTTGTAATTTTTTGCCATAATATTTTGGAAAATGAAGAAATTTAAAAAAAAAAACATTTTGACAAATTTTTTGTTTTACATACTGTCAAAAGTGCAGTACAGCGTCTTCATATAACTGGTTTGGTGGTGATCAGGGTCACTGACTGGTGACAGTCTGGGAAAAAAAAAAATTAATTATTTATTTTTGTATTACTTTTCTTTTATTTACAATTTGTTTTTTTCATAACACACTGTCGCCAGAGTAGTATAATATTACCATAGTAACATTGTACTACTCTGGGGAAGTGATCAGTATTTTGTTTTACACATTATGATTTCTTTTAGCAAAGAATTTCATTGCTATAAGCAAGTATTTAACTGAATGGAATCAGTTTATTCAGGTTTTTTTGTTGTGATCAGATGTGATTGGCCACATGACACAGCTGGGCTGTGATTGGCCCAGTCTGTACATGTGATCACTGTGACCAATCACAGCTAGTGACACAATTGTATACAATGGATGGCATGAAAGGAAGCCATTCATTGTTTACAATTGTCATGTGACCTGCTGTGATTGGTCACAGTAGGTTACATGGTACTGACAATGGGCCAGTACACAGATCTGTCATTGGCTGTGTCTGAGATACACAGCCAGTGACAAATCTCGCACAGCATGGCCATGCAGGCGTGTGCAAGGAGCGATCAGGGAAAAACATCATATGACACCCACCCGGATCGATGAGAGTCCCGCTTGGCCGTCATTTTGCTATTGGCTGGACGGGAACAGGCTAAATACATGTAAGCATTAATATCACATTAACAGGAGTTCTAACCCTTCTCCGCTCTTTTCAAAAACTACAAAAAAGTTTTTTGCTATGCATACAATTTAATGTATCTCATTCATAGATTGATCAGTTGCCATTTTCCATTCGGCGTGTACCAATGATTCTAAAGACAGAATTAGATCGTGGTGACAACAACCTTTACTTTATATCTCCCTCCAAGCTCCAGGTCAAGACACAGATAAGTGTTTCATTAGCACTTGCTCTGTTATCTGTAGACAGTGATGGGAATGCAAACTACTGGCAGAACATTTGGACACATCAACTGAAATTGCCTGCCAAGAATGAGACATTTTTTTCAGCAGATAGCTGAGAAAGAAAGATCTGTAAACTTGTCATATTCTTTAAGTTACTGTAAAAACTAAAGTAAAATATGCTGTTCAGCACATTTATACAATGAAACTTTTGTTTTCGTGGGGGGGGGGGGATATACTGAACTGCGAAGCTGGACATTCTTCATACTTCTATAAATGGATGGCAGCAATAAATAAGGATGTACATTAAAGGTAAAGCCTGCCTATAGATGAGACAAATATCTCCATGAAAATGTCAGGCAGGTAAAAATGTTCGCATCTTCTCACAAGTCAGATAAGCAACCGGACTTGTTGGGACACTCGCCAGATATGCACAAGGAACTAATCCTTCAATCTCCTCTGTGGAAGAGAGATGGACCAGGACTTAATCAGAAGGAACATTTTTAAACAAATTAGTTTAGTAAGAACTATCTGTAGGTGGGACCTGAATTAAGTACCTTGTTTTTGGTGGAATCACTCACACACAGTACACAGTGCGCTGATATATGTTATATGAATTCTTGAGCAAGTTTGTTTGAAGCAACAGATAGGCAGATCTTTAGCACAGGTCTGTAGCACCAATATACACTCACTGGCCTCTTTATTGGGTACACCTGTTCGATTGCTTGGTGACACAAATTGCTAATTAGCCAATCACATGGCAGCAACTCAATGCATTGAGGCATCTAGACGTGGTGAATACGACTTGCTGAAGTTCAAACCGAGCATCAGAATGGGGAAGAAAGGGGATTTAAGTGACTATGAACGTGGCATGGTTGTTGGTGCCAGATGGGCTAGTCTGAGTATTTCAAAAACTGCTGATCTACTGTGATTTTAATGCACAGCCATCTCTAGGGTTTACAGAGAATGGTCAGAAAAAATCCAGTGAGCGCCAGTTGTGTGGACGAAAATGCCCCGTTGATGTCAGAGGTCAGAGGAGAATGGACAGACTGATTTGAGATGATAAAAAGGTAACAGTAACTCAAATAACCACTCGTTACAACCATGGTATGCAGAATACCATCTCTGAAAGCACAACACATCGAACCTTGAAGTAGATGGGCTACAGCAGCAGAGGAACAAACCGGGGGCCACTCCTGTCAGCTTAGAACAGGAAACGGAGGCTACAATTCACACAGGCTCACCAAAATTGGACAATGAAAGATTGGAAAAATGTTGCCTGGTCTGATGAGTCTCAATTTCAGCTGCGACATTCAGTTGGTAGCATCAGAATGTGGCGTAAACAACATGAAAGCATGGATCCAACCTGTTTGTATCAACGGTTCAGGCTGCTGGTGGCGGTGTAATGGTATGGGGGATATTTTCATGGCACACATTGGGCCCCTTAGTACCAATTGAGCATCATTTAAACGCAGACTTTTGTTGCTGACCATGCCCATCCCTTTATGACTACAGTGTCCCCATCTTCTGATAGCTACTTCCAGCAGGATAATGCACCATATCACAAAGCTCAAATCATCTCAAACTGGTTTCTTGAACATGACAATGAGGTCACTGTACTCCAATGGCCTCCACAGTCACCAGATCTCAATCCAATAGAGCATCTTTGGGATATAGTGGATTGGTAGATTTGCATCATGGATGTGCAGCCGACAAATCTGCAGCAACTGCGTGATGCTATCATGTCAATATGAACCAAAATCTCTGGGGAATGTATCCAACACCTTGTTGAATCAATGTCATGCAGAATTACGCCAGTTCTGAAGGCAAACAGGAGTCCAACCCAGTACTAGCAAGGTGTACCTAATAAAGTGGCTGGTGAGTGTATACCGATCCAGAAAAAATACAGTCTCAATATTTAACAAGTTTTGTTAAATGTGTGTTACTGGATGACAGCTTTAGTTACCAAGACATTGCCCCTTTTTGAAATATGCAAAGGATAAATCTGCAGCTTGCACAAGCTCCACACCTCTGCACTGATCAGAGTATATTTAGTGAAAGAAGAGCCTGCCCTGAGCTATCCCTTCTTGCTTGGGACCCTTCCCTACGCTAAACACTGTGCCTCACAAGGGACCTGTTCCTGGCCATTCACTCACTAGAAGCATGGCAAAATGATGAAGGTTTCCTTATCTAAAAGGCTAGTAAAACCCAAAATCTGCACTAAAGAAGTGAAGCACCAATAAATAGCAGTTGAACACCGTACCTTGATACCAGGCACCTCATAAATAGTGTACAAAAAAATTGCAGCGCTTAGACAATTTAAACAAAAATATAAAATATATGAAAATAATGATCAAAAATCATTCAAAATGTTCATAAATGAAATATCAAATAACAGAATTGTCTCCAAATGCCGTGATAAGATAGGAAAAACTTCCGAGGATAGCCAATGTGACACCAACCACTTGCATGCAAGGCTTACCGGAAAAATGTGACCCCATATTAAGAGTGGTCATTCGTGTTTTTATTTAATAACATCTGGAGAGATGGGCAGTGTGACGATCACGGCGTCAGACCCCAGTCCTTCTCACCAAACTCGTGACCGAAGGACTAGCCAATCTAAAACCGCGCTGTCACGTGCATAACAATGCCACGCCCAGCTGCACCCTGCACAAAGATTTTCCAGCTAATGGACCACAATCTATGTACCTGCAGCCTGGGAGCGATTGTTACTGGGTCAGGTTAATTACGCAATTAACCCTTCACACTGCCACCACCTCCTTTTTGTACAGAGAAAGAGGAAACTCAGCAATATTAGCAATAACACTATGATGTTTTAATAATCGTTTGTATACACAATGTCACTGCAGACAGATGTATGCAGACATTTTAAAACACACAGTAGCGCTCTTCAGAGACAGGGGTTCTTTGTTTGCATTAAAGAGCTTTAGAAACCGTTCAACACTTTTCAGATAATAGGATTTATTACTAAAAAGGTCAACAGGGTGCAATAAAAATATTTACAGAAAAATATGCAGCCAATATATATATATAAATGTACAGAGAGCAATAACAATGTACACAGAGCAATAAAGCCGGCCATAGATGGATCGAATCTTGGCTAGTTAAGCAGGGATCGGACGGAACTCAATCCATTTATGGGCAGGCTGGTTGTACTGAAGGTAATCCATTGATCAACTTCAGTACAGCTGGCCTTACGTTATTTTTTACATGCAATTACTGGCAGTGGCTATAGCCACTGGCAGTAATCATTGTGTTCTGTCAGCAGTGACGGCTCCCTGCTGGCAGAACACAATAGCTCAGCAACAGTCAGTGTTGATGGGGTAATTAAGCTATTTTCTTTCCTGCAACCCATGGTTGCAGGATAGAAAATCACATTATCTTTTGCTTGCCTAAGTTAGTCTGAAATTCAGTGATGAATTAAGGAGTCACAACTGAACTCTAGTTCCAGGAAACCCAGGTCTTCCAGTTCGCATAGGTATACTTTACATGCTAAAAATATTTCTACAAAGCCTAAGGCCTTCAACATATAGCTCTCTAATTAATAGAGACTGGAGTTGAGATCTGCCTGGTCTGTGTTTAAAGGCAGGCAGCGTACATTTGAATCCCATTTATACCGGAGCATATGTACAGTGTAAAACATCAAACAATCTCAGAGATTTTCCATTGTGTTGTATTGACAGGCACTCTGATGGTTGCACAAGGTTGGTATCACTGTCATGTTAGCCACTACTCCATCCCCCCACTTCCGCAGGTTATTCAATTATTTTAAAGTATTGGAAGCTGCACTGACAAATATCAGACTATAAATTATGTCCGGTTTTGCTATGTACATTTATGCATAAGATACTCAAAAACCTGTTTGCAGTAACTAAGCAGTGTAAAGCCCCTTTCACATGGGCCAGATCCGGTTTTGCTCAACAGGAGATCCATCTGCTGATCTCCCGCTGAGCGGTGCTGCTGGATGACAGGTCTGTGTCCGCTGTCAGATGGGCACTCAGATGTAAACGGACTGGCTGCCTGTTTACACCCAACTGCCCTCCGATCCAATGCGGCCAAATGGAGGGAAACAGACCCCCCTTCCATTTGTTTTTGGCAGATAGGATCAGAGGTAGCAAAGTATAAACAGACACAGTTCGCAAGTCTACTTGGGTCTTTTACAAGAGGGTTTGGCGTGAATGGCAGGATCTGGTAAGTGCAGTTGGGAGTGGTTCCCGATTGGATGATGCCCTGTACCTCCTTCTTTATTTCATTGATCGGAATTTTGGATCTGGTGTATCTGCTTCGTTGATGACCTGAAACTGATTGGATTGGCCTTCCGGTTGAAACTGTCGGGTCAATGTGATGTTACAAAGGATTTCCTTGTTTGGCAGGGTTATCGGAAGGGCCGTTCAGTTCCGGATGCCAGGTGTCCGGTTTTTTTTGAGGTTCTCCATGATGTGGTGGGCCGATTGGACAGAATTTGTTCATTGCCATATTAAACTGCTCTTTTTCATTTCTGCTGGCCTTTTTTGAGGCTTTTTGAGTGGGGGAGTTGGTTAGTAGGAACACGCGGGGTGAGGGCGGTTTAGGTGTTGGTGATGTGGTATTGCGGGGTAGAAGGTTGGGTATTTTTCTGCGGAAGTCAACAATGGACCAATTGGGTCTGATTGAGCTGTCCGAGGTAATGTCCTGTGTGGGCCATTAGGGAGTATGTCCGGTCGAGACCTGATCTTCCTGGAGTTTTCTTTCTTCACGAGAATGGGACGGTGCTGTCTCTTTTCCAATTTGGGGCGGTGTTTAAACATTGTTTGAAGTCCGCTGGTATGAGTACTGAACACTATTAGTCTCATTCTTTTAGGATTGCAGCAGCTACGGAGGGTGCCCGGTGGGGTTTGGGTGATCGGGTTGTTCAACACATGGGGTGCTGGGATTCCGCTAGGTTTCGCTTATACGAGTGTCCTCGGCTGTTGTGATGGGTAGGGGATGTGATTCCTTGGGATGGTTCTTTTTCGCTGGTGCCTGTTACCTGTTCTTTGTTGTCTTTCTGTGTTATATGTTTGGGGTTGTGTGTTGAGGGTGTTATACTACACCCTCCCTTTTTGTTTTTCATTGCAGGTTCTGAAGTCTGCTTGGCGTGGATCCTGGACCATTCTTCTGTCTTTTGGGGGGCTAGGCGGGCGGACATTTGGCAGGAAGGTCGACAATTGGGTTTTTCTCGGAGTGAGGCCAGGCTTCGTTGGATTGGTGTGCCTAGAATGTTGTGGTCTAGGGTTGTACCTGAGATCCACCATTATTCCAGGTTGGACAGGCCTCCGGATGTTCTTGTTTTGCATGTGCGCAGCAATGATCTCGGCTTGCGCTCTATGCGTGAGTTATATTTTTTGCGCCTTTGGTCCTTTTTTCCACAGACTGCGATTGTCTGGTCAGACATGGTTGCACAGTCTTCTTGGAACCTGGCTCGCTCGGTCAAGAAACTCAATAGAGCCAGGATGAAAAGTCAGCAGGTAGGTGGCGCATTTCTTTTGTGCGGAATGGTGGCCTAGCAGTCCATCATCGGGATTTGGAAGAGGAGTTATGGTGTTTTTTTAGGGCAGATGGTGTGCACCTCAATGCTGTTGGCATTGATTTGTGGTCGTTGGGCCTCTAAGATGGTATCCAGCGGGCGTTGTGGGTTTGGAGGGCTACAAGAGTGTAAGGGTTCACATTCGTGTGCTGTGGCAGGGGATTGCTGGGTCTTTGAAGGCGGTGCTGGAGTAACATTTTTGAGGATTATGGGTTGGGCCCATTGTAGGTACGGGTGTCCCTTCCCAATTATAAGGTTACGTTGGTAATGTTGGAGTTAATGGGCTGTATCTGTATAGATGTAGCATTGTCCCCAAGGAAGTTTAGTAGCGGCTGGGGGACTTTTCATTGGGTGGCAGATACAGCCAGGTTATTGATGTGATTATCAGTGCCTTCGAAGACCTTGGACCCGGTTGGGGTAATTACCGTTCAGTTAATACGTTGATTGTACTTGATGCATTGTTATGTAATAGTTGTTATGTTAAATAAATGGGCTGCTATGGCCGTATGACACTATAGAAGAAGAGTTGTGTAGTTATTTCAGGTGGAGGAAGATTGAGGGGTGGTTGTCTTTATTAGGTGGCTAGTAAGTGGTTAGCCTCAATATTCTGCATGTCCCTCAGTCAAATACATGGCCTGGAGCTGAGCAAAGCTAAGGGGAGGGCCAGCATGACTGGGGCTTGCAGATGAGGCGGAGATTCTAATAGGGTGGGTGCATATTCATTAGTAAGGTGTGGTGGCTTATCTGATTGGAGTTCTGAGTGAAGAGGGAGGTGCTCCAGGATGAGGAGAGGAGCCTGGACTTGTCGGGGGTCAGTCGTAGCTTTTGGTAGCACTGGGGAGCTTTCTCCTGCCATCCCTCCCTGGATCTGTTTCGTTGGTGTTTTTTGTTTAATGTTGGTTCTGTCCTTTGTGTTTGTCTTGCCTTTTTTGGGGCTCTTTTTGCTTTTCTTTTTTGTATTTGAATTTTATGTCTTGGGGTCATTGTTTTTGTGTTTTGTCATGGCAGCTGGCAGGGGTCGCTGGGTCTTTGAAGATAGTGTTGGAGTAAGATTTTTGAGGATTATGGGTTGGGCCCATTTTATGTATTGGAGTCCCTTCCCAATTATAAGGTTATGTTGGTTATGTTAGAGTTAATGGGCTGTATCTGGGACTACGTAGCTGTGGCATTGTCCCCGAAGGCTGGGGGCCTTCTCATTGGGTGGCAGATACAGCCAGGTTATTTGATGTGATTATCAGTGCCTTCGAAGACCTTGGACCTGGTTGGGATCATTACTGTTCAGTTAATACATTGATTGTACTTGATGCATTGTTATGTAATAGTTGTTATGTTAAATAAATGGGCTGCTATGGCCTTTTGATACCATAGAAGGAGAGTTGTGTGGTTATTTCAGGTGGGGGAAGGTTGAGGGGTGGTTGTCTTTATTAGGTGGCTAGTAAGTGATTAGCCTCAATATTCTGCATGCCCCTCAGTCATGATTAAGAGCGGAGGGATGGGTGCTCAATTATGTCATCACTGTGACAACCAATCGCAATGGTCACATGATCTGGCAGTCTGTCCTGTCCTTGGGCATAAAGACCCACTTAAAGGAATGCCAGGGCTAAGCAGGAAGGGGTTAAGTAGACTTTTCTTTCCCTTAAATAAAAATCTCAGCAACATACAGCTCTGCATGCTGATATGATATCATCTTAAATTTATTAGTAAAACAATTTTTTTTTTTTGCTGTTACTTCACAGATGCACCCTGGAAAGTTTTTGTCATGTGTTCTAAGAGGCATACCCAGATTTCTAGGCAAGTTCCTGGAAGTAAAGAATGATGGATTCATCTGCCCTTAGCAAAAATATATATCATTAGAACAATGCCGAGGGAAATAAAAATAAGGTATGCAAAGAATAAAAAGCTAGCAATTACCTATAAGTACCTGTTTGTAGCTTGCCATTACTAAACATTTCTAAAGGTGCCTTTGTTGTAATTTTTATGATAAGGGTGGAATTCCTCTTAATGCCCAAGTACAACCGATCTTCATTCAAACAATAAAGCAAATTGTACATAAAGAGATAAAAAGAGGTATCCCTACATATTATCTAAAACCATTTAAAATACAAGTACTCAAAATTTCTCCCTTTCTAAGGCTGGAAACCCATGTTAAGAAAAAATATATACCCTGGATGCGTGTAGGCCCAAATTTGTACCAGAAAGTAATTTCTCCAAGTATTGAATCTCTAGATTATTAGTGTACCAAAAAAGTAACATGACTAAGTGTCATTTATTAGACAAACTCACATATAAATCACAGGGCTCACAATATGGAAAATCCTTACTGACACGGTTTAGAGTGATAAGGGAAGCAAATAGGACTCATAGCCCTTAGGTTAAAAAAACAAGAACAACTAAGAGTGAAGGGAAGAAAAAAAGATATTAAATAGAAAAATTAAGTGGGGTCTGCTCAAGAGGGTTGATAAATACAGGCCTGCAAGGTGAGAGTGGTAAGTATTAGGTGAAAATGGCACTACACTAAATATTCGGCTTACATAGAAGATCCAGCCAAAGAGAAGTGAAAACAGGCCATAGCAAGGAGAAAGGGAGAAACCAAAGACACTCAACACATTGCACGGTTTAAGGTTGCACTTCCTCAGGATCCAGGATAATCCTCAGGAAATTCTCCTGATAGTTCAGTCCCACACTCACTGGTACCTTCCCTACACTTCTATTCCACTCTGTTTGCCTGCTGGAGCAATGTGAAACTATCTTTATGTAGTCTCCTTATCGAACTGTGTCAAAACCGTGGCAAGACTGTTGAGCAAAAGCCTTGTAGCAGCTTCCAGCCAGACGCAATGGGGTGGATTTACTAAAACTGGAAAGTGCAAAATCTGTTGCAGCTCTGCATAAAAACTAATAACCTTCCAGGTTTTATTGTCAAAGCTTAAATGAACAAGCTGAAGTTAGAAGCTGATTGGCTACCATGTACAGCTGTACCAGATTTTCACTCTCCAGTTTTAGTATATCAACTCCTATGTGATTTAATTTTATAATTGCCTTGCAGACAATTAATTTAACATCACGCCTGGTTGCAAGAAACTGTAAATGTATTTAAAATGGTGCATCCATGCCTTTTGAGCCTCCCCCATTTCAGATAAGCCTCGCCCAACTTTGACCACCAATGCCCCCAACCTCCCCCTTCTTGGCATAGAAAGTGTGTGACCTATTCATAAATGTAACATTCAGAAAGAGATTCTTCCAAGTTGGGAACACTTTTGAAAACCTGGGTAGATGACTATACAGGGACATAACATGGTGATATCAGCACTCTACACCCCACAACGACACACCTTGGGGAATCCTAAATGGGCATGAAGCTCAAGCCTTGAAGATATAAAATGACTGGTACTGTAGATCTCAGCAATTTAAAAAAAAAAAAAGCCAAAAGATTTGCCTATTCATAGAAGTATATAAAAGTTAGCAAACCTCTGAATAAAAAAATTCTAAAGGTGAGCAACTGTCACATCATTAGGCCCCCCAACCCTTCAATGGAAGGTTAAAGGCCCCTAAATAATGAGAAATGTTATTTTATACACCAGTGGGATCAGGGGCGGACTGACCATTTGGAAACTCGGGCACTGCCCGAGGGCCCGGGGTCAGTAAGGGGCTCCATGAGATGCCCCTGGTACCTTTTTCATTGGCTTTTTTGAGTTTGGGCAAGGACACAGGGGCCCCATGATCCCCTATTGCCCAGGGACCCCATGAGTTGTCAGTCCGTCCCTGACCGGGATGCACCTTCTCATCCTTGTGAATGACTATCATATCTCCAAAATATCTACTCAAAGCCTCCATAAAAAAAAACTTTCAAAACTTTTCAATCTAATAGACTGCTCAGATTTGTAGGTATTTTTAGACAAGCCCCTTTCTACACCACAATAAATACAGAAGGGCATGATGTGCATTTGCTTGATAACACCACCCCATAGGTAGCCTCTTTCATCCACTGGATGTTCCCAAAATATCTATTTACTTCAAGTGTATATTGAGAATATGGGAGGTTAGCACTAACCATGGAAGTGTTTCTCTCCTTTGGGCTTGCCTTCTTCCTACTATAGACAGATCCTCATCATTGCCTGCTGACCTCCACCTTTAAATTCTTGCTGCCTAATTGCCAGGAGCTATATTGATTCTCACTTTTTGAGTCTCAGGCCTAGCACAAGCTGAGCACAATAACCAGACAGCTAACAGCCTCAGAAGAAAAAATAAGCAATGCTGGTCTCCATAATTCTTTACAATTGACAATAATAAAGTTGGGGGGCATTTTAGCTTCCATGACTTTGTAAAATTTGCTCTTGGACCACCTGGTACATTTTCACATTTCTAGTAACCAGTGTTGAAGTTCACTGAGGCCATTATTAGTAATATAAAAGTACAGCGCAAAAATAGCAAGTAGTCCTACAATGTTTATAATTATTGCCAGGCAGAATTTGCTTCAATGTACCATTCCCCTAGAAGCAGAGGGACATTTCACCCACTTAGTGCATGCTTTTTTTCAAATGCCGAGTGCTGGGACAGCAACAGAAGTGTTTATGTAAAAAAAAAAAAAAAACATGAGGAGGTTATAACAGAAAGCAAGTATGATCAAAAACAGAGCTCTTCTTTTATACAAGTTTTTGTAAATACAATAGCTCTGTCTTGCTGAGTACACGGGGTCATGAATTCTGTGCTTCTTAGTACAACATGGTAGCAGAGTAATTAACTTGTAAGAAGAGTTGTGTGTTATCAAAGTTACACATTTTTCATTAGGAATTGAACCATGAGTTACAATATTTAAAATGTTTATTTACAGAATTTTACCCAATACAACCGAAATGCACAATTGTTCTACTTGCTAAGAGATGGTTGAAGCATACAGGGCTCAAGTCACTAAGAGTTATTTTCCTCTTAAAATCTGAGATACAATAAGTCATAGTTTTTTTTCAAATTTATTCATGCAATTCACAAAAAACCTAAAATAAAGCATGAGTTATTTCATCAAAATGTGAGGTATTTTACTTATGAAACTATTCGGTATTTTATCTCATGACTTGATATCCAATGGGATGGATACAGTGGAGAAGGATTAAAGCCCCTGTCAGTCTTTATTACAAATAAAGAGTTAAAATGGTTTAAATCATAGAAATATGCCAAGTTATTAAGTCAGTCCCTGCGATCCCTGCAGTATACAGTATGTATTAATACAAAAGAAAAAATTTAACTAGAATACTACTCAAAGGGAAGCTGCTTTCACAGGACACACGTGGCGAATCAAAAACAATTAAGTTATATTAGGTAACTACAAAGTATCTGTATAAATGTCAAATATTGAGTGAAAATAGTATCAAAAATTACAGACATATAAATATCCTTCTTCCACCAATAAAAAAGACAACATTGTCACTGAGGAGAATTCCCTTCACTTCCTGTCACATAGCTGAAATGGGAAGCGGGAGGAAATCCCTACAAATTAAAAGAATTCCTTAGGGACCCCCAGATCACCAAAACTAGCTTTCCCCTCTATTACATTTCATAGGACAACACAAAATGTGGCATTTTCTTTTACTTTCAATGATAATGGTAAACAGGACAAATGAAGAGGGTGAATCTCCCTAACGGGGGGCACAGACAGCAATAAAAACCCAGCAGGGGGTCTAATCCATCTACACTCCATACAAAACTACAAAAAAAAAGTTTTGCCTTTAGTTATACTTTAACTAAATCAGCCCCAAAGATTCTGTTTTTCGATATTTTGGTTTCTATGCATTACTGTTGAGAGAGCTGATCCAAAAAGGTAGAGACTGCTCCCTATTGGCTATTATATTTTTACATTCCTTAAAGAGGAACTTTACTCTCTCAATCAACACGGACTATTGTTAATCCTAATGCTGCTAGCAGGGGCGGACTGACAACTCATGGGGCCCCCAGGCAATAGGGGATCGTGGGGCCCCTGTGTCCTTGCCAAAACTCAAAAAAGCCTATGAAAAAGGTACCAGGGGCATCTCATGGGGCCCCCCACTGACCCCTGGCCCTCGGGAAGTGCCTGAGTTTCCAAATGGTCAGTCCGCCCCTGGCTGCTAGCATTAGTAAATAGGTAAGATAGTATATCATATTAACTTGTTTTAAACTTTTTTTTTTTACATTTCTTCAGTTAATTCCAGGTTTCCAGGCCTAGGCAAATGATGTAATACATCCCAGGAGTCTTCAGGATGGGAGGGAGGGTTATCACCTCAGCCTTTGCCTGAGCTAAGGGCACATGAATTTCAGGAAGTAAATGATACATGATTCATCTGCCCTTACTCAAAATGGCCACTGCCAGAAATGCCAGGATGTGTTTTTCAAAATGATTTCTTACCAAAATAAAGCATGGAGACATGGATGGATGGGTGAGTTTGCTTTGAGTAATAAAAGTGTTACTAAACCCGCATTCACTATATCTGGTCTCCCACAGTACACAGAACCTGAAAATGCAATTATTTTAGTAAATATAAACTGCTAAATACCTTTTCTCACCAGCAGTTAGAGCAGTCTTGTGACTTCAGCAGAGCACTGGTAAAAGCTTGTAAGAGGGGTTTTCTTTCTGCTGTAGGAGGATGCAGGACCCCTGACCTCTGTCTGGACAGTGCTGACAGACCCTTTGCTGATCACATGCACTCTCCCAAGGAAAAAAATAAAACCTCTAGCAATACACACTAAACTGAGAATGTGCAGATTTACTTCACACAGTAGGTCTTATCAGGAGCTAAGAGGGGGACACTGAAAGAAGGGGAGCATCAGAGAAGTCAGGATCAAACAGCTTTTTTACACAATGCAGAGGATTGCCCCTTAGGTTCCACAGTGAGTATAATAAGCATACTTTACTGCATATACAGACTGATTTTACTGTTGTGGGTTTAGTAACAATTTAAAAATAAATTAAATAGCATATTTTGGTTAGTGGTACTCAGATGCAGGGCAGTTCCACCTCATGCCTGGACCACTACTTATTGAACTCATGCCTTTATTTTTTATCTTCTTTAGTGAATAGACTTTAATGCCATTTATTACTGAGAGGTTTTGGTCTGTGGGGTAAATAATTCATAAGGTGATCCTGAATTGATATTGTTAGCATCTCATGAGATAACTGGAAAAAATGTGTCACGTGATTAAATTATCCCATAAGATATTCTTTAGTGAATTGAGCCCACAGCTTCCCTTATTACCTCCTGACCTCTAGCTTGGTCATTGGACTATGAATGAGCATCACCACCCTAATAATGTACTCCTTTTTCTCTCCACTCCAACAGTTCTACCTAAACAACCTCCCCTTCAGCCCCTGATACATTAAAGTGATTCTAAAGGCTTATTTGTTTAAGAGAAAATAACAAACATGTCTATACTTACCTGCTATGTGCAGTGGTTTTGCACAGAGCAGCCTGGATCCTCCTCTTCTCAGGTCCCCCACCGGTGCTCCTGGCCCCTCCCTCCTGTTGGGTGCCCCCACAGCAAGCAGCTTGTTATGGGGGCACCTGCTGTTCCATGTGTCCATTCACACACAGACTGGCGGCTTGGCCTCGTCCCCTCCTTCTCATTGGCTCACTGGCTGTGGTTGACAGCAGTGGGAGCCAATGGCTCCAGCTCTGTCTCAGCCAATGAGAAGAGGGAGTCCCGGGATAACCAAGACTCCAGTGCATACCGCTAGATCGAGAGGGGGCTTAGGTGCATATTAGGGAGGACATGAAGGTAAAAAACCTTCAGCCTTCAAAAGACTTTAAGACCCTGTATATGGAGTGCTAAAATACAATTGAATGGGCAGTCCTCTACTCCAAAAACGCACCAAAGTTGCTCTTGTATCTATTTTTGAAGCTGACTTTGGCTCGCTTTTGGAAAGCATGATTTGGCACTTTTTTCATGTTTTTTTAAGCAACAAAACACCTTTATTGGTGCACTTAGAATGCCATTAAGCATGAATAGCACCCATACACGCATCCCATGTTTTGGCATGATTTTAGCGCGGTCCAGAATCTTGCGACTCTTGCAGTTCTGATGCGCTAAGGTGGGAATGGGGCCTAAAGGATAAGTTCACCTTTTGAGCATGCTACACCCATATTTGTAGTGCAATCAGGGACAGTGCTGGACTATTTTGCTCCCTAGGCAAGACCAGCTACTTGCGCCCCCCCCCCCCCTATAAATAAATAAATAAAATTTAAAAAACAGTAGAAAATATTAAATCAACAAAACATGAAACTGTTAAATCTAAAATAAGTGCCATAAGATGCCACCAGCATCAATATTAAAGACAAAATCAGTGTCACGGATGGATTGTATCTGTGGCTGGAGGTGGCAGGGTGACAGTTGTAGTGAGTGGAGGATGATGGACAGATCCCAGGCTGACAGATCCCAGCCTGGAATTCCCCTGGCAATGGGGGGAGATAAAACGCTGTGACAGCAGGCAGGCCAACCCACACACACAGAGAACACCTTAACTGAGCGATCCCACACTGTGACAGATCCGACACAGCACAGCTCCACAAGCACTGACACAGATCAGCAAGCCCAGCAGGCACTAGAAGAGAAGGCTGTCATATCATGGTGATGTCATCACTCACTGACACATTGCATATGTGATGGATGTCCGGCCAAATCACACTCACACAGACAGGAGACATCAGAGTCAGACATTACCTTCCTCCTCAGGCACAGCTCTGCCTCTGCTGATGAATGGGAAGAGAAGGGCTGGAACTCCACAGTGATCAGCAGCTGCCAGCCGGTTTGCAGTAAGAGACTGAGTCTGAGAGGAACACTGGAAGGAGCAGCTGCTACACTGGCCCCAGACATCTTCCTCTGTCCTTTCTTCCTCCCCTCTGCCACCCCTCCCCTCAGCTGGAGGATCATTCATGATGTTTGGGCGTTCCACACAGAAAGAATGCCGGCCTGTGCTGTGCCCAGGCACCCCTAGGTGGCAGTGCACCCTAGGCAGCCACCTAATTTGCCTAGTGGAAGCACTGGCCCTGGGTGCAACATATAACATGTTCCAGCACCCACTCTCACCCTCTGAGCCCACCCGTGATAGTCAGCAGGGGTTCTTCTCCCCCCCGCAGTTGCTGTCATATTTGAAATTACTGCAGCTGTGTGTGGCTCCACCCACTCAGCTGTGTTGTTCATTCACAGGGATCTGGGTCTGTCTAGATCTGTCCTATGGACTGAGTCATATGCCATTGTACAAGGCATGTTGCAGTCCTTGCAAGAAGGAGCAGAAGGAGAGTGAAGTAGAGATAAGAATATGCCAGACTAAATGGAAGAATTATTATTATTATTATTATTATTATACAGTATTTATATAGCGCCAAAGGGTTTGCTCAGCGCTGTACAAAGGCAGGGGGACAAGACATGAGACAAGACAGAGACAGTGCGATACACGAGGGGTTCGAGGGCCCTGCTCTTTCGAGCTTACAATCTAGGAGGGAGGGGAAAGTGGTACAGGAGGAAGTGGCTGTGGGGGATGAGGTGGTGGGAGGAGTGGAGGTCAGATGTTAGGTGAGGGAGGGGTAGGCCTCCCTGAAGAGGTGGGTCTTCAGGGTGCGCCTGAAGGTGGTGAGGGTGGGTGACAGTCTGATGGATTGGGGTAGGGAATTCCAGAGGATGGGGGAGGTCCTGGAGAAGTCTTGCAGTCGGGCGTGGGAGGAGGAGATCAGGGAGCTAGAGAGTAGGAGGTCCTGAGAGGAGCGAAGGGCACGGGTAGGGTAGTATTTGGGTATCAGGTCAGTTAAGTAGGTTGGGGCAGCATTGTGGATGGCTTTGTAGGTCAGGGTTAGTAGTTTGAATTTGATGCGTTGGGCAATCGGGAGCCAGTGAAGTGATTGGCAGAGGGGGGTTGCGGATGTGGAGCGGTTAGTGAGGTGGATGAGTCTTGCCGCCGAGTTCATGATCGACTGGAGTGGGGTTAGTGTTCGTTTGGGTAGGCCGGTGAGGAGGGAGTTGCAGTAGTCCAGGCGTGAGATGACGAGGGAGTGCACGAGTAGTTTGGTAGTGTCTGGGGTGAGGAATGTACGTATCTTGGAGATGTTGTGGAGGTGGAGCCTGCATGATCTTGAGAGCACTTGGACGTGGGGTAGGAAGGAGAGGTGGGAGTCCAGGGTGACACCCAGGACCTTGGCAAGTGGGGTAGGAGTGATGGTGGCATGGTTAATAGTGATGGAGAGGATGGGGGAGGTGCGGGGTGGGGGGAAGACCAGGAGCTTAGTTTTGGACAGGTTAAGTTTGAGGAAATGGAGCAACATCCAGTCTGATATGTCGTTTAGGAGGTGGGCAATGTGGGTGGAGAGTGAGGGGGTGAGGTGGGGGGTGGAGAGGTAAATTTGTGTGTCATCGGCGTAGAGGTGGTAGTTGAAACCGTGGGAGTGTATTAGTTTGCCAAGGGAAGAGGTGTAGATGGAGAAGAGTAGGGGTCCGAGGACAGAGCCCTGGGGGACTCCGACAGAGAGGGGGAGAGAGGGGGAGGTGGCATTGTTATAGGTGACGCTGAAGGAGCGTTGGGAAAGGTAGGAGGAGATCCAGGAGAGAGTAGCGTCCCTGATGCCAAGGGAGTGCAGTTTAGCAAGGAATAAAGTGAACCTGTTGCATTGCTCTGAATGGTCATGGGTTTACTTTAAAGTGTATATATTTTTTATTTATTTATTTCAGGTACTAATATAGCGTTGTCAATTTACGCAGCGCTTTACATATATATTGTACATTCACATCAGTCCCTAACCCTCAAGGGGCGTATATGTGAACATTTTAGAATTATTTTAGTTTAAGGCCTGGTTCACATCTATGCAGTTTGCTTTTTGGTCCATTTCTGCAGTGCTTTTTGCTGTGTGTTTAGCATTTTTGCAGACACATTTTTGACACGTTTTGCTTTTTTTGTCCAATTTTGTTGTTGGGCAGATTAACCTCCCTAGCGGTCTGATTATGTCCATATTTCTGTGCTCAAAGCAGTAAATTTTTTTGCATGGAAATATGTATTTTTTTTATTGTAGGCCTGTAATTTTTAGGAATAACTCACTGAAATCTGTCCAAACAAGAGTCTAGTAAACATCCCGGGTATGTTAAAATTTGAAACACAAAATCATAAATTATAATTTAATAAATAATCATAAAAAATAATAATATAATAATAATAATAATAATAAATGTAATTAAATAATATAATCAAACCAAAAACACTGAAATTTGAAATATAGCGCCAAGTTCGCACATCACTGAGCAAAGTCGCAAAATCGTTTTCAGTGTCTGATGAGGAATTTCCCCACGAATCATTATCACTCAATTCTGCAAGTAGTTCTAATTTACTATCGCTGTTCTCTAGCCGGTCTAAAACCGCTTTTGACCTAAAGGGACGCCTTTTGGACGCCATGGACGTTTCTCAGTTTCCAGGCAGAAAGAACAGTAAAAATGCAGGCAGGGCACAGGACAAAGCACTCGGGACAAAATGTATGTGAAATGGTCACATTTGAATGTCACTTTTACAACTTTCAAATTTCCCGCCGTTCCGTCCCCCATACGTCCTGACGTCGCAGGGATCAGATGCCGGCATCGGCCGGAGGACATTGCCGGGAACACTGCAGGAGGGACATCGCGGGAGCAAAGGACAAGGTAAGTGAAGAAGAAAACCCAGAGCAACCTGCAGGGTATTCCTGAGTGTAGCTCGGGGTTACCGCTTGTGGTGCTGAAACTTTACCCCGAGCTACACTTGGGAATACCTCCAGGGAGGTTAAAAGGTGTCAAAAATACATCAAAAACTCACTACATGCTTTTCTGCAGAGTCTTCATTGAAGCCTACTGAACCAAAAACACACCGTCTAGCATTTAAAAAAAGTCCCTGGCCCTTTCCAAAAATGTGGCAGCAAAAAAAAGCATAGATGTGAATGTGTCTCATAGGAAACCATGTTAAATTGACCGTAGTGGGTTTCTGCAAAAAGACCTGAGTATAGCATTATGGTGTCAGTTATATGCTTCCTCATACATACAAAGTATTTTATCACAGCTAGAACAGAGGAAGGCTGGTGAGCACTGCATAAAGAAGTGTAGCCCCCTCCTAGCGTGTGATGCTAGGTAAATTTACTTGTTGTCTCCTGTAATCAAGGGAGTAGCAGGGGTGGACTGACCATTTGGAAACTCGGCACTGCCCGAGGGCCTGGGGTCAATAGGGGGCCCCATGAGATGCCCCTTTTTCATAGGCTTTTTTTGAGTTTGGGCAAGGACACAGGGGCCCCATGATCCCCTATTGCCCGGGGGCCCCATGAGTTGTCAGTCCGCCCATGGGGAGTAGTAATCGTTTGTCCTAGTCTGTTCAGAGTTTCACAGGCTGGGAGTTTGATTGCTTCTCCCTGCCTCTGGAAGAAACTTCCAGAATTTAAAGAGGGAGCCTTTATTTATTTACTGCCCAGATGTTAACCCCTTCCTGCCCAGTGTTATTAGTACAGTGTCAGTGCTTTTTATTAGCACTGATCACTGTATTTGTGTCACTGGGGATGTCAGTGACACCAAGTGAGTTCACCCCAGTGTCAGAATGCCCGCCGCAGTCCCGCCATAAGTTGCTGATCGCCGCCACTACTGGTAAAAAAAAAAAAAAAAAAAAAAAAATTCCAGTGTATTTACCACCATTTGTAAACGCTATAACTTTCACGTAAACCAATTCATTTACATTTCTTGGGATTTTTTTTAGCAAAGATATGTAGCAAAATACATTTTGGCATAAATTTTTTGACAAAATTTTTTTTTTTATTTTTTACTGGACAATAGCAAAAAGTAAAAAAATATTGTTTTTTTCTCAAAATTGTCAGACTTTTTTTTTATAGTGCAAAAAATAAAAACTGCACAGGCAATCAAATACCACCGAAAGAAAGTTCTATTTGTGGGGAAAAAAAGGACGTACAATTCATTTGGGTGCAGCATTGCATGACTGCGCAATTGTTGGTTAAAGTTTTGCAGCACCGTAACGCAAAAAACAGCCTGGTCAGGAAGGGGGGAGGGGAAATCCTCTGGAGGGCAAGTGGCTAATGGCACCGCAAGCGCAATGCATGTTTGTAGCGTATCTGCAACATGTTCCTGGAACAGCCAGGTATAAATGGGACCTTATGATTTACATACACTTTAAAACCCAGTTCAGCCTAGTGCTTTTTCTCCTGCGTCTGTTGTGGTGCTGAAATGCACAACAATGGAAATCGCATTATTCTCAATGGTGCCCATTCACAGCAGTGCAGCATTGCAGTGATGCCGTGCAGTGCCATTTTTGATAAGTTGCAAGTGTTTCTTTTCGTCCAGTATAGTGTGTTTCAATAGGTGTACATGAAAAATGCACGTACATGCAATTTTGGTGCGTTTGTTTGGCAGGGTTTTGTGTTTAACCCCCTCTTTCTCTGCCTACAAAAAAATGCATAAAGCATGAAAAACACATTGAACAAAAGGATAAGTTCACTTTTTGGAACATGTTACATCTTCCCCCTGTTTTTAGGGTGGAACATGTAACATGTTTCTATAGCTGCAGCCCCCCCTCCCTCTGACAGATAATACGGGGAGAAGTTTCCCTGGACTATTTGTCAGATTTAAAAACTGCGCTGCCGTGCAGGGCTCCGCCCACACAGCCACGTCATTCATTCACAGACTTCTGTGAATGAGTGCCTACAAGTCCCAGTAGCCTTAGCGGCTGTGGGCTTGTAGTTTTCAATGAACTGCCATGGTTCTGTGGCGCGCTCTGGTAGTTCATTGAAGCTTCCTATCAGTATATCTGCTTGACCGTACATCTCGTACAGCAAGCCGATATTCTGACATGTCTGCAGGAGACCTGCATGGCATCAATGATCTTCTGATCGCTGGTGAAATGCTTTCCAGGCTCCTTTGGACAAAAATAACAAATGCACATTTTTCTACCTGCATAAAATGTGCATTTATTATTTTTGTCCAAAAGGTGATCTTATTCTTTAACCACTTCCCCTCCGGCCCATGTACATAAACGGCCATACGTGAGCAGTGCAGGAGCGGGTTGCCGTTCATAAATGGCGCCCACATTTTCAGGCTGTGCACGTTCCCTGGGAGCACGCGGCACCGCGATCCGGTGCCCACTGTGTCCGGAGGACACAGCAGAACACTGATCGCTGTTCGGGACCTCTGTGTGAGGTCCCGATCATGTGATCACTGATTGGCCAATCAGTGATCACATGTATAGTAGTAAGCAATGATGTCACTTCTGACATCATTGCTTACTACTTGTGAAATCTGTGAATGATCACAGAGATCACATGGTACAAGGCTATTCACAACAGCCTTGTACCATGTGACAAGCTGTGACCAATCACAGCTCTCACAGTATTTATCAATGGCTGCAAGAATGCAGCCAGAGAGAAGGAGAAATTATTGCTTTTACTGCCTTTATGGGTGTAAAAGCAAGCAGTGTAAAAAAAAAATCTTCATCAACCCCCACAAGTAGTATAATGTTACTATGGTGACGCTGTACTGCTAGGGTGACAGTATGTAAAAAAAAAATCAATAGTAACATAAAAAAATAAAATAGAAATGTAAAAAAAAGTAAAAAAAATTATAATTTTTGATTATAAATTAATTTGGGTTATTTTATTTTTACTAAAAAGATAACTGAATACATTATGGCCAAGATTTATGAAGAAAGGTTATTTATTTGCAAACTTTTATAAAAAAAACACTTTTTTTTTTAAAGTTTTGGACATTTTCATTTATATAGCAAAAAAAAATTAAAATGCCAGTGGCGAATAAATACCACCAAAATAAAGTTTTATCTGTTTAAAAAAAATGCTAAAAAATTCATATGGGTACAGTGTTACGTGTCATTCAAAGTGTGATAGCGCTGAAAGCTGAGAATTGGCCTGGACAGGAAGGGGGTAAAAGTGTCCGGACTTGAAGTGGTTAAGATTTACTAATGAATACTTAACCAGATTAAAAAGCTCTTTTTCATATTTGCCAGTATTTTACCTTTATTGGCCAATTGAGTGGAATTTCTAACTATAACACTTGTGCAATGTTTGAATAGTACACTGTTTTATTTTACTTGTTGGCTTGAGTTGCTCTTTAAAAGCTAAATTCTGCTCAGTGTCCCGGTATATCAATGTATCGCTCTGAGCGCGGAGACTATTTGTCTTTCCCCTCACTAGAGACAGTTTAATTCTTTCTGTTGTAGGCATATGACCAAATTAGGCCATGAGCATACCTCGGGGGGTAATATGGAGATTCCGCTTTCACTCCGTATAAACAATATGTAGGTAGTACGACGTGTTAGCATATAAATGCTGTCATTTTACTGGTAAACTGTTATTTCACTGGCAATGCAGTCCATTATAACAAAACTGGAACTATGTTACAGCACATTACTCTCCTCTATTAAATTCTCCGATAGTTTTTATATGTTTGGACCAAAAGAATAGATATGTAGTTGATTTCTGTTATGCATTTAGTAAAGAGAAGCTGCCATCAAATCGTTATTCAGTGATTATAAGTTTCAAGGTAATATTGTAAAATTGAAGCTACTTTTGATATGATTTTCAGTTTTACTTGCTGTACCATATTCTCAGGATCATATTTTTAACATAAAGGTCAATCTCTGCACTATACAGTCAAAAGTATGCCGATACCTGACTACCACAACTACAGTGCCTTGAAAAAGTATTCATACCCCTTGAAATTTTCCACATTTTGTCATGTTACAACCAAAAACGTAAATGTATTTTATTGGGATTTTATGAGATAAATCAACTCAAAGTGGCACATAATTGGGAAGTGGAAGGAAAATGATAAATGGTTTTCAAAGTTTTTTTTACAAATAAATAACTGAAAAGTGTGGTGTGCATTTGTATTCGGCCCCCTTTACTCTGATACCCCTAAATGAAATCTAGTGGAACCAATTGCCTTCAGAAGTCAACTAATTAGTAAATAGTGTCCACCTGTGTGTAATGTAATCTCAGTATAAATACAGCTGTTCCGTGAAGCCCGCAGAGGTTTGTTAGAGAATGTTAGTGAATAAACAGCATCATGAAGGCCAAGGAACACACCAGACAGGTCAGGGATAAAGTTGTGGAAAAGTTTAAAGCAGGGTTAGGTTATGAAATAATCCCAAGCTTTGAACATATCACAGAGCACTGTTCAATTCATCATCCAAAAATGGAAAGAGTATGGCGCAACTGCAAACCTACCAATACATGGCTGTCCACCTAAACTGACAGGCCAGGCAAGGAGAGCATCAATCAGAGAAGCAGCCGAGAAGCCCATGGTAACTCTGGAGGAGCTGCAGAGATCCACAGCTCAGGTGGGAGAATCTGTCCACAGGACAACTATTAGTCGTGCACTCCACAAATCTGGCCTTTATGGAAGAGTGGAGAAAGAAAGCCATTGTTGAAAGAAAGCCATAAGAAGTCCCATTTGCAGTTTGCAAGAAGCCATGTGGGGAACACAGCAAACATGTGGAAGAAGGTGCTCTGGTCAGATGGGACCAAAATTGAACTTTTTGACTTAAAAGCAAATTGCTATGTGTGGCAGAAAACTAACACTGCACATCACCCTGAACACACCATCCCCACCATGAAACATGGTGGTGGCAGCATCATGTTGTGGGGATGCTTTACTTCAGCAGGGACAGGGAAGTTGGTCAGAGTTGATGGGAAGATGGATGGAGCCAAATACAGGGCAATCTTAGAAGAAAACCTGTTAGAGTCTGCAAAAGACTTGAGACTGGGGTGGAGGTTCACCTTCCAGCAGGACAATGACCCTAAACATACAGCCAGAGCTACAATGGAATGGTTTAGATCAAAGCATATTCATGTATTAGAGTGGCCAGTCAAAGTCCAGACCTAAATCCTATTGAGAATCTGTGGGAAGACTTGAAAATTGCTGTTCACAGATGCTGTCCATCCAATCTGACAGAGCTTGAGCTATTTTGTAAAGAAGAATGGGCAAAAATGTCCCTCTCTAGATGTGCAAAGCTGGTAGAGACATCCCCAAAAAAACTTGCAGCTGGAATTGCAGAAAAAGTTGGTTCTACAAAGTATTGACTCCGGGGGGCTGAATACAAATGCACGCCACGCTTTTCACATATTTGTCAAAAATGTTGAAAACCAACCTGGAGGTGTTCTGTACACAGCTGGTGTACAGAATGCCTCCATAAGTTACATTTACTGCTTATGTGATTGGCTCACTGATTTTCCCAAAAGCCTTCACTAAGGTGCACGTCAGATTTTAGGCACATCCTGCAATATGAATTATATTTTTGTTGAGATACTGTCTACAAGTTATTTACTTCTAAAGCAGAGGTCCTCAAACTACAGCCCGCGGGACGGTTACGGCCTGCCAAAGATGTTTTTCCGGCCCACCGGAAGAAAAATCAGGAAAAGAAAAAAAACAAACAGAACTGACCAGCAAATAGCTAGGCTGCTCGCTGGGTCCTCGACCATGAGGACCAGCAAGCGGCAGCCTGGAAGCCCAGGATTTCACCTGCTGCAGCCAGAGGAGCAACAGGAGAGGAGGAGCGCGCACCAAGCACCAGGTACAGTGCATTGCGGTGTCAGTGTATCAGTGTACAGTGCATTAGAGTACCGTGGATTGCAGTGTCCAGTGCATTACAGTGTACGGTGCATTTTGTTGTCCAGTGCGTTACAGTGTGCAGTTCATTGCGGAGTCCAGTGTGTTACAGTGTACAGTGCAAAATGGTGTCCAGTGTATTACAGTGTACAGTGCATATTGGTGTCCAGTGCATTACAGAGTACATTGCATTGCAGTGTCCAGTGCGTTACAGAGTATAGTGCATTGCGGTGTCCAGTGCATTACAGTGTACAGTAGATTGTGGTGTCCAGTGCGTTACAGAGTACAGTGCATTGCGGTGTCCAGTGCGTTGCAGTGTACAGTAGATTGTGGTGTCCAGTGCGTTACAGAGTACAGTGCATTGCGGTGTCCAGTGCGTTACAGAGTACAGTGCATTGCGGTGTCCAGTGCATTGCAGTGTACAGTAGATTATGGTGTCCAGTGCGTTACAGAGTACAGTGCATTTTAAATATTGTATTGTTTTTTTCTGGGTTTTTTTGCACTACAAATAAGATATGTGCGGTATGCATAGGAATTTGTTCATATTTTAATGACCTACTAACTGCTAAAACCAATGGCCATTACTCCATATTCATACTCCTTGACCTTTCCGCTGCCTTTGACACAGTCGACCACCCGCTTCTCCTCAGTAAACTCCACTCCATCGGCCTCCGTGACTCTGCTCTCTCCTGGTTCTCCTCTTACCTTTCTCAGCGCACTTTCAGTGTCACATACAACTCCTCCTCCTCCGCTCCTCTCCCTCTTTCTGTTGGGGTACCCCAAGATTCTGTCCTTGGGCCCCTCCTTTTCTCTCTCTATACCTCCTCCCTGGCCCAACTGATAACCTCCCATGGCTTCCAATACCACCTCTATGCTGATGACACCCAGATCTATCTCTCCACTCCCCAGCTCACCCCCTCAATCTCACGTATCACAAATCTACTAAGCGACATATCAGCATGGATGTCACTTCACTACCTTAAACTCAATCTTTCAAAAACTGAGCTTGTAATATTTCCCCCCCCCCCCCCCCTGATCCCCCACTCATGACTTTACCATTAAAATCAACAGCACAACCATTGGTCCTTCCCCTCATGTCAGGGTGCTAGGTGTAATCCTAGACTCTGACCTCTCCTTTGGGCCCCACATCCACTCACTGGCTAAATCCTGCCGCCTCAACCTCCGGAACATTTCCAAAATCCACCCCTTCCTGACCAATGACACCACAAAACAACTCATCCATGCCTTGGTTATATCCCGCCTCGATTACTGCAACTCCCTCCTCACTGGTCTACAAGCACACAGCCTGTGATTGACAGTCTCTGATCTGTTCTTGTGTGCTGTGTGAAAGGGGTGTGCCCCTTATCTTCAATCAGCTCTCAGAGCTCTCCTCACCGCCCTCTGTTTTCTGAAAGTTCAGACACGCTTTATAAATTCTGCACTGAGAATGGATGTAGAGAAGAGAATACTGCAGATAAACAGGTACAACTTATGAAGGAGGATTTGTATCATCTCTGTGTATCACCTAATTTTGGGTTTACAACCACTTTAAGGGCTCAGATTTAAATTTTTAAACACAGAATTAGTGTTAATGTGCCGATGGCGCAATACTCTAACATTGATTGAGCTGCTACTACCATTGTCTTTCCTCTGTACCCTTATCACCGGTGTCTCTGGGTAATGTCATTTTTAACCTTTGCTTTTGTATATATATTTATCATTCTGCTACCAGTCTCTGGCTTCTCTATCGGTGTTGGCACATACACAGAGAAGTCAAGGGACTTCATTAGGTGGGTGTTTATTTTGTGTAACTGTTGTACGGGGCATATTTTCTGCGCAGTTCAGGAGTTTGTTGTTCTGCGGTTAGAAGTTTGCAGTGCCAGTCCCTAAACCTGAACGTCTTTATCTGTATCAATCTTTATAAATACGGGAAAGTCAGGACAACCGATGCTCTGTCTATAGACACGGCTGAAGACTCGGCTTCAGTCATTCTTCCCTGCAGTTCATAAACATACACCAAATATAAACGTAACAAAAATACACATCGTAACCCTGGTATCTAAACATAGCACTTTTTCATGTCAAACTCCACTTTGAACATGAAACACTTTACCGCTGTTTTCAACTGAAGAGCGACTCCAGTCAAAATTAGACAGAATTTCCAAGCAACCTGCCCCTGCTTTTGGCTAGACGTGGAAAGAAAAAGTTGGTCTGAAAAACACACGATTGCAGTTTGAAAGTTTGTTCATTTAAAACTGGACATATTTTCATTTACATATATTCCTTTCTAGCCATAAAGCATATAAATCCTCTTTGTGTGCACAAAATGCCATTGCAAACCTAGTTATTACCTTGGAAAAGTAGCAGTGATGTCATCACTGTGCTATATATAGCCTGTGCAGAGAACTGCAGGAGGGGGCGGAGACAAGACCAGTCACCCTGCACAAGGAGGGAGAGCAGCAGTGATCAGTCTTTATTAGGGAACACTCCTGCAGAAAGGTGAAGTAGAGGAGATGTTTCACAAGTGATTACTGCACAGATCTTGAAGAAAAACACAAGGCATCAAAATCCAAGTATAAATACACATAGATCTTGGATTTAGAAAATATTTGTTCAGCCAGATTTCCATTTAAAGGGTACAAAAGTCGGTCCCATAAACAGGAGCGATTTTTCCAACTAAAAGATTGAATGAAGCCACCCAATACCGCTCTTCGATGTAGGCATGCAGACGTGTTTTGTATGAACTTTTTTTACATTTTCCTAAGGCTCCAGTACACTGCAGCTGATAAACTCACGTTTAGTAGCTTTTCCGTGTTTTTTCAGCAGCCCCTGAACTCTCCCTAATATTTTCCTATGTGTCCATGTACACATCGTCGTTTACAGTCGTTTACAGGCAGTTGAGTTTACAATCGTTTTTTTTAACGCACCAAACTTGCGTTCAGGAGTAGATTTTATCAGCGTTTCAAATGCCAAATGCTTGTAAATGCATGTAAACGTGGCTAACCACGTTTGGAAATTTTTTTTAACTCTTCCATTTCCAGATGCTGTCCAAAGCCTTTTTTCATCATGAAAGATGCATGCAAAGCGTTTTCCCGGTACTCAAATGAACCCGGTACACCATACTCTGAGGTTTCGCATGGAAGAAAGTATGTTAGACACTGCTGCAATCATTTCTGCACAGAAATGAGCTGGAACACATCCAAACACCACACAAAAAAAAGACAGCTAATCTCAACAAATACTGCTATATCTGCTTCTGCTCTCTCTATTTCTTTCATGAAATGTCTGAAATAGTTAATTTTTTACTGTTTTTCAGTGCATTCCAGCAGTCAGTTTCCATCATTCAGAAGTTTCCCATGTACGTGGAGCCTAAGGCTGGGTTCACATTTGTGTGAAGCAGAAATTGCTGCAGACCATTTATGTACTCCTCAGCCACCGTCTGGGCATCTTTTGCGAAACCACACAAATATTAAGGCCCAGAGTCTCCCTCTTCCAATACATTCTAGAATTCACTAGAAGGCAGGAGGAAGCAGCAAGTGTGACCCAGAACAGTCAAAGATAATCACACACCACTCCAAGGATTGTGCTACAATAAAAGAGTGATGACAGAAAAAAGTCCAAGTGGTTCAAGTCTGTCCCCTTTTTTTATTATATTTATATGTGTTTTTGTTTTTTTGGGTTTTTTATTCTTTTTTGACTGAGTATAAATCTATGTTTGTCCCAAACATGTATGAATCCACTGATTGTTGATTGTTGACTGACTCACTACCTATCAGGGGCTGCCGCGGCTTGTGGCTCGGCGCAGGCGCAGTGTGCTGGCTCGCGCTGGTGTGCGGGCACTAGGTCCTGGCCGGCCGCGGCGGAGATGCAACTCGCACATGCGCACTCGGGGCCGCTGGTGCGCACCTGGCACCAATGACAGCGCAGGGTGCGGTATTTAAATTCGCCCTACGCTGACACGGATTGCCATTTGGTCTATCCTGTGTTCCTGCTCCTGTACTCCTTGCTATTTGATCATTGCTGACCGTGCTGTATTCTCCTGCTTTGGCCCCTGGCTTGCCTGACCTCTCTCTTGGATGCCCCCCATTGGATCTGATCTTCTGTTACTGACCCGGCGTGTGACCCGACTATTCTCTGCCCGCTGCCTTGTACCTCACTGCTCCCACGGTTACCGGCTCGGCCTGTCTGACCACGCTTCTGCTCATCCATCCATCCGTCCTGCTCGGGCCCATCCGCCTCTTTACATCAGGCTCTCATCTTGCAGATACCTCTGGCGGACCCCTCTCCCACAGGTGGGTGTACTCAGGGGCTGCGACCTGGTCTCGGTCTGCTCCAAGTCCATCCCCACCATCAGGGGCCCTAGTGAACAAGCAGACTGGGACTTAGACTCCGCGTTCTGGGGAATCCTATCCTGTGGGTTGCTAGAGGTCCCGCCAGGTGGTTCATTACACTACCTCTGCTGGGAGTCTATTCCAAGCATCAACTACCTTTTTCCATAAAATAATACTTTCTCAGGTTAGTTTTGAACTTTCCTCCTGCTGGTTTAAGGTCATGTCCCCATGTTCTTGGCCTCATATTGAAAATTCTGTCCTCTTGAACCTTATTCACCCCCTTGATGTATTTAGAGGTTTTAGTCATATCTCCCTTTTCCCTTCTTTCCTCCAGACTGTACATATTATGTTTCTAAAGTCTGTCCTGATATGTTTTATCCCTAAGACCTTTCAACATTTCTGTTGCCCATCTCTGGACCCATTCTATCTATCCTAATGCAGTTGTTGTAAATTACAGTGATTGATTCACCTGCAATTAATGTTTGGTTAATGTAATATTCACTGCTTTTTATATATGCCCATTCAGCATATATATAGCTTTATCTCTGCATGATACAGCCTGGCACCCTAACGATGAAACGCGTAGGGGCATTGCCTGGGAGTGGTTTCGTGTTACTAAGCGAGAGTGGGAGCTGATGGCTGGAGGAACTGGTTAGGCAGTTTACACAATCCATTGCCATCCACCCCAGGGTTTACAGAACAGCTGATACATGCTTATGGTCCATGAGTTTACATGTGAGTGGAATTTTATTTTTAATTTACTTTAATAAAACATCAGTTTTACGCTATTCCAGCTATTATTGTGTTTTACCATATGGGAGACACTGACTTATTTACTCAACAATAGGATGTTAGAGTGAAGTCCTGCTGCTTTGCTGATCAAGCAGAGGAGGTGCATACCTGAGCGCATATTGACCTTTGTGACAGGGGTCAATATAACAAGGTGAGAGCATACCTATAAGTATCTTGACCATTTACACATCTTCAGCACTTGCTGGGAGTTGATGCACTTTGTCTTGCATGGGATATATATGGACTTGTTTGATGGACTTTATGCTATATGACATAGTTATATAGTTAGTCTGGCTGAAAAAAGACAAAAGTCCATCCAGTTCAACCATTAAAAAAAAGTTATAATCCCATACCCACAGTTGATCCAGAGGAAGGCAAAAAAACACAGCAAAGCATGATCCAATTGGTTCCTTCAGGGAAAAAAAAATCCTTCCTGATCCCCTGAGAGGCAATCGGATATTCCCTGGATCAACCCTACCTATAAATGTTAGTTATTGGAGTTGCTTTGTTGATTATGATGTATTGTTACACATAGAGATTGTAAATATTTTGTTTTTGTTTATTTTAGGTAATTTTTATCACATTATGCTCACAGCTAATTTGCCTAAAACTGATGCGCAAAACAATTGCACATTTAAATTCAAACATAAACTTTTTTTTTTCTTTTTTTACACGATGTGTATGTAGTTTAAATGGCACAATTCTTGCTATCATGGCCAAAGTCCCCGCACCGGATTTGGAAAACACAAAAATAATGCAGACATTGATGGGTGATGTATTCATACATCCATTTATTTTTCCGCTAGAACGCCTGTGATTTGCCGTTAAATGCATCTTTCTCCCATTCTGTATGAAAACAATGATGAGGCATTTAAATTCCAATTGAGTAAGTCTGCAGTAAAGAGTAGCTGTAGCTAGCACAGCCAGCACAATGGAGACCCAGGACAGGGGACACAGGTTCATGGCCCCCTGGGAAGGGGCTGCAAGTTTACCGCATGCATTCCCATCTCCCTAGTGATACCAATCAGGAGAATGAAGGGAGGGGTTAAAAGGGTGTTTAAATAAAGAAAGAGGGAAATGAATTAAGTTGTGGATTGGAAGACAAGGATAAGCTATACAAGTGCGCTTTTAAATAGCTGTGAAATCTGGAATTGAGCCATCACAACACGTCCCATTGGCCTGTGAACCAGGCACCTGATTCTTCTCCGTAGGCTGCGTGCTCAGACTCGGAATTTGGGCCTGACTGTCAGCGACTCTTCGTGCTGGTCTTCCTGCTTCTTGTATTTAAGGATCCTCTTTGAATAGTGGAGAGCAAGGAGCTCAGGACGCTGACAGATGAGCCAACCAGATGCTCACACTTAGGAAGATCTGCCTGACCCCGCAGGCTTTCTCTGTGTCATTGTGGTCAGCGAGGGCTTTGTGGGCTCTGCAGCTATTTGTGTTTAGAAAGTAGCGTGGGGAAGAGAAAGGCCATCTGGCTGAATTTACTTAACGCCGCTCTGTCCAGTTTTCCCAGAAAAGTGAAATTCAATTAAATCGGGAAAGCTCTGTATGTCATTAGAGCAGGGTGTGAAATTCAAGGAGTTTGCAGAATGCATAAAATTCACTTATGGGCCCATTTAGTAAAGGTTCCTGGACAAAGGAGGATTAACGGTCAACAATTAGTACTCTTCTTCTTAGATATTACTTAGATGGAGTGGAAAATCTGATCCAATGTTGATGAGAGTGACCCATTTATGCAGTTATTGTAAATTTGTTCTTTTTGAACCCTAATCTGAAAGTGTTCAAGGGCTGATGAATGACCAGATCGTTTAGATATTTTTATTAATATTATATAACACCAACAATTTACATATAGTACATTCACATCAGTCCCTATCCTCAAAGAGCTTACAAATTCAATCTAAGGATTATTATTATTATACAGGATTTATATAGCGCCAACAGTTTGCTCAGCGCTTTACAATGCAACAATACAGTTCAATACAAGAGGGATAGGAGCAGGGGCGGACTGACAACTCATGGGGCCCCCAGGCAATATTGGATCATGGGACCCCTATATCCTTGCCCAAGCTCAAAAAAGCCTAGGAAAAAGCTACCACGGGCATCTCATGGGGCCCCCTACTGACCCCGGGCCCTTGGGCAGTGCCCGAGTTTCCAAATGGTCAGTCCGCCCCGGGTTAGGAGGGCCCTGGTCCTTGGAACTTGCAATCTAAGAGATGCATACATACACGTACTAGGGCTAATTTGCCAACCAGCGTCTTTCCAATGTGGAAGGAAACCCATGCAACCACAAGAAGAATGCGCAAATTCCATGCAAGTAGAGACCTGGTCAGGGGTGGACTGACCCGGGTGCTTTGGTTCCCCATAAAAAGGCCGCTTTTGCTGCAGATTTTTTTTTATTAAATAATGAACACCTGAAGAGAAGGGGTGGAGTGACCTTTCTGGCACATGCTTCCCTTGTCCTTTTGGCAGATTGCACTGAGATCTTGCCCTTTGCCTGCCCTGTCAAAATTATTGTTGCTAAGACCACGTAACATCTTAACAACCATGAAGTGCATGCACAGGCTCCACATCAGAGGAGGAGGATGTGACGTCCTCCTCCTGTCCAGACTTTCTCCACCTCCCTTTCGCTGGACCAGCAGTGAGACATGCTGCTCAGACACCGGAGGGGGACCAGCCAGGAGGACATTATTGTAAGGGGAGAGTGGGGAGGGGCAAGATGTAGGGCAATCAGGGAGCAAGTGTATAGGGGTGGCAGGCTGCCGCTGTTGTCTCTTTGTGCTGTATGTGGGGGTCTGGGGGACTGATAGCAGCCCGCTATGCAGGCATTTGGAGTGCTGTTGTAGGGGGACTGAGGAATGGCAGCCCGCTATGCTGGGACTTGTAGTACCCTCTGTGGGGGACTATGATATGGCAGCCTACCAGGCCTGGACTGGGACAAAAAATAGGCATTTCAGACTGAGCAGCCCCAAGCCCAGGGACCCTTTCCTCAGAGCCCAGTGGCAGAACGTCAGAGCCTGGTCGCAAGAGAGACCTTTGCGACCCTGGTAGTTCCGCCACTAGTGTCAGTAGGTTTTTATTTTCATTTAATTTTTTTACAATTCTATTATTTTTTTACATTTTTTGTATGAAAAAAAAGAAAGAAAGAAAGAAGACACAAGGTTGGCGGGGAGTGTGGGTGGGGCAGACACAGGAGGAGAGGGAGGAGAGGGTGGGAGGAGGAGGGGCAGAACCAGCTTTCTCTCTCCTCTCTGTTCTGTGGTGGGCATGGAACTGTCAGCACTGGGGGGCGGAATATGCTGACAGATCCCCTACAGCAGTGCTGCAGGAGATGGGGGGAGGCAAACACGGGGGGGGAGCACAGGAGATGCATAGGATGGACAGCCAGGCGGCACATAGAGGTACCGAGAAATGTTCCTCCCGGCTGCCCCTCCTATCCAGGTGGCCCAGGCCCACCGGGCAAATGCCGGTGTGCCCTATGGCCAGTCCGGGCCTGCAGCCTACTATGCTGGGACTTGTGGTGCCCTCTGTAGGGGACTGAGGAATGGTAGCCTGCTGTGCTGGGACTTGTAGCGCCCTAGACTGTGAGAGACTAAGGAATCCTAAAATCCCCCACAGAGGGCACTACAAGTCCCAATCTCTGGGCTGCAGTCACTCACTGACGTCTTTGAGTACAATGCAGGACCAATAGTACTGCATTGTATGTGAAGACAGTGAGGGTGCATCCATAACCTGGGGCATCAGAGATAAGAGGTGTGAACCAGAACCTGCTGAAGCAGTAATATGGTAAATGTTACACCTGATTGTTCTGCCCTCAAACATAATGAGCAGCTAAACCACTACAAGGGTAGATTTTCTAAGAATTCCACAATTCAGCTTTAAAATCCTTAGAACTTTTTGGGCAAAAAAAATAAAAAAATACAACAGAAAGTGTGTTGTATCCAAGAAGGATAATTGCTCCAAAGGGGGACACATGATTCTTGTAATTATAACTATAAGATTTTGGATTTCACATCACTCGGGCTTGTTTAGATGTTCTTTACATTTTTAGATACCATGGACGTCCATTAACAGGCCTATTGCACATTTTTGATGAGTTTGCAATGCATTAAAAAAACGCTTTCCAGACGCCTCCTCTGTGTTGGTTTTCTATGGTATGAATTCTTGTACCATCATCTCAGCTAGTAATGCGCTCTAACACCATAGGGGCATTTGTGACTTGTTTACCCAACGTTTACATTGACAAGAATGGAGGCATTTGGGAAGCAGTAAAGCCAACCAAACACTACATGTCAGACTTTGTCATGAAGCGGCGTGCCCATGTGAACAACACTGTCTGCTGCATTACACATAATTGACACAAAGCGTTGAAAGTTTGTGATGGCTTCAAAAACACAGATGAAGAACCTGCAGTTGATGATAGTGTAAACTTAGCCTAAGCGCTCATTAACACGTGAGGCTGGGGGTGGTAAAACCCTGCGGTTGAACCACATTTTTACTGTTCCCCCCCAACTGCTAGCCCTTTTAACTGCAGAGGCAGCAGCCGGGGGTGCACACATGTCATGGCCACAGCAAGAATTATAGCCCCTGTCACTTATGATGAGCCCACCAAACGCAACCCATTCAAGTGAATGGGGCCGCTCTGCACACTAGTGTGTGAGATCAAGGGGTTATAGCAGGCGGTGAGGTGACGATACAATGCCTCTTCACTGCCTGTCAGATGCTTTCTGAAGAGTGCACCAAATTTGGATCGCTCTTCAGAAAGCACCGTACATATGATTAAGCCCTCACTATTCCAAGACAATGGTCACCAGAACAAGTGAATCTCCCCATCAGGGACACAGATGGCAATAACAACCTTGGCTTGTAGTGTAATGTAACAAAAATGGTACAATCAGATTATATAAACCGTGGTCCAAGTATTAAATACAGTTTTGAGATATATTTTAACAAATTTTTATATATTTATTCTTATAAGGTCGATATATTACCCAGAATGTATTGTTTTATTAAAAGTGATTATTATTATTATTATTATTATTATTATAATTAATATTTTTTTCCTTTTTATGAAATTTGTCTGACGTTTTGTATATTAATTTTGACACTCCCAATATTATTTACTATTTTGTTTTAGTTATGACCCCATGGAGGGGATATTGTATTAATATCAAATTGATATAGAAATCTTCTTATTTCTTTCTAGCTCTGATGAAGGAGGGGCTCTTGGACCCCCGAAGCGCATTGGATACTTTCTGAATTGTACCCCTGACTTTTAATGGAATAAGGCTGTATCTGGACCTCAGTGGTGTGATGCTTCCATTTTAATTTTTGTTACATTACACTACAAGCCAAGGAGACCATGGAGATCCTCTGAGATGTAGAAGATGCCTGCCCAGGAACCAGATGATTGACATCAATAGTTTAAAGTGGTTGTAAACCATTACATATACCCAGTGAGGTGACTGGCCTCAAGTGGTTAACAGAGATCATACAAATCCCCCTACATAAATTGTGCCTGTCTATCTGTAGTCTTCTCTTCTCTACATCCATTCAAAGTTCTGAATTTATAAAGCTTGTCTGAGCTTCCAGAAAGCAGGGGGCGGAGAGATGAAATGACACTCTGCATAGCTCAGTAAGGAGAGCTCTGGGAGCTGATTGGAGAAAAAAGACACACACCCCTCCACACAGCTCCCAGTAATGGAGCTGAGGCTGTCAATCTGCTGGAGCTCCCTCCCCTGTCACCATTTTTCTCTTGGGTGTCAGGAAAACTTGTCAGAAGTGCTTCATGCTGATAGCAGAGGAACAAATTAGCAGGCAGAAATGACACACTATAGAGGGATATGCTTTGTTCATATTTCATGTTTGAGGTTTACAACCACTTTAAGATAACAATAGCAGCTAGATAACCCTACAAGTCCAGTACAACCTGGCAGGGGTTCTAACCCAATCTTTAGAGGTCCCCTTACATCTTTCTTCTTCTTGGATACAAATCAATTTCTGAAAAGAGAAGAATCTTGTGGGTAAATGTCATATTTACATTTTGGACAAAGTGTATTGCTTTCTCTCAATTAACATACAGTATGAAAGAAGAAAAAAATGTAAAAAAGTCATAAAAAGCAGATTTTCCGTTGTCATTTTTTTTGTAGAGTAAAGCCACTTGAAATGTTGAGTATATTTTACTTCAGGAGTTCATATGTCAAAACTATAATCCGAGCCAAGGAAATTATCCGAAGAACCCTGGCTGTTAATCACTGGAAGACTTTTATTGATCCATAATATATTTTTATACGGCTTGATGACGAGGCGTTATGTCTGCGCATTTTTATTTTAACAACTGGACTTATGTTCTTCTATGAACGTTTACATCAAGTCTCCCCTCCATATTAGGCCAATGGTGAGTTTGCTGCTCGGATTTTTCCCTTGCACCGTCATGTGACCAGGTGTATCTGTGTCTCATCTGAAAAAATATAGGCGCCGTTTTTTATTTGCTGCTTGTTTTCTCCATGGATCCCATTTCGTTTAGGAGATTTTGATTGTGTATTTTATTGCGAAGGTCTGCCCAGCCTCAGCTATAAACAGAGTAACATTGCTTTGCAAATTATAGGACTCAGTGGGGGGGGTTTAACAAGGCACATACAGTAGGGATCGAACGTTTGGGCACCCCAGCTAAAAATTTGTATTAATGTGCATAAAGAAGCCAAGGAAAGATGGAAAAATCTCCAAAAGGCATCAAATTACAGATTAGACATTCTTATAATATGTCAACAAAAGTTAGATCTTATTTCCATCATTTACGCTTTCAAAATAACAGAAAACAAAAAAATGGCGTCTGCAAAAGTTTGGGCACCCTGCAGAGTTAATATCTTGTACTGCCCCCTTTGCCAAGTATCACAGCTTGTAAACGCTTTTTGTAGCCAGCCAAGAGTCTTTCAATTCTTGTTTGAGGTATCTTTGCCCATTCTTCCTTACAAAAGTCTTCCAGTTCTTTGAGATTTCTGGGCTGTCTGTCACGCACTGCTCTTTTAAAGTCTATCCATAGATTTTCAATTATGTTGAGGTCAGGAGATTGTGAAGGCCATGGCAAAACCTTCAGTTTACGCCTCTTGATGTAATCCCCCGTGGATTTCGAGGTGTGTTTAGGATCATTATCCATTTGTAGAAGCCATCCTCTCTTTAACTTCAGCTTTTTCACAGATGGCATCAAGTTACCATCCAAAATTTGCTGAAATTCTACTCGTGAGATGTTCCCTGTGCCACTGGCTGCAACACAACCCCAAAGCATGATTGATCCAACCCCACGCTTAACAGTTGGACAGAGGTTCTTTTCATTAAATTCTGTGCCCCTTCTTCTCCAAACGTACCTTTGCTCATTCCGGCCAAAAAGTTCAATTTTAACCTCATCGGTCCACAGAACTTGTTTCCAAAATGCATCAGGCTTGTCTATATGTTCATTGGCAAAGTTCAAACGATGATTTTTGTGGTGAGGACGTAGAAGAGGTTTTCTTCTGATGACTCTTCCATGAAGACCATATTTGTACAAGTATCTCTTTATAGTGGAATAGTGTACCACAACTCCAGTGTCTGCCAGATCTTTCTGGAGGGATCGTGCAGTCAAACGTGGGTTTTGAATTGTTTTTCTCACAATCCTGCAAGCTGTTCTGTCTGATATTTTTCTTGGTCTTCCAGATCTTGCTTTAACTTCCACTGTTGCTGATGACTGCCATTTCTTAATTACATTCCGAACAGAGGATATTGACATCTGAAAATGCTTTGCTATCTTCTTATAGCCTTCTCCAGCTTAGTGAGCGTCAACTATTTTCAGTTTCAGTTTTCTAGACAAGTGCTTAGAAGAACCCATGGTGCTGATTGTTGGGGCAAGGTCAGATGAGTCTGGGCATTTAAAACCTTTGAGATTGACATCACCTGGTCTTCCCAGACGATGATTGAGAACAATCCATGACACTGGCAGGTCTCAGCTTGGCAAAGGGGGCAGTGCATGCTATAAATTCTGCAGGGTGCCCAAACTTTTGCAGACGCCATTTTTTTGTTTTCTGTTATTTTGAAAGTGTAAATGATGGAAATAAAATTTAACTTTTGTTGACATATTACAAGAATGTATAATCTGTAATTGATGCCTTTTGGAGATTTTTCCATCTTTCCTTGGCTTCTTTATGCACATTAATACAAATTTTTAGCTGGGGTGCCCAAACTTTCGATCCCCACTGTATGATGCCTCCTGTACAACGTTGGGTTTATTTTATAAGGCAGCGCATGGAGCAACATTTGTAATGCAGTTGCATTTTTATTGCTGGGTTTGTCCCTGTTACCTTTCCTGCTGCATAAAGGAGCGCCCCCAATGGGGCACATCAGTAAAAGCCGTACAGAGGTTCTAACCACATGTGTCAAACTGGCGGCCCTCCAGCTCTTGCCAAACTACAAGTCCCATGAGGCATTGCAAGATTGACAGTTACAAGCATGACTCCCAAAGGCAGAGGCATGATGGGACTTGTAGTTTCGCAACAGCTGGAGGGCTGCCAGTTTGACACCCCACTCTGTAAAAAAAACCCCAAAATTTGGGCTCAGTTCAGGAGCGGACTGACAACTCATGGGGCCCCCGGACAATAGGGGATCATGGGGCGCCTGTGTCTTTGCCCACACTCAAAGAACACCCAAAAAAGCCTATAAAAATGTAACAGGGGCATTTCATGGGGCCCCCTACTGACCCCGGGCCCTCAGCAGTGCCCGAGTGCTCGAATAGTTAGTCCGCCCCTGGCTCAGTTTCACTTTAACTGCTTCAACACCAGCCATTTTTGCCCCCTTCACGCCCAGGCCAATATTTTGCTTTTAACTCTCTCACACTTTGAATGACAATTGCACAGTCATGCAACACTGTACCCAAATGACATTTTTATCTCTTTTTTGGGACATATGGAGCTTTCTTTTGGTGCTATTTAATCACCACTAGGTTTTTTATTTTTTGATAAACAAACGAAAAAGGACAAAATTTGGAAAAAAAATTTGTTTCTTAGATTCTGTTATAAAATTTTGCAAAGAAGTAATTTTTCTTCTTTACTGATGTATGCTGATGAGGCTGCACTGATGGGCGCTGATGAGGAGGCACTGAAAAGGCTGCACTGATGGGTACTGATATACAGTCAGGTCCATAAATATTGGGAACATCGACACAATTCTAACATTTTTGGCTCTATATGCCACCACAATGGATTGGAAATGAAACGAACAATATGTGCTTTAACTGCAGACTGTCAGCTTTAATTTGAGGGTATTTACATCCAAATCAGGTGAACGGTGTAGGAATTGCAACAGTTTACATATGTGCCTCCCACTTGTTAAGGGACCAAAAGTAATGGGACAGAATAATAATCATAAATCAAACTTTCACTTTTTCATACTTGATTGCAAATCCTTTGCAGTCAATTACAGCCTGAAGTCTGGAACGCATAGACATCACCAGACGCTGGGTTTCATCCCTGGTGATGCTCTGCCAGGCCTCTACTGCAACTGTCTTCAGTTCCTGCTTGTTCTTGGGGCATTTTCCCTTCAGTTTTGTCTTCAGCAAGTGAAATGCATGCTCAATCGGATTCAGGTCAGGTGATTGACTTGGCCATTGCATAACATTCCACTTCTTTCCCTTAAACTCTTTGGTTGCTTTTGCAGTATGCTTTGGGTCATTGTCCATCTGCACTGTGAAGCGGCGTCCAATGAGTTCTGAAGCATTTGGCTGAATATGAGCAGATAATATTGCCTGAAACACTTCAGAATTCATCCTGCTGCTTTTGTCAGCAGTCACATCATCAATAAATACAGGAGAACCAGTTCCATTGGCAGCCATACATGCCCACGCCATGACACTACCACCAACATGCTTCACTGATGAGGTGGTATGCTTAGGATCATGAGCAGTTCCTTTCCTTCTCCATACTCTTCTCTTCCCATCACTCTGGTACAAGTTGATCTTGGTCTCATCTGTCCATAGGATGTTGTTCCAGAACTGTGAAGGCTTTTTTAGATGTCGTTTGGCAAACTCTAATCTGGCCTTCCTGTTTTTGAGGCTCACCAATGGTTTACATCTTGTGGTGAACCCTCTGTATTCACTCTGGTGAAGTCTTCTCTTGATTGTTGACTTTGACACACATACACCTACCTCCTGGAGAGTGTTCTTGATCTGGCCAACTGTTGTGAAGGGTGTTTTCTTCACCAGGGAAAGAATTCTTTGGTCATCCATCACAGTTGTTTTCCGTGGTTTTCCGGGTCTTTTGGTGTTGCTGAGCTCACCGGTGCGTTCCTTCTTTTTAAGAATGTTCCAAACAGTTGTTTTGACCACGCCTAATGTTTTTGCTATCTCTCTGATGGGATTGTTTTGTTTTTTCAGCCTAATGATGGCTTGCTTCACTGATAGTGACAGCTCTTTGGATCTCATCTTGAGAGTTGACAGCAACAGATTCCAAATGCAAATAGCACACTTGAAATGAACTCTGGACCTTTTATCTGCTCATTGTAATTGGGATAATGAGGGAATAACACACACCTGGCCATGGAACAGCTGAGAAGCTAATTGTCCCATTACTTTTGGTCCCTTAACAAGTGGGAGGCACATATGCAAACATTTGTAATTCCTACACCGTTCACCTGATTTGGATGTAAATACCCTCAAATTAAAGCTGACAGTCTGCAGTTAAAGCACATCTTGTTCATTTCATTTCAAATCCATTGTGGTGGTGTATAGAACCAAAAATGTTAGAATTGTGTCGATGTCCCAATATTTATGGAGCTAACTCTACTGCACTGATGGACACTAATAAGCTTCACTATTGGGCACTGACTGGCACTGATGGGGCTGCACTGATAATCAGGGTACCAATGATCAGTGCCCTGATTATCAGAGTAAATGTGTGCTTTCACAGGATTACTGGTTATCGCCTTTCCTTTACTCAGCGCGTGAAGAAAGTAAATTCCAATAACTGGCATTTATTTACATGGGAGCTGTGATTGAACACAGCTGATCACATGGTAAAGGGCCGCTGTGATTGGCCCTTTACCACGATCTGTGATCAGCTGTGTCCAAAGGACAAAGTTATTACAGAGTGTGCCCAATGCACCCCTGGGGGCACACAAGGTGGCATAGTTCTGGAGGGATGTCTATGAATCCCCCCCCAGAACTAGACGACCGCGCTGTAGCCGTCTTTTGACTATGGCACGGTTGGAGGTTGTTAAATCTGAATTTGAGCACAAAACCTATTTTAGAAAAAAAGCAACAGGGACAGTACTTACCATGAATGAAGAGTGTTCTGTGTGGTGGTGGCTGCTGTGTTCATATCCCGTGCCCCCAGATATCCCTACAGCACTGATCTTCCATTGTTACAGGGGTCAATATGAGTGGCTGAACCTGTGACAGGCAGTTGGCAAGTGCTGACTATGCCCACCTATTCCTCACCCCCCCTCCTCCATTCATAGAAGCCATATGTTGGTTTCCATATACATCCCTAGCAACCTCTGCCGGTAAAAGTTTTTTTTTTCACAGGTACATGTTCCCCAGGGTAGTGCCCACCCCCTCATATTATTTATTGACAACCTTTACCTATTAGCCCAGAAAATTGATGTTTTTTTTATTTGCCAGCTTTGCCTCCTATTGGTTTCAATAAAGTTCAGTTTCAGCATCCATTCTCTGTCTGCTGAAATTTCCTGCTTAGCTGTATATAATACACCACTACCAATAGTTCTACAAAATGAAACCTACCCAGCATCTTTAAAGTGTTACTAAACCCACAACAGTAACATCACTCTGTATATGCAGTAAAGCATGCTTGTTATACTCACTGTGGAACCTAAGGGGTTAATCCTCTGCATTGTGTAAAAAGGCTGTTTGATTTTGTCTTCTCTGATCCTCCCCTTCTTGTACTGTTCCCAATCCATCTGCTGATAGAACAGAACCTTGGGGGCAAAATGCACATGCCCAGTTTGGTCTGTATTGCTAGAGATTTTTTTTTTCCAGGATGGTGAATGTGATCAGCAAAGGGCCAATCAGCGCTGTCCAGACAGAGGGTCAGGAGTCATGCAGCCTTATAGGACAGTCAGAGAAAAATGAAAATTCCTCCTACAAGCTTTAACCAGTGCTTAGCTGGACTCTGACAGAAGTCACAAGACTGATGAGAAAAGGTATTTAGCAATTTATATTTACTAAAATAATTGCATTTCCATGTTCTGTGTACTGTGGCAGAACAGATATAGTGAATGCAGGGTCCTGGGTTTAGTAACACTTTAAGATAAAAAACCTTCTGGGTGCTGCTCCCCCCTCATCGCCCCCTTATACCTACCTGAACCTCATTTCAATCTAGCAATTAGCAAAGTCAATCCTGGGTCTCTCCCAAAGAACTAAAAAAAAATCTCTAGCAATACACACCAAACTGAGCATGTGCAGAGTGACTCCTGGGATATGTACTATCAGCAGACGGATTGGGGACTGTGGAAGAAGGGGAGGATCAGAGAAGTTAGGATCAAACAGCTTTTTCTTGTCTCCCTGGGAGTGCTGTGAGCTGGCTGTTTTTTCTGGTCCAACGAACCCCTGGCAGGAGTTCTGTACGCTGGCGGATTTCCGTGTCCAAAGGTGAAAGATATATTACCACCGCTGAACAGTATGGTCCACCAGTGAGGGGGATATGATCCCTACATCGCCGTTTGGGATTCCACTTAGAGGGCCCCTGCAGTGAGTGTCCTGAAAGCCTTTTGGCCCCTTGGGGTCTGGGCGCAGAGGTGAGGAGGCAATTTAGCCAGTGTGGGATTCAACAATCATTTACCTATGCACGTTGTGGGGGGTTTTTTTAAGCGTTTTTGTTGGACGTTTTTGCACATGGACTTTATGTCGCATTTATGATTATTTTAGTCACATGTTGTTTATTCCTCATTGTGTTATTGTATTGTACAGTGCACAGTAATACATTCATTTGGTTTCACTGTGCGCTTGTATCACCATTTTCTGTTTTATACTAGTTGCACTCTATATATGTTTGCCACATTTATTTATGGTATTTATATGGTCACTTATTAGTCGTGTTATGTCACATAGCCTTTTGATGCACATTGTGTTATGACTCTTTAGTCGCATGGTCACAATTTTTGGCCTCACTGTGCGTTGTTATTGTCATTCTTCTGTGATAAGTGGTTTGTCCACTTTTAATATTAAGCACTTTATTTTGTATTTTTCACATTTTGCTCCACTTTCTCATCAGTTGCGTTCACGTTATTTCATTTATGTTATAACGGACTCACATGTCCCACTATTACTGTGATTTAGTTCATATTTTATTTTTCCCTGATCATTTCCGTGCGTTTTGCCCACGGTCACGGTTTATTGTCTGTTACACCTTTTGGTCCTCATTTTGGACCTTTATTATTTCACCTTTCCTTTCACTCCCATATTCCTTCCATTTACTGATTATGTTATATTATCTATTGTCTTCTTATCTCATTATTTGTTTTGGAATGTCTGTGGCATTATTGTGATCAGCGCAACATCAATTTTCTGCTCAAAGCGTAATTTTGCGCGTGAACCTGGGGGGAAGGTGCTTTCAATTTCAATTTAATTTTTTTTCATATTTTTATTATTTATTTTATTTAATTTTTTTTTTTACACTATATTTTTATTTTGTTTCATCAACTTTATTCTTATCACAAGGGCTGTACAACATCCCTTGGATAGCATGAGCCTTGACAGGTCCTCTTTTTGAATGCTTAACATGACTTTAAAAATCTACTTCTACTTTCAAAGATCAAAAATGATGTAAAGGTTTTTAAAGATGTAAGAAAAAAACAAATCTCAGAGATATAACTTTCAAAGATAAAAAAAAGTTGTGGTTTCTTTGCAGAGTCTGATGGGGTTATGGAAAGTTTCCACTTGAACCGTATAGCAATGTTCTATCTGGTTTGTATAAAGTTTACATCATGAACACACAAGTCATTACTGTAATCTTTCTGCTACTGTATGTTTTGTTTTCTCTGCTGTTGCCGGCCGACATCTCACATTGCGTTGGCAGGAAGAGCGCAAAAAGTAAATTGTTTTCCGGTCATACAGAACATTGTATATAATTCAGGGATTTGTTTAATTTATAGAAGCTGTTTCCAAACTTGTAATTATTAACCACTTACTTGCCCTCCTGAGGATTTACCCCCCTTCCTGACCAGGCCATTTTATTCATTACGGTGCTGCGTTACTTTAACTGACAATTGCGCGGTCATACAATACTGCACCCAAATGAAATTTACATCCTTTTTTTCCCACGAATTGAGCTTTCTTTTGGTGGTATTTGATCGCCTGTGCATTTTTATTTTTTGCGCTATAAAAAAAAAGACCAACAGTTTTGGAAAAAAAACGATATTTTTGACTTTTTGCTATTAAACATATCCAGTAAAAAAAATAAAAAATCAAATTTCTTCATAAATTTTGGCCAAAATGTATTCTGCTACATATCTTTGCTTAAAAAAAATCCCAATATGTGTAAATTAATTGGTTTATGTGAAAGTTATAGCGTTTACAAATGGCAGTATATATAGTGGGATTTTTTTTTCATTTTTACTAGTAATGGTGGCGATCAGCAACTTATAGCGGGACTGAGGCGGACATTCTGACACTAGGGGGAACTGACTTGGAGTCATTGACATCCCCAGCGACACCTATACAGTGATCAGTACTAAAAAAAGCACTGACACTGTACTAATAGCACTGGGCAAGAAGAGGTTAACATGAGGGGCTATCAAAGGGTTAACTGTGTGCTGTTTTACATAGTGCTGTGTTTGTGCTTCACTGTAATCACACTGCTTTGCATGGCTGTGCAGACATGCAAAGCAGTGTGCATGAGCTGACAGGGAGAACTATTGTGTTTACAAACAGTTCTCTTCCCCATTGGAGATGCCTGGCAATCACCAGGCACCGGCAAGTAATCACCAGCAGGGACCCAGTGATTTACAGCCGCGGCCTCGAATGGCTGCAGGCGCCCCCTACCCGCAAATGCGAAATCATGTATATATACATGATTTTGTGCACCCGTGCCGCCCTGTAGCAGTATACAGTCAGGTCCATAAATATTGGGCCATCGACACAATTCTAACATTTTTGGCTCTATACACCACCACAATGGATTTGAAATGAAACGAACAAGATGTGCTTTAGCTGCAGACTGTCAGCTTTAATTTAAGGGTAATTACAACAGTTTGCATATGTGCCTCCCACTTGTTAAGGGACCAAAAGTAATGGGACAGAATAATCATAAATCAAACTTTCACTTTTTAATACTTGGTTGCAAATCCTTTGCAGTCAATTACAGCCTGAAGTCTGGAACGCATAGACATCACCAGACGCTGGGTTTCATCCCTGGTGATGCTCTGTCAGGCCTCTACTGCAACTGTCTTCAGTTCCTGCTTGTGCTTGGGGCATTTTCCCTTCAGTTTTGTCTTCAGCAAGTGAAATGCATGCTCAATCGGATTCAGGTCAGGTGATTGACTTGGCCATTGCATAACATTCCACTTCTTTTCCTTAAAAAACTCTTTGGTTGCTTTTGCAGTATGCTTTGGGTCATTGTCCATCTGCACTGTGAAACATCCAATGAGTTCTGAAGCATTTGGCTGAATATGAGCAGATAATATTGCCCGAAACACTTCAGAATTCATCCTGCTGCTTTTGTCAGCAGTCACATCATCAATAAATACAAGAGAAGCAGTTCCATTGGCAGCCATACATGCCTATGCCATGACACTACCACCACCATGCTTCACTGATGAGGTGGTATGCTTAGGATCATGAGCAGTTCCTTTCCTTCTCCATACACTTCTCTTCCCATCACTCTGGTACAAGTTGATCTTGGTCTCATCTGTCCATAGGATGTTGTTCCAGAACTGTGAAGGCTTTTTTAGATGTCGTTTGGCAAACTCTAATCTGGCCTTCCTGTTTTTGAGGCTCACCAATGGTTTACATCTTGTGGTGAACCCTCTGTATTCACTCTGGTGAAGTCTTCTCTTGATTGTTGACTTTGACACACATACACCTACCTCCTGGAGAGTGTTCTTGATCTGGCCAACTGTTGTGAAGGGTGTTTTCTTCACCAGGGAAAGAATTCTTCGCTCATCCACCACAGTTGTTTTCCATGGTCTTGCGGGTCTTTTGGTGTTGCTGAGCTCACCGGTGCGTTCCTTTTTTTTAAGAATGTTCCAAACAGTTGTTTTGGCCACGCCTAATGTTTTTGCTATCTCTCTGATGGGTTTGTTTTGTTTTTTCAGCCTAATGATGGCTTGCTTCACTGATGGTGACAGCTCTTTGGATCTCATCTTGAGAGTTGACAGCAACAGATTCCAAATGCAAATAGCACACTTGAAATGAACTCTGGACCTTTTATCTGCTCATTGTAATTGGGATAATGAGGGAATAACACACACCTGGCCATGGAACAGCTGAGAAGCCAATTGTCCCATTACTTTTGGTCCCTTAACAAATGGGAGGCACATATGCAAACTGTTGTAATTCCTACACCGTTTACCTGATTTGGATGTAAATACCCTCAAATTAAAGCTGACAGTCTGCAGTTAAAGCACATCTTGTTCGTTTCATTTCAAATCCATTGAGGTGGTGTATAGAGCCAAAAATGTTAGAATTGTGTCGATGTCCTAATATTTATGGACCTGACTGTATCTGCTATAGGGAGGTCGAGAAGCAGTTAACCATAACCGTACCAAATGTAGTTTAATTCTGCACTCCAGGCTCATATAAAAAATTAAAGTAGAACTATGATTAAAGTGGAGTTAAATGGTGTCTGAGCACCAAAAAAATGCTATTTAACCAAACTTCAATGTACTGTGGAGTTGCGGCCCGTGCAGGCGCAGCGACGTACTGATATGTTGCTGCCTGCTTCCAGGTTTAGGGTATGCGCACCCTCTTGCTGATACGCAATTGTACACAGCGCGAATCTGTCAGCAGGTCCTGGCCAATGATTCACAGCTGGTACCTGCTGATCGGTTATGTCCAATCACAGCCCAGAGCTCTGTGTTGACAATCAACACAGGGCTCTGTACAGAGGGAATGATCTCTATGTTGCTTTGCAGGGATAAGAAACAAAGAGATGTCTTAGTAAAAACAGGACATAATACACACATTATGCATTGTTAGGCATGCATTGAACTCCTCCATCACCCTAAATGTTAGCCAGTGTCAGTAGTACAGTGACAGTCTAGTATTATCACTGATCACTGTATTAGGCCTGTTTTACACCTTTGAGTTTTTTATTGCATTTTGCAGAAACGCACTGCTACTGAATTCAGCTGCTGGGCTTCACACTTCCCGCAGTGCACACAAAGGAGGAGAGGGGCGAGAGGAGGAAGAGCAGATCGTCTGTCTCTCTCTCTCTCTTTTCCCATCCATGCGAGGGAGGAGGGAGGGGGAACTGTCAGTGCAGGCTCTGGGCTGTATGAGGAGACGCTTTCAGCTCAAAACCCTGCAACCAACAACCCCACTGGGGCTCCCCCACAGTGGTGGAACGCTAGAGCCCGGTTGCAAGTGAGATCTTTGTGACCCTGCTTTGATGTGACTTTCGATGGGTGTGACTTTGATACAACTTTGGATGGGTGCAACTTTGACGCAACTTTTTTTCTGCTAATAAGTGTGACTTTGATGGCACTTTACAGTCTCTGGTACTCAAGTAGCAACAAAGTCGCATCCAAGTTGCACCAGTTCAAAGTCATCTCAAAGTCACGCTCATCCAAAGTTGCATCAAAGTCACACCCATTCAAAGTTACATCAAAGTCACACCCACTCAAAGTTGCATCAAAGTCACACCCATTCAAAGTTACATCAAAGTCACACCCACTCAAATTTGCATCAAAGTCACACCCATTCAAAGTTACATCAAAGTCACATCATAGTCAAAACTGTTCTATTGGCAGCAAAAAAATGCAAAATGCATCAAACACACGTTTAAAACTCAAAATGCGCCTCAAAACACCCTTGAAAAATGCATCAATAGCAACGTGCAGAGGTGTGAACCTAGCCTAAGCGTCACTGTGGCAGTTAGTCAGTTCCCCCAGCGTCAGTTAATGTCAGATTGTCTGCCGCACTATCGCAGTCCCATTATAAATTGCTGATGACCGCCATTAGTAGTATTAAAAAAAAAATTCCAGTATATGTACCATAGCTTGTAGTCTATAATTTTCACACAAACCAATCAATACTCTTTTATTGGAATTTTGTTTTTACCAAAGACAATTAAAAAGAAATTAGATTTTTTTTTTTGTAATTTTTATACTGGATATGTTTTATAATGGAAAGTAAAAACAAAAAAAAAAATATATATATATATATATATATATATAAATATATATACAAAAATACAATAGTTTTGGTCAATTTTTGTTTTTATCACAAAAAATCAAAAAACCAGTGGTTATCGAATGCCACCAAAAGAAAACTCTATTTGTGTTAAAGTATTATATACATTTTGTTGCATGACCACACAATTACCAGTTAAAATAGTGCAGAGCTAAGTAGCAAAAAATGGCCTGGTCATGAAGGGGGGTAAAACCTTTCAGAGCTGAAGTGGTTCATTCATTTTTAATAGTCACAGTAAACTCCCTCAAAATCACTTTGAATAACCCCCCCCCCCCCCCCCAGTATTTCTAGCTGTGACCATCTTAAGTAAGGGCAAATGGTTCATGTAGCAATTACTTCCTGGAATCCATCTGCCCTTAGCTCAGGCATGCAGGCAGGAGGGTGTGTTTGGTGAGGAAGCCCTTCATCCAGATGAAGGATAATAAATGCCCATGAAGACTCCTGGGATGTATGACATCGTTTTGGCCTAGACCAGAAACCAGAAAGCAAATGAAGGAATGTAAAAAAAAAAAAAGTTTAAATATAATATACCTTCCTATCTGTTTACTAAGGCTAGCAGCATAAGGAATAAAAACAGTTAAAAATAGTTATACACACCGGGATTGGCACCACTGCATTTCTGTCAGATAATACACCCAGAAAATTGTTGCAATTACAAATGCTTAGGCATTCTCATGTTTATTTCTTTTGCTTGTATTGGTATGACACAAAGCGGAGAAACTGAAAGCCAAATCTGACACATTCCACGCAAAACCCCAAAAATGGACTGGATAAAATTATTGGCACCTTTTCAAAATTGTAAGAAATAATTGCATTCCAAGTTGGTGATGCTCCTCTAATTTGTAATTAAAATCACCTGTACAGGGGCAGACTGACAACTGATGGGGCCCCTGGGCAATAGAGGATCATGGGGCCCCTGTGTCCCTGCCCAAACTCAAAAAAGCCTAAGAAAAAGGTACCAGGGGCATCTCATGGGGCCCCCTACTGACCCTGGGCCCTCGGGCAGTGCCCGAGTTTCCAAATGGTCAGTCCGCCCCTGCACCTGTATCAATTAACAGGTGCTGGCAATATAGAAATCACACCATCAAATAGTTAAAATGTTGAAAAATCGACGCAACCTTTCTGAGAAAGAACAGCAGAACATTGTTGAGGATTTGTCACCAAAAATTGTGGCAAAGCATGGACAATCTCAAGGTTACAAGTACATTTACAGAGATTTTAATGTTCCTGTGTCCACTGTGCACAACATTGTCAAGACTTTACAGCCAATTGTACTATTGCTAATCTCCCTGGTTGTGGACAAAAGAGAAAAATTGATTAAAGAATGCAACGAAGTTAGTCTGTTAAAGTTGAAATTTCTCCTCAAATTTACTTATTTGTTTCGTAATTCCCCTCAGTGGCTTCCTAAGTCTTTCTTTGTGAAACTGAATTGCTTATTCTTTTCCTTTCTCTGGGGTCCCAAGCCTCCCAGGTTTTAGTTTTCTACCCTTACTAGACCTACGGGCAGGGGAGGTTTGGCTATGCCAGACTGTTTTCAGTATTTCCTTGCTGCTCAGCTGGTTACTGTACATTGGTGGATGCAGCCAGACCTTACCAACACTTCTATTGTCTTGGAGGCAGTGATTCTACAATCCTTGGAAGTTCTACAATTTTTAGTGTGTAGGGGCTCCAGATCACCACATTGTCTCACCCCATCTATGCGTACCACCCTCTGGGCCTGGGAGTCAGGGCTTAGATTGGAATCTCTCCCCCTTAGCACTTGCTCCCCGCATACCCCACTGTGGTTAAATCCTTCTCTTCCTCACTTCGCCTCCTTCCTAGACCCCCAATTATGGGCTATGTACCATATTAAAACCTTGGAGCACATCACGGGTCGTGGCAAGCTACTTTCCTTTCCCACTCTTCAAGCTAAATTAAATTTTCCCCCGCATTCCTACTTCAGATACCTTCATGTCTTCCATGCCTTTAGAGGTCAGTTCCCTGTTTGACCGCTCTTCCTTTCCTATTCTGAATTGGAGTCTGTCCTTTGTGTACCACACCTGAAAAAACACTTATCGGTATTATACAGATATTGTCAGGAATGGACTTGCCAACAACGGTGGGACTCACCTGCCTTGTGGGCTGCAGTACCAGGGCTGGCCAGCGGGTGCTCTCAGCAATCAGAGACTCACCCCTGCAGTCAGCCAAAACACCTGAAGCTGTTTGCAGGGGTTGTATTTAAGGAATGGCCAAACTCACAGTCAGGGCCTTGGTGTGTGTTTTTCCATGGGCCCCTGTATCTTGTAACCTGCATTCCTGTTCCTGCCTGACTTGTTGCCGACCCTGCCTGATCCTGACCTCTGCTGACTTCTCCTGTTTGATCCCTGGCTTGTGACCCTGACCATTCTCTCCGCCTGCTCCTCCTGTACCTACCTGCCCGATAGTTATCGACCCGGCCTGCCTGACTACGTTTTGCTCTATATGTGTATGTACCTGTGTATCTATATCAGTTTAGGTTTGGGTTTGTTTCACCTTGTTGTATGTATTTGTGTTAGCTTGGGGTTTGGTGCACTGCGTTTATATTTGTATTGTTAGTCTCAATAAATTATATTTACTATATCTGAGCCTACGTTTCCCTGTGTCAGTCCACACACTTCTGGTCACACCCGCATCCCTGACAGATATCTTCTTGTGGAAGCCAGCCCTTAATGGTATCTTTATATCTGAAGTGGAGGACGAATATTCCTAACTTGGATGATGATGATTGGTCCGAGATTTGGGATTATCCCTTCTCTCCCTTAGTTTATGCCAGAGATAAACTGATTCAATTTAAAATTTTACTTACCCCGTATCGGTTACTTTTTCTCCAGCATGCTGGTGTTGTTCTCACAAAGACGGGGAGTTTTTTCATACCTTTTGGACCTGTCCTGCTATTATGTCTTTTTGGCAGGCAGTATTGCATACAACTGAAGAAGTAGTACATATTATTGTTCCCCTTGACCCAAAATTCTGTTTATTGGGGCTGGTAGAACCGTTGGCTCTTGCTGTGGCCAAGCGCACCTTATCAATAGTCCTGTTGTTCTATGCTCGTAAAACAATCACTCTAAGTTGGAAAAAAACGTCTTCCCCTGCTATAACCTTTTGAAAACGACTGGTGAATTCTAATTTACCCCTTTATCAGATTTTTTGGCAGGCAGCATTGCATACAATTGAAGAAGTAGTACGTATTAATGTTCCCCTTGACCCAAAATTCTGTTCATTGGGGCTGGTAGAACCGTTGGCTCTTGCTGTGGCCAAGCGCACCTTATCAATAGTCCTGTTGTTCTATGCTCGTAAAACAATCACTCAAAGTTGGGAAAAACCGTCTTCCCCTGCTGTAACCTTTTGAAAACGACTGGTGAATTCTAATTTACCCTTTTATCAGATTACCTATTCTAATAGAGGATGCACCCACAAATTTTATAAAATTAGGTCATGTTGGCTTGATGATACTTCTACCGCCACTGCGGCGGCTGATGTGGGGAATTGATTGACGGATAGACACCCAGGTGCTATGTCTTTTCTGTTGCGAGCTGGGTTCCCTTTTATCTGTTATGGTCCTGTTATATTGTCTATAAATAATTAGTCCTTTAATATTATATGTGGTCCCCCCTTCCCCCCCCTCTTCTTTTTGTTTTTCTTTCTTGAGTTGTTTTGAACCTTTTGTTGTTTTATGTATATTCTTTTGGGCTTTGACCCTGCCCCTGCATGGGCGTCTGTTGTTTGTATTATGTATGTTCCATATGTTTAAAATAAAAAAAGATGATAAAAAAATAAAAATAATGCAACGAAGGATTGTTCGGATGGTGAATGAAGAACTTTGATCAAATTGTAGACAAATTGAAGCTGACCTTCAGGCACAGGGTACAACTGTGTCAGCTTGCACTATACTTTGCCATCTGAATGAAAAGGGACGCTATGGTAGGAGACCCAGGAGGACCCCACTGCTGACACAGAAACATAAAAAAGCCAGATTGGAGTTTGCCAAAACCTGAGGAAGCAAAAATCCTTTCTTTCTGGGAACAGACAAAACAAAATTACAGCTTTTTGGTAAAGCCCATCATTTTATTGTTTTCAGAAAAAGAAATGTGACCATCAAAGAAAATAATACAGTCCCTACAGTCAAACATGGTGAAGGTTCACAGATGTTTTGGGGTTGCTTTGCTGCTTCAGGCACTGGATGTCTTGACTGTGTGCATGGCATTATGAAATCTGAAGACTACCAAAGAATTCTGGGGTGCAATGTAGGGTCCAGTGACAGAAAGTTGGGTCTCCGTGAGAGGTCATGGGTCTTACAGCAGGACAATGAACCAAAGCACATGTCAAAAAGCACCCAGAAATGGTTTCAGACAAAGTCCCGGAGAGCACTGAACTGGCCAGCAATGAGTCCAGATCTCCATCCCATACAGCACCTGTGGGGAGATCTCGAAACAGCAGTTGGGAAAAGGAATTCTTCCAATCTGAGAGACCTGTAGCAGTTCACAAAAGACGAGTGGTCCAAAATTCCAGTAGAGAGGTGTAAGAAACTCTCTGATGGTTACAGGAAACAATTGATTTCAGGTATTTTTATCAAGGGGTGTGCTACCAAATATTAAATTGAGAGTGCCAATAATTTTGTCCAGTCCATTTTTGGGGTTTTGCGAGGAATGTGTTAGATTTGGCTCTTTGTTTCTCCTTTTTGTGCCATACCAATATTGGTGCCAATATTTTTGACCATGACTGTATGTGATGAAAAAAAAAAGTTAAGAAAAAAAATTATTTTTAATTGCAAAAAAATAGAGTTACACCCAAGCACATAACATCCCCCCCCCACCCCTACATATACACACGTACAAACATAAATGCATGCGCCAGGTGTGCCTATGTGTGAAAACGTTGTTTGAAATATATATGTTACCAGCCTGGGATCTGTCAGAGTGTGGATCCATCATCCTCCACTCACTGCAACTGTCACCCTGCCACTGCCAGCCACAGATACAGTCCGCCCCTGACACTGATTTTGTCTTTAACATTGGTGCTGGTGGTATCTTATGGCACTTATTTTTGCAAATTAAAAGAAATTTAGCAGTTTCATGTTTTGTTGATTTAATTTTTTCTACTGTTTTTAAAAGATTTTATTTATTTGGGGTTTTTTTTGGGGGGGCAAGTAGCTGGTCTTGCCTAGGGTGCAAAATAGTCTGGCACTGGTCCTGCATGCACGTCATAGCGCGAGAGCACGAGACCTCCTTCACTCTAAACTGGTGACCTATATGGAGCTTTTGAAGCGTCACCTATAGAAAATATAGGGTACTGAAGTTTGTCTCCATTTTACAGGTGCACACAAATTTAAGATTTGACACATCGGGTATCTATTTACTTGGTGCAACCTTGTCTTTTATATTTTGCCACAAATTTGGGTTACTTACTGCATTTGTTTGCTCTCAAAATTCACTTTAGTGTGTTTTTTACTGAAATTTTGTGTTTCTTAGACCTTTGCGGTAATATCATGTGGATAAAATAAAAGTGCAGCGCTACAAACAATGTCCTTATAGCAATTTAAAATGGAAAAATGTGATTGTCCAATGCGGAAATATCAGAAGTGGTAAACAGTTCAATTTATGAGGAACTTCCAGAAAAACATTAGTGTAATCCAATCCAATACCAAGGGGTAGATAGATTGTCCGCTTACCAGAAGCGCAATCTCAATGCGCATGTACAGGTCTCATGTAGCCGAGGTCTCATGTAGGCGCTGCTTAGTAGTACCCAGATGGTCCGTCAGTGATAAGGCGGTACTGGTCTGGTCGGATCACACTGCTCCTTGGGTCCACACAGAGAGCCTAAAAATGCTGGGGCTGAGGTATGGGGACTCAGTGCAGTGAGAAACATAGGTGGGCCGCCGGACCTCCTGACCCGGCGGTGTGACGTCAAGGCGTGCGAAGGCTCCTCCTAGACGCGTTTCGTGTCAATACACGTCTACCGTAGGGATACCAGATACCAAGGAGCAGTGTGATCTGACCAGACCAGTACCGCCTTATCACTGACGGACCATCTGGGTATTAACCAATAATGAACAGCTTGATTTTTGGTTGTGATAATCACATGGTACAGGCATGCACTATGTGATTGCTATAGGCCAATCACAGGTCCCAACAGTAAGCAAGCTGTTTATAAATAGAAATCCATTCACGACTGGTTGTTTACATTGTTATCATGTGATCGCTATAACCAATCAGCGATCACATGTTACCTGTTTACCAATTACAGGTAACTGTAATCCGAAGTGTGCAGTGGAGCAGGGCGCTCCTAACTCCCACAATGATGTGCATGTACATGATTGGGCTTGCATGTGCCACCCTGCCATATTTACCGTGGCGGGCGGCAAGTGGTTAAAGCAAACATGAATCAAGGGGTACTTACCAGATTTTTGAGTTAGACAGAAACAGGAGTGGCTTCAGAGGATAGTCAGTAAAAGGGTCCTAAGAAGTTATCAGTCAGAGAGCTGGCATCTGGAAAAGTTCCCATTCTTTTTCCTTCTCTCTTCCTTAGTTTCGGTGTGATGATGTTGCATTTTGTTGGGGGACAGTTACAGGTTTGGTGTGGATATGTCATAGCAACTGGTGGGGTACAAGATTGTTCAAGGTGGTGATTAGGGGCAAAATGTGCATTGGTATGGACCCATCTTAGGTACGGCTCCCCTTCATTTTTATGGTTCAGTGGCAGAGATATCGGTCATTCATGGTTGTTGGTGCTATTATCTCAGAGTTGGTGTTGTGTGTATGAAGGCCTACCTTTGCATTTCACGTAGGTACTCTGTTAAGTAGAGATGCCTACAATGTCCTTGAAGCTCCATGCATACTGTATTGAATGTAATATGTTATTTGTAGATTTTATTAATAATGGGGTGCATATGATCATTAAACTCCAATTAGTGTCTGGCATGGGTTACTTAAGTACGGATAAGTGGTGGAGTGGTGGTCAAGCAGTATTGGAGACAGATCATCTTTAATAACCTACTCAAGGCTATAGAGAGAAAAATTGCACATTGTCGTGAATTCTACAAAGTGACCCGCATGGCTTATTCCAATCATTTTGCTCCTCTTTATTACTCAGCAATACTTTTTTTCTCAGCATCTGCTGAAAAACCTTATTTAAGGCTATAGGAATGGTTCTGTTGAAAACACCCTTGCCCTACTAAGATGCAAACAAGCTTAATCAGACCAATTTAAAATCTGTTTATCCCGATTCTTCCTGCTTACCATATGCCACTGTTCAAGGTTCATGTTTACTGAAAATGCATTTTTTTTCTTTCTATGACATTAAGGAGAAGAAAGCAAACATAATTCACATTTACAGCATGCAAGCAAAGAAATAAAACCCATAAAACGAACCCATATCTTTGTGCACAGGAAGCCAAGAGTGAGCTGGTTCACAGCTGCTGTCTCAATTATACCGACTTTCTGTAAATCAACATCATTTTGTAACTGTGTTTATATTTCTCCCAATTACAGATAACAGAAAGGTTTGCGGGTCATAATTTCTGAACATATTATATTGTCATGGAATCTTGACTCCAGTTTACATTCCAGAAGTTCATAGGAGTTGAAGTGGTAGATCAGTAAAATTAACATTACATTTTATCTAAAGCACAAACTTTAGTTTTTTGATTGTTGAGGGTTAGAAACTTTATTGTCGTTTGTGTCCCCACTAGGGAGATCCACTTTCCATTTCTTTGGCTTGGACCGGCAACCATTGTCACTGGGTCTGAATATGAAAAAGTCATGCAGAAGAGCCTTCCATTTAAAGTAGAACTCCAAGATTGTTTTTTTCAATCCTCCCTGTTACCATATTGAAGTAGAACTATAGACAAACTTTTTTTTCCATTTTGGATGGAGCAAGGGAGGGCTATAACCGTATCAGATTTTGTTTGTCATCTGTGTCCCATTGCAAAGGTGTCCCATAACCAAACTGGAAATCAGAGGAAATCCCTGCAAATTAAGGGAAATCCTTAGGGACCACCAGGTCACCAGAGCTAGTGTCCCCATTGAAAGATTTCTCCTCTATTAGGCTGACCATAGATGGTTCGAATCTCAGCCGGTTGAGCAGGAACCAGCCAAGACACTGATAAAAACTAGCAAGGAGTCTAATCCCTCTCCACTCTATCCACAACAAAAACAAAGGTTTTGCCTTTAGTTATACTTTAACCGGTTCCCAACCGCGCTATAGCCGAAGGATAGCTACAGCGTGTTTGTGGAATCCTGGGACGATGTCCATGGACGTCATTCCAGCAACCCGCCCCCCTGTGTGCTCCCAGCGGCGCGCACCCGGTGTATTCTATGGACACAGCTGATCATGGGGTATGGTAAACGACCAATCACGGCTGCCTTTTACCACGTGATCAGCTGTGTCCAATGACACGGAGATCACTGGGTAAATACAGTTGCCGGTTCTCGGCTGCACTTTCCTCACGCTGTCACAGAGTGAGGAAAGTACCGCCAAGAAACTGCAGTTGTCAGCAAAGGGATCGGCACTGATCATCAGGGCACTGATCATCAGTGCCCTGATGATCAGTGCCCAGCAGTGCCTCCCACCTGTGCCACCCACCTGTTTCCATAAGTGCCGCCCACCTGTGCCCATCAGTGCCACCCACCTGTGCCCATCAGCACCACCCACATGCCCATCAGTGCCACCCACCTGTGTCTAGCAGTGCCACTCACCTGTGCCCATCGATGTCACCCACCTGTTCCACTCAGCAGGGCTCAACAGAGACACCCACCTTTGCTCTGCAGTGCCAAACACCTGTGCCCATCAGCAGTGCCACCCACCTGTGCCCAGCAGTGCCACCCACCTGTGCCCTGCAGTGCCACCCATCAATGCTGCCCACCAGTGCTGCCCATCAGTGCTGCCCATCAGTGCCATCTATCATTGCAGCATCATCAGTGCCAGCTCATAAGTGCCACTTATCAATGCCACCTCTCAGCGCCTCCTGTCGTGCCCATCAGTGCTGCTTATCCATGCCACCTCATTAGTGCCCATCAATGCTACCTATCCATGCCCATCAGTGCTGCCTATCAGTGCAGCATAATCAATGCACATCAGTGAAGGAGAAAAATTACCTGTTTGCAAAATTTTATAATAGATACAAAGAAAAACTTTTTTTTTTGCTGTTTTTTGTTTATAGCGCAAAAAAATAAAACACCCAGCAGAATTAAATACCACCAAAAAAAAGCTCTATTTGTGTGAAAAGAACTATAAAAATTTCATATGGGTAGAGTGTTGCATAACCGCACAATTGTCATTCAAAGTGCGACAGCTGAAAATTGGCCTGGGCAAGAAGGGGGTATAAGTGTTCATTAGGCAAGTGGTTAAATACAAAAGTTCCGAAGCTTCACCCTCTCTACACCTCAGCACTGTCCCCAAATTCCAACACTGCCAGTCTTCTTCGCACAGAATGACTGACCATTTCCTGTTGTTGACACGTCATCCCCTCACCATGCAAGTTGGGTTCACAGTATTCTAGGACTGAGTGGCGCAGCAGGAATGTACATCTGCCCCCTTCATCACTGCTGAGAAAGAAAAGGGTGATTTTTGAAAACCAGACTGTTTTATTCCCCTCCCCCCCAATCTGCCCAGGATATTTTTCAGTTTTCTGCACAGTCACACTTTCAATGACAATTACTCAGTCATGCAACACTGTGATTTGCTTTTCGCACGCGCTGCCCTACCCATGCCGCCATTGGCGGCTAGGGATGTTAATCACCGGGTCCCACCAGGCACAGCAGAAAAATACAAAGCAGCATGTCTCCATAGTAAAACAGCACACATAGTAAAACACACACAGCACACAGTTAACCCTTTGATCACCCCAGGTGTTAACCCCTTCCTGCCCAGTACCATTAGTACAGTGTCAGTGCTTTTTATTAGCACTGATCACTGTATTGGTGTCACTGGGGATTTCAGTGGCAGTTAGTAAGTCCCCCCCCCCCCCCAGTGTCAGAATGCCCTCCAGCAAGTCCCTGATAGCCACCATTACTAGTAAAAAAAAAATAAATTCCAGTATACATGCTGCCATTTGTAGACGCTATAACTTTCCTGTAAACCAATTAATTTACACGTACTGGGATTTTTTTTAACAAAGACATGTAGCAGAATACATTTTGGCCAAAATTTATGCTGAAATTTGATTTTTAAACTTTTTTTATTGGATATGTTTTACAGCAAAAAGTAAAAAATATTGTTTTTTTTTTTAAATTGTCAGTCTTTTTTTATTTATCACGCAAAAAAGAAAAAAACGCAGAGGTGATCAAACACCGTCAAAAGAAAGCTCTATTTGTGCGGAAAAAAAAGGACATAAATTTCATTTATATACAGCTTTGCATGGCCGTGGAGGGCAAGTGGTTATTCACCACTGGGATTTTTTTATTTTTTGGAACACAAAGGAGAAAAGTCAGAAAAAAGTTTCTGTTATAAAACTTTGCAATTAAATAATCTTTCATTATAAAATGTAATCTGCTATATTTTTTGGTAAAACAAAATTAAATCGGTGTATATTATTTAGTCAGTGTGAACGTTATAGAGTCCACAAACTATGATATATATATTTGAAAATATATTAAAAAAAGACCTCTTTTTGAAAAGTAGACAGTTCAGGGTACTTAGGCATGGTGAGTTTTTTGAAGTTGTAATTTTTTGTCAAAATATTTTTGGAAAATGAAGAAAAATACATAGGCATACTTGCAATTACACCCTAAAACACATTCTGCTATGCCTCCCGAGTATGGGAGGCATAGCAGAATGTGTTTTAACAAAGACATGTGTGAGACTTTTTCAGCCTAGCCTCACAAAGAGGTCCGGAATCCAAGGAGCACCTTTCACATAAAATTTCATGACTATCTATCACATTTTTGAGGCCCTGGAGCATCAGGACAGTGGAAAAACCTACAAAATGACCACATTTTGAAAAAGAAACACCCCAAGACATCTTCTAAGAGGCATGGTGAGTCTTTTGAAGACTTTTTTGTCAGAGGTTTGTTGAAATTCTAAGGGATTTTGAATGAAATTAGCTGAGCTGTTCAAACAAAATTCTACTTGTTTTCAAAAATCTACTTTGTGTTTCATTTCTACAGCCCGTTTAAAGAATCCCCATAACCTACAACATATATCTGTTTCAACATATGGGTTAAAGTATCCAAAAAAAACATAAAGAAAAGGCTATTTATGGGTATTTTTCCCTCTTCAAGAATCTTATCTCTTTGCGCAACAGCATTAAACATAGTACTAAGAACGCCATTAAAAAGTGAAAAAAGGGGACTAGTTACAGTTCCCTGAGAAGAGCAGAATTATTTATCTTGTGCGTTCTTATCTTAGTCTGAACACATTGCAATTTGCAAGCAGTATTTGTACATGCAAGGCTGATGGTTTTCCAACTTTATCTAGAGTGGGATTACTCAGAGAAAGGTCAATAATCAAATCACTAAGAGCATAATACACTGCTGTTTTTAATGGGCCTACATTTGCAGAATGAATAATGGACTTTTTATGTGACTCTTTAACTTATTTATATAGGTATTACATGTGTTTTCTTATAAAGAGCAATGAACTCAGTAAAAAAAAAAAACAAAGGAATAACCATAACCTGAGCAACCCATGTGATTGCTATAGTATCTAGCAGCATAGAAAATCCACAACATAGAAAAAAAAATTACATCCATAATATCTATCTGTAAAAATAAATGGACAACTTAACAAGTTTAAATTAGTTAAGAAGACCCTGTCACTAACATTTCCAATATTTTAGATGTATATGATAGTTCTTAATTGTACAAAGAGAAAATAAGAACATTTCACCACACAATTTTTTCATAAAGAAACTTTAAATAGACTGAGCCACAGCATGTTTTCAGTTATTCAAAAAACTTAAGAGTCAAATATAACAAATTGTGATGACTAATACATATATCTTTTAACCACGTGAGAAAAAACAAATCATGTAAAAAATCATAATGTGTTGAAGCGCTTTTGCTATCCAGTAAACCAACCCAAATGTGAAACTGTGAAAAGGTTAGTACTGTACTGGCCTGTAAATGTATTGCTATCTGTCAAACCTATATGCAAAATAAAGTACAATTTGTACAAACATGACACTACTACAAGAAAATAAATGCAGTGTGTACAATATGTACAAACAGAACACAAACAAAAATAAATAAATGTATGTATGAGCAATGCATTACCAAAAAATGTGTGCAATATCTGTATAAATAATAGAATAATATGATATAATATAATAAATGTGTAAATATTCAGACAGTCCCATAGTGATAACTAAATTCAAATTAAAGTGACACTAAAGTTTTGTTTTTTTATACTTTTTATACACTTTTACCCCCTTCCTGTCCAGGCCAATTTTCAACTTTCAGTGCTATCACACTTTGAATGACAATTGCGCGGTCATGCAACACTGTACCCATATGAATTTTTTAGCATTTTTTTTTAGACAGATAAAGCTTTATTTTGGTGGTATTTATTCACCACTGGGATTTTTATTTTCTTTTTGCTATGTAAATGAAAAAGTCCCAAAATTTTTAAAGAAAGTGTTTTTCTTATAAAATTTTGCAAATAAATAATATTCTGTTATGTTTTTAGTAAAAAAAAAAATAACCCAAATTAGTTTATAACCAAAAATTATAATTTTTAAACATTTTTTTTTACATTTTTATTTTGTTTTTTTATATTATTATTTGTTTTGTTTTTTTACATACTGTCACCCTAGCAGTACAGTGTCACCATGTTATGCACTATTTTGGCTCAGACTGAGGATATCCATATACCCAGTTATAAATATAGAATATCATACCCTCTTCAGTCTATCATGAATGCTGCTGTCAGACTCATCCACCTTACTAACCGTTCCATATCTCCCACCCCTGTCTGCCAATCCCTCCACTGGCTTCCCATTGCCCAACGAATACAATTCAAAACATTAACAATAAGATATAAAGCCATTTATAACTCTGCCCCAAATTACATCACCAATCTTATCTCCGAATATCACCCAAACCATCCTCTCCACTCCTCCCACAACCTCCTGCTCTCTAGCTCCCTTGTCTCCTCCTCCCATGCTCATCTCCAGGACTTCTCCAGAGCTTCCCCCATCCTCTGGAACTCTCTACCCCAATTTATCAGACTATCGCCTACTCTGCTCACTTTTAGGCAATCTCTGAAAACCTATCTCTTCAGGGAAGCCTAACCTGCCCTCAGCTAACAATGGAATCTTCTATTCCTCCTACCTATCCATCCCCCACAGTTACTACCTTTTGTATCACTAGCCCCACCCTCTTAGATTGTAAGCTCCAAGGATCAGGGCCCTCCTAATCCTCTTGTATTGAACTGTATTGTTGCTGTATTGTCTCCCGTTATATTGTAAAGCGCTGAGCAAACTGTTGGTGCTATAAAAATCCTGTATAACAATAATAATAATATCACCATCCTACACTATCCTCAACTAGGAAGTCCGCTTTGTAAAGAAAAGGCTGTTTTGGGACTTTATCTCCATTATCTGAACTTCTGATAAAAAACGGAAATCCTTTACATGCTTACAGATTTGTCATAAATCATTTTTAAAAGGGCAGGTGTGTTTGCTGTGTGCAGGGCCTTTGCAGCATATTCTGGGAAGTGCTTGTACTTCTGCAGTTGAAAGATAAAAAGGTCAGTCCAATGGGCTTTTTGGATTAGACATGTGTGATTTGTTTTGTTCTAAATTGAATATCAGACAAAAAATTTCCTATTTGGAGATTTGGATGTATCAAAATTTCCAAATTACAATAGTAACGAATTTAAATGAAAATGAAATAACGAAACAAAATTTTGTCCGAAATAATGATTTATCCAAATTTAAATTGAATTAGAATCGAATTTGAAAACACATTTGAAATGTAAACATATTGCTGACTACTGCTGATTTACTTCAAAGACTGTGTATTAGTGCTAAAATATACCCATCTTATGACATTTGGATTTTGAAAAGAATAAAACAGAATCGGAAAGAATACAAAATAAAAAGTATAGAATAGAATATAAAATAAAAGAATAGAAAATAATAGAAAATAAAGGAATAGAATATAATAAAATAGAATAGAAAAGAATAGCATAGCAAAAAAAGGATAGAATAGAATAAAAAGAATATAGCCATCTTCTGAAATTCAAATTTTGAATAGATTGGGATAAAAATAGAATATAACCGTCTTTCGAAATCTGAATTTCAAATTTCAAATGGAATAGAATAGAATAAAATAGAAAGAATACAGCCATCTTCAAAAATTTTAATTGTGAAAAGAATACAATAAAATAGAATAGAGTTGCTCAGCGACAGCCCCGAAACCTGACAGATCTAGAGGAGATCTGTGTGGAGGAGTGGGCCAAAATCCCTGTTGCAGAGTGTGCAAACCTGGTCAAGAACTACAGGAAACGTTTGACCTCTGTAATTGCAAACAAAGGCTTCTGTACCAAATATTAACACTGATTTTCTCAGGTGTTCAAATACTTATGTTCAGCAGTGCAAGACAAATACATTCTTTACAAATCATACAATGTGATTTCCTGAATTTTTTTTTTAATTCTGTCTCTCAGACTGGGAATGCACCTACAATGTGAATTTCAGACCCCTCCATGATTTCTAAGTGGGAGAACTTGCAAAATCGCAGGGTGTTCAAATACTTCTGTTCCTCACTGTATATATATATGTATATATATATATATATATATATATAATTGTTTTTGTGCTGCTTTTATTAATCATTAATAACTAATTGACTAGAAAAGAAAAGAATAGAAAAGAAAAGAAAGGAATAGAATAGAACAGAAAAAATAGAACAAAACAGAATAAAATAGAAAGAATATAGCTGTCTTCTGAAATTAGAATTGTGAATAGAATAAATTAGAAAGAATATAGCCATCTTCCAAAATTCAAATTACGAAAAGAATAGAATAAAACAGAATAGAAAAAAATATTAAATATAGCTGTCTTCCGAAATTTTAATTTAGATAAGAATAGAATAGAATAAAACAGAATACAATAAAATAGAAAAGAATAGAGTAAAACAGAATAGAATAGAGTAGCATATAAAATAAAGGAATAGAAAAGAATAGAATAGAAAATAAAAGAATAAAATGGATTGGAAAAGTATAGAATAGAATTAAAAAGAAGCTAGCCGTCTTCTGAAATGTGAACTTTTGAAAGTCAAATAGAATAGAATAAAATAGAAAGGATATAACCATCTTCTTATATTCAAATTTCAAATAGAATAGAAAAAGCTATTCTTCAAAACGAATTTGTATCTATTTGATATTTTCAATTGAAATTCGACTGGAATACTTCTAATCCACTGGAAAATATAAATCTGGTAAAAAATAAATAAAGGAAACTAAACTAAACAAAATAAAATAGCTTTGGGTGGACTGACTTTTTGGCCCCATTTAAATCCGAGCAGTTTTTTTTTTTTTTTCCGTGTTTTCACACATCTTTCTATGTGTGACAATTCTCAGCATCCAGAATCCCATTCTTTTCTGTTGCGGTTGTTCTCTCTATGCACAGCTGATTGAAGCTCAAAGCACGAAAAGGTACATGAACTTTTTTTGAAGCTATGTTCCTCATTTTCATCATAGACTTTTATGGAAATACATGTAAGTGTATTTAACCGCTTCCATGCCGCCCAATAGCCGAAATACTGCTACAGGGCGGCACAGGTGCGCAAAATCACATATATATATACGTTATTTCGCAGTTTGCGGCCTCGGCTGTTAATCACTGGGTCCTTGCCAGTGATTCTCTGCCGACACCCGGCGATCTCCGAGGATTTCTGATGGGGAAGAGACCTGTATGTAAACAATACAGATCTCTCCCGTGAGCTCTTGCACACTGCTTTGTATGGCTCTGCATAGCAGAGCCATACAAAGCAGTGTGCTTACAGTGAAACACACACACACAGCCCCCATAGTGAAACAGCACACAGTTAACCCTTTGATCACCCCAGATGTTAACCCTTTCCTGCCCAGTGTCATTAGTACAGTGTCAGTGCTTTTTATTAGCACTGATCTCTTTAATAGTATCACTGGGGATGTCAGTGACACCAAGTCAGTTCCCCTCCAGTGTCAGAATGCCCTCCTCAGTCCTGCTATAAGACACTGATCGCCGCCATTACTAGTGAAAAAAAAATTTAGTATATATACACCGCCATTCATTTGTAGATGTTATACCTTTTTTTTTTTTTTTTTTTTTTTTTAGCAAAGACATGTAGGCGAATACATTTTGGCCCAAATTTATGAAGAAATTAGATTTTTTTTTTTTTTTTTTTACTGGACATGTTTAATAGCAAAAAGTCAAAAATATTGTTTTTTTTTTTTCAAAATAGTTGGTCTTTTTTTGTTGCGAGGAATGCAGCAAAGTGTATTGACATTAAAAGTTCCACCAAAGTGGCAACAGGGTCTGCACAACATGGCCAGACCTGGCACACCAGGACTTTACAGAAAGTCTTGCAAAACACAGTCTCGGTGTTATAGGAGCTACTCTAAATGGCTTACAATGTCCAGCAACATTTGATGAAGGAGGTGGCTGGAAGGGTCTCTAGCTGGCAGCACAGACGTGCAGTCCCTAATCCGTCCCTCCTCCACTGAAACCTTTCCCAATGCTAGACACACTGTCCCTAGCCAGCAGGTCCCTGTCTCTGACCTAGTCACTTTGCAAATGCACACCAACTGCAGCGGAACAGTGCTATTTATTAGTACTGCCCACACTAAAGATGGCCGCCGAGGTCTACAGGGCAGCAGTGTCCAGGGAGTTGCTGTACTGACGACACCTACAGAGGCCTCAGAGGCACAAGAGTTTATCCTAAATTAAATAAATATTGCGCTATGTGAAACAATAAACTTCATACAACATGCATAAGCACTATGAAGACCTTCATACCTATGAAAGACGATCAACAAACAAATAAATAAATGAATAATGCTGTGCAAATTACACTAATCACAAGCGTACATAAAAAAAACTGTGAAATGTGATCAAATCAGCAAAACAGTGACATGCTGTCCATGTAAACATATAATAAGCCCATATAAGAACAAATTATTATTATTATTATTATTATTACATCGAGTTTATATAGCGCCAGCCAAAGGGTTTGCTCAGCGCTGTAAAATAGAGGGGGGGACAATACATGAAACAGTACAGCAACAACAAACAGCACACGAGGGGTTAGAGGGCCCTACTCTTTCGAGCTTACAATCTAGGAGGGAGGGGGTAGTGGTACAGGAGGAAGTGGCTGTGGGGGATGGAGTGGTAGGAAGGAGAACGGCAGTTAGGTGAGGGTGGGGTAGGCTTCCCAGAAAAGGTGGGTTTTCAGGGAGCGCCTGAAGGTGAGGAGGAAAGGTGACAGTCTGATGGATTGAGGTAGTGAGTTCCAGAGGATGGGGGAGGACCTGGAGAAGTCTTGCAGATGTGCGTGGGAGGAGGAGACCAGGGGGCAAGATAGAAGGAGGTCCTGTGAAGAGTGAAGGGTATGGATAGGGTGATACCTGGGAATCAGGTCGGTGAGGTAGTTAGGGGCAGTGTTGTGAATGGCTTTGTAGGTCAGAGTGAGTAGTTTGAATTTGATGCATTGGGCAATAGGGAGCCAGTGGAGGGATAGACAGAGGGGGGTGGCAGAGGTGGAGCAGTTGGTGAGGTGGATGAGTCTAGCCGCTGAGTCCAGGATAGACTGAAGCGGGGAGAGCCTGCACTGGGGTAGGCCGGTGAGGAGGGAGTTGCAGTAGTCGAGGCGTGAGATAATCAGGGAGTGTACTAGTAGTTTAGTGGTGTCTGGGGTAAGGAAGGTGCGTATCTTGGCGATGTTGCGAAGGTGGAACCTGCATGTGTTTGTAAGTGATTTGACATGAGGTTGGAAGGAGAGGTTTGAGTCCAGAATGACGCCAAGGACTTTGGCTTGCGGGGCGGGATTGATGGTGGTGTTGTTGGTAGTGATGGATAGGATGGGGGGGGGGACAAATGGTGATAATGCTGTAACAGCAGGGGCGGACTGACCATGTGGAATCTCGGGCACTGCCCGAGGGCCCGGGGTCAGTAGGCTTTTTTGAGTTTGGGCAAGGACACAGGGGCCCCATGATCCCTTATTGCCCGGGGGCCCCATGAGTTGAAAGTCCGCCCCTGTGTAACAGGTATAAAGAGGATCCTCCTGCGCTTAAATGGAGTCCTAACCATAAAGCTGCTGACACTAACCTTATACCCAATAAGTGTATGACACAATAAATACCAAAGTGTAGCGCTAACAGAAAACTAAATGATAGCTGGTGAATAATAATTGGTGATAATAAATACAAAATTAGTGCACAATCAGGGGCGGACTGACAACTCATGGGGCCCCCGGGCAATAGGGGATCATGGGGCCCCTGTGTCCTTGCTCAAACTCAAAAATGCCTATGAAAAAGGTACCAGGGGCATCTCATGGGGCCCCCTACTGACCCCAGGCCCTCGGGCAGTGCCAGAGTTTCCAAATGGTCAGTCCGCCCCTGTGCACAATAACCGATCCCCCTGACATCCACATCATTTGAATACACCCATAGCATGTGGTAGACGAGCTGAGATGTGAAGACAACAATGTGAGTGGGCATTTTTTATTTGAATTTTATGCTGGAATAAACAGGTTACACTATGGAGGATCTCTGTGTTTTACTATGATCCGGGGAGAAGCTTGCTATTAGCTGGTTGGAGGCTGGAGAGGCATACCATTATTGAGGAGAAGCCTAGGAGGAGTCTGTCCTTGTAGGATCTGTTGATCCCCAAAGCGAGCTGGCCCTTTGGGGTCTAAGTAAGGAGTTGAGGCGGTATTTTGGCCACTGGAGGATTATCACCTGTTGATCACTTACACATCACTACAACTGCATGAGAGTGAAGTTGGAGCACCACCAAATGTGTTGTTGTTTTTGGGACTTTTTACAGCATTTTTGTTTGCAGTTGGTTTTGCACATTTATAGTGGCATTTCACATTTTTTGTGTATACGGATAACATTTCACATGTGGACAGTATATTCCCAATGAGAGGGAATTCACGTGTTACACATAATCTATCAATCATTATTATATTTAGATATTTATTTATATGTGGATCCCTCTGATGTGGATGTCAGGGGGATCGGTTATTGTACACTAATTTTGTATTTATTATCACCAATCATTATTCACCAGCTATCATTTAGTTTTCTGTTAGCGCTACACTGTGGTATTTAATGCTGTAACAGGGGTGGACTGACCATTTGGAAACTTGGGCACTGCCCGAGGGCCTGGGGTCAGTAGGGGACCCCATGAGATGCCCCTGGTACCTTTTTCATAGGCTTTTTTGAGTTTGGGCAAGGACAGAGTGGCCCCATGATTCCCTATTGCCCAGGGGCCCCATGAGTTGTCAGTCTGCCCCTGTGCTGTAAATCGATGCTATAGGTGCAATGTGGGTAATCTTCCTTTAGATAGTCACCAAGGTATGTACAACACCAAATAATTAAATAGAGGCTTACCAGAAATGGAGACCCCTTAATTATAGGGGGTCCCAACCAGCATTGTCATATGAGATATTAACAGATTCTATGTGCCATGCCTGGAACAGGGATCTTCCAAACCTCCAAACCCAAATGGGAATTCGAAATGCAGTGCCAGATAAAGTCATGGAAGAAAGAACATGCCTCTCATAGTGCAATACGTATCAAAACTCCTTTATTTGTGCAAACAAAATCCTACTTACAAGCTGTAGAACAATTAAAAGCATTCAAATAGACTGTTTCCAAGATGGCCGTCAGCGCGATGACGTCAGGGGGAGGTTCCGGTTTATCCTGTTCTCCGTCTTCTCTACATAGCGACTGCCAAAATAGTGCCACCAGTGCAGGGAGGCCGATATGCACCTGCCTACATACAGCCATGCTATTGTTATTTTTAGCCACGTTCTAACGATCGGGACCCGGGACTCCAGATTCCGGGTCACATGATCACTGTGATCACAGTGATCAGTCATTGTACAGCCCGGCCCCCTTGTTTTTTTTTTCTCTCTTTGAATGGAGGAGAGAGACACATTGTATCTCTCTAACTCATGGCATAGAGGGGAAACAAAATATTTATATATATATAAAAAAAAAAATAAATATTAAAAAATAAATAAAAAATACCTAGATCAAGGTTTGATCTAGTTCAGTGCCAGGGTAAGTGTTTGGGTCAAGGTCAGGGTCAAAGGTCAGGTTTAAAAAAAAATTGGTGTCAGTGTGTTTTAGGTAAAAAAAAAACAAAAACAAAATGTGCGCTATTGTTTCTGGGCTGGACTACAGGTACAAACAACAAATAACATACACATAAATGGTATCGCTGCAATCGTCAAGAGCTGGAGAATTTATTTTGGGTTGTTCTTTGGTGGTAGGTTATGGTAGTAACAAGAAACACACAGCTAAATAAAAAAAAATTATTTTTTTTTTTACTATTTTGGGCCAGTTTTCCTTTGATAATAAATAAAAAATCAGGAGATATCCATTACCATTTACCACCAAATGAAAGCCCAATTTGTCCTGAAAAAAAACAAGGTATAATCCACCTGGATGTACAAAGTAGTTGTGATGCTATGTACGGTTGTACATGTCAAAGTTGCAAAATTGTGCTTAGGCATTTAGATTTGTTTTACCCTTAGGCATGAAGGGGTTAAACAACAATCTCTGTAGGTTACTGCATTGAACCTAATGGCTCATGGTTCTACTTTGCTCGAAGCATGTCTCATACTGACCTTTGGGCACCACTTTCTGTCATCTACAGAGGGTTGCTAATTAAACTGAAGCACAGAAGAGACTTTGTTTTATGCAAAAAAAAAAAGTTCCACAAACACAACAATAAGTCACAAGAAAATTGTCACTATATTTGCATGTATATCGTCAAATCACTGACTCAGACAATGTCTTGGCTCAAGTTTAAAACAACTGACGTTCTGCAACAGAATTCCATTTCTATAGACTTTGCAAGTTCCATTCAATTTCAAGGTGATGAACTCTAAAAGTAAACACAGAAGACATTACAGAAAATCCTGACATGTCTGTGACCTGACTCGTCTGGGGCAACCACAGAACATCACTCTCCAAAGTATAAGTAAACACTCGAATCTCTAAATATTTGGCATGTGTCAAATGTGTCCTTTCAAGGTAGGTGAGGGATTCTGAGGGTAATTCCACCCAGCTTGGAGATCCGGGCTGGACAGGTGTCTAGTGAGGGGTCTACATGACATTTGTTGAGTTTTCATTCCAATAACAGTTTTAGTGAGCACTTGAGCATTTAATGACAGGCTGTTTATCATGGAAAAATTCAACTGCTCACAAACCAATTTAATGTAAATGTTAAAAAGGCTTGGTTATGGATATTCCTTGTGAGAGGTCTGTATTTCCATTCCCTGGAGGGGCTGTTTAAATAAATAACTTATTTGGGGATTAGGACAGACACACCTTTATGAGTAGGAAGGTCTGCTATGGAAATTGGGATATTGAGTTTATTCAGGCCCTGCATGGTGCAGAGGTCACAGCAGTCCTAGGGCCGAATTTGCTCTGGTCTGGCCATCGGTGTAATTCATGAAGCTTTACACAAGTTTAAGGCCATGTGACTGTAATTTTCAAATGTGAATGGAGGGACCCCCACTCTCCAGACCAGCCCATACAAGCAACAGATAAGAGGCAGCCTCAACCTACATATGTCCACTAAAACCACTCAGCCTGATGGTTTTGGCAGAGCTATGTAGGTTGAAGCCACCTCTTATCATTTGCTTATACTACTGTAGCGGTTGGGAGAGCGGCAATCCTTCCATTTATCCTTCCATTTATATAAGTTTGCCTTCTTGAGCTATACATGGACACACTAGCACCCTGTCTTCTGGTGGATCCAGGGAAGCCGTTCCCTTTGACTTTGAGAGGTGCCATAATCATCACTTATCAGGTTGCAGTGTGTCATTTTCAAATCTCACTGAGATAAAAATAAATGTCTCTTTTTTGGAAATAAGGACCCTTATCTTGGTGTCTCAGCTTGGTGAACTAAGCCTCCTGATTAGTTGAACAATGGCCATGCAGTCATTACTATCATGGTCTACACCTGGGGTAGGCAGCCTTAGGGCTCGTTCACACTTGGCTGTTTTACCAACGCTTGCCAAACGCCCCTATAGCATTTGGCAAGCGTTGGTCCGGCGTTTGCGGAGTGTTTTTTAACACTCGGCAAACGCTCCGCAAACGCCGCATGCGATTGCTAGGCATTGTGGGGTGTTTTTAACGCTTGGCAAAATGCCTATAATGCAGTTTGAATGGTGTTACCGCTCCGCAAACGCCCTGCAACTGCGCCGCAAACGTGGGCCGGGCGTTTGCGGAGCGGCACCATAGACTAGAATAGGAGGCTTCAACACCTCCTGACTCGACCAGAGGCGTCCGTTTTGCGGCGACGTGACGCAAACGCTCCCGTTAGAACAGCACCATGTGCTGTAATGTGCAGAATTGGCAGAGGCGTTTGGGAAGCAGTAAAAATGCTTCCCAAACACCTCTCTGCCGCCTGCACACAACGCTAGTGGGAACGTAGCCTTAAAGAGGTGAAGATCTACCTGAACAACATGGAAAAAGTCAAAGATTACTGGCCACAGTGTCACTTACTCCCACCTGATTTAAGCCTCTAATTGCCGTATTACCGTGTCACAATCGCGTGCGTTGCATGGCAATCATGGGTTTAAATCAGGTGGTGAGGAGGCAAGATATCGCCTCCTCACCACCTGTAAAACACACTCAGATCCTTTTCAGAGGAACAGCAGTGCCTGAATGTGCCCTTAGTTGCATTTGGCAGCAGCACCATTAGGCTTCGTTCACACGTAAAGTTGGAGGATGGTAAAACCCTGTGGTTGAGTCAGTTTTACCGCCTCCAATCCCTACCCCCTGTAGCTGCTGTGGCAGCAGCCAAAGGTTTACACATGCTGCAGCAGGAATTAAACCCCTTGATGCTTTTGGCGGGTGCTACAGCCTACCAAACGAGACCCATTCAAGTAAATGGGGCCACTCTGCAAGCACTCTGCAACTGCTTCTGTGGGGGGGGGGGGCAGATGGTGAGAAAGCAACACAACGCTGCCTGCTTTAACCCCTTGTTTGCTGTACTGCACAAGATTGCAGAGCACTAACAGAATGGCCTTATTCACCAACTGCCAAGCATGAGTCATACTTGGCAGGTGCTAAACCCACCAACCATGACAGGGCGTATAACTCCTGCTACTGCAGCTAAAGGGGGTGCAGATGGGGATGGTAAAAACATGTCTTAACTATGGGGTTTTACCACTCCCCAAACTGCAAATGTAAGTGAACCCATACGGTTCTGAGCCTCTATAAAGGCTGCTTTCACGCAAATGTGCTGCGATTTACCTGCACCTTGAGTGCAGCACAGTGCATCTGTGATTTTCCTGGGTTAGCTTTGCCATAGACATAGACTTCTATTATATCCTACAGGTGTGGTGCACTTTCTGAAAGCACACCAAAACTCCTGCATTCAGGAGTTCTGGTGTGCATTCAGAAAGTGCACCAAATCCACATGATATAATAGAAGTCTAAGGCTAAGCACAGCAAACCTGCAGGAAAGCTGCAGGCACACTGCACTGCACCCGCAGGGTTGGTAAATCGCAGCACACCAGTGTGAAAGCAGCCCTGTACTATTATGCCCAGTGTATTGCTTCACACTGACCTGAAGATCTCTTCTTTCCTGCTGTTGGCACCACTCTGGAGACCGCTAGCAAGGATTGCAGTCTTTGATGCTGTGGGATGGTGGGTGAGCAAGCTCAGACCGTGGTCTACCAGTCACCTGGCTGAGATCTACTGGTTGCTGACCCCTGCTCTTCACTACTAGTTATTGTGTTTAGGGCTAAACTCAAAATGAAATGGGAAACATCATGAACAAAGAACAAAACAATACCAGCTCATTACTTTGTTTGATATGCTTTAGTAGAAGCAAGTGTCCATGACCTGCCAAAACAAGAATTAACCCCAAATCATACAGCATCAATATCAAGTAGTAGGAATTGTCCATGGTGTCCCCTAAAGAAGCAAAGACGTTTGCCTTGATATTGAACGTGCAGTTTTGTGGAAAAGACCATAGCATACTTGTATACCACTACCCTCGCAAGGGCCGCTGGATTTGATTGGGTCCGTTTAAGCTTTGCAAGGCCAGGCAACACACATTTTCCACACTTGTACTTTCAGAGTCTGTAAAACAGTCCTTGATCTGGTTTTAGTTGTTTTTATTAAGGGGTCAACAACTTGTATGGGGTCTAGGGGTATATGGGATGCCCAAGGAACTGTAGAACTTGAGGACAACTTCTTAGCAACTATGTACAAAAATGTGGACTAGCAGAAAAATATAGCACTGTCCCTTATTGGTGTACCTCCACAGACCCCAGATGAATCTTCCTCTTCACCCAGCTGTGCTGAGGGTATCCCTGAGCATGGGGGTCCCAAGATCTTGCAGTTAAGAAAAAGACTAGGTGGGTATTGCACTTGACCGCCCCCTCTCCCCTTATCTGACTGAGGGTGTGTAGGAGTTCTCACACTGTCCTGTCCTGTCAGCATGGTGGGTTGGTAGCTGCTTTTAAGCCTTTTTCTAGGCTGGCTCCTTTTCTGCTACTCAGGATGTCCTCCCCAGGAGACTTTGAGCAGTGAAGATCCTCCTGTCCAGTCACCAGCCTGTAGGTATGGTCCCCTCCCCGGGACCCCCTCCCAGGCTCCACACTTTAATCTTTTCTCAATCCATGCCCATCCTCCTGCCAGGGGACTGGCCAAGGTCCCTTAAACATGCAGATCTGGGCTTCCTCCCCTCCTCCTGCCCTGTTCCAGAAAATTCTCTAGTTTCTGGAAAGGTGGGAAGGCTCCAGAAGCCCTGTCCTGTAGAACCTCCCAGTCTGTCATGAGATGAACTCCCGCCTCACTCCCAGGCTGACTCATCACAGGCTGCCACTCAGCCTCTATCTAACAAAACAAAACAGCATTCCATGGGTTGTACCTACTGTTTGACTGCTTGACATTGGCTGTGTTGCTTTCTCACTCGCATGGAATAATCCAGCTATAGGGTGGCCATGGTGATATTAATTACCTTTGTTCCTAGTTTTGAGCAGGATGTGAATTTGGTCCCTATAATTTAGAAGCCAGATCACTATTGACCGTAGTGGAGATCCAGGCAGTAGAGGAAGGGCAGGGACCCTGCTGACCCGTTTGATATGAAACAGGATGACAATTATCGGTGTCAAATTATGTACAAACTCAGTGTTCAAAAAAATTAGTCAGGTCATTCTCCTCCATTTTCTCAGGAGACCCATCCAACCTAATTATGTTACCATGTAGCTTGTTCTTCAGGTTGTCAACCTTGGCCTTCGTCACCCTGACTCTTTGCTCAGACTAGTCTGTATGGCTGATAGCAGATGTATAGTGTCTTCAACCTCACAAACCTTACTCTTGCTGAGCTTTTGCATGTCAGCACAAAGGATATTTAGATCCAGTCTAATCACATTCACATTCTCCATCAGTGCTGCACGTGAAGTGTATTAGCTTTAATTACTCAGACCATGTAGGTTCCGGACCCCCTTCAGCTAGCAGCCAGACTGGTGACCTGACTTTTCTGTACTGCAATTAGGCAGCACAGCCTAGTAATTCCCTGCCCTATCCTGTGATTGGGCAATGAAGGAACAGTCGAACATTGATGAGGTTATTTTTCTCCTTTCTCGTTCTGGTAGGATGATCCTTGTCAGAAGTACTTGTAGTAGAGACTGATTGGCTCCTCCCTGTTTCCGAGTACTGTTGGGATTACAGGAGGCTGATTTTAATGCACATTAAGATTTTTCCATTAGTTTTAATGATTTTGTGATTTGAATGAATACAAGCACACTGGAGAAAGAGAAAACAGGTGGCGCACACACCTAGTGCATCATCCAACGGTTATTGTGAGGAGTGAAAAAATAAAAACATACTCACAGACGAAGCATGTATCTAAAAAGCATAGAAAAATGATGATGGCCACAACGGCAGGCAAGGTGTTCTCACTGTCAGTGCGGTCAAATGGCTGACGCGTTTCGGGGACGAATCCCTTTCCTCGGAGCTAATGACCAGCCTCTGATGCAGATGTGTAATGAATGGAAAGTGGGAGCCTTGCTGGTGAGTACAAGCACACATTAAATAATATTTTTTATATGTGTTGTGAAGACTGAACTAGCCAAAAATGTGCACCTGCAAAAGAAGAGAGAAAATACTTTTCTTATCATTGTCTATTTTGCCAATAGGTACGAGAGCATGCTGCATTGTGGGTTATAGGTCTCCTTGTTTCACCCTAGACCAGCTTTAATTTAAATTTTTGTTAACCCCTTCTAAAAAAGGATTATATAGTGCCTTGAAAAAGTATTCATACCCCTTGAAATTTTCCACATTTTGTCATGTTACAACCAAAAATGTACATGTATTTTATTGGGATTTTATGTGATGGACCAACATAAAGTGGCACATAATTGTGAAGTGGAAGGAAAATGATAAATGGTTTTCAAATTTTTTTTACAAATAAATATCTCAAAAGTGTAGTGTGCATTTGTATTCAGCCCCCAGGAGTCAATGCTTTGTAGAACCACCTTTCGCTGCAATTCCAGCTGCAAGTTTTTTTGGGGATGTCTCTACCAGCTTTGCACATCTACAGAGTGAACTTTTTGTCCATTCTTCTCTGCAAAACAGCTCAGGCTCTGTCAGACTGGAAGAAAAGCGTCTGTGAACAGCAATTTTCAAGTCTTGCCACAGGTTCTCAATTGGATTTCGGTCTGGGTTTTGACTGGGACATTCTAACACATGCATATGCTTTGATCTAAACCATTCCATTGGAGCTTTGGGATTGGGTAAGTGGGATATAGGATGCCCAAGGGAATCGACAACTTCCTAGAACTATTCACAAACTTCACTTTTGTAGCACAGTCTTTTTTGGAGAGCTAGCTAGCGTCTCCACGGTGTACCACCCCAGACCCTAGATGAAATTCTCCTCTTCACCCAGCAATCTGGATGTCTTTTCCTGAGCAGGGGATCTGGCTCATGTCTCTTTAAACAGGTGAACAGTCACTAGCAGAGGACTAATCTGGTTTCTCACCAGAGTGCTCTTTCCTATATATGCCCAGGATATGCAGGTGTATTCACTCAGATCCTCTCCTGTACCGCTTGTGGGTTAGCTGCTGCTACCAGGCCTATCAGCTGGGCTGCTCCTTTGATGCCATACATGTGATCCTCACTCAGGAGGCCAGTGAGTTCTAAGCTTTTCTCCTTTCCAGCTCCAGGCTCGCAGGCAGGCCCCATTCCACTAGGCCTCCTCCCAGCCACTTGCCAAGCCTTCTGTTGAGGATTGGCTGAGATCCCTCAAGAGTGTAGCCAGCCACTCCTCAGATCCACCCATTGCCTCCAAAAGCCTCTGAGCAGGGGGAAATTTCAGAGGGGCTGGCCTGCAGAGCCTCTCATCCCTGACCACAATTTGACCCCTCTGGCTATTTCACCTGAGCTGCTATTCAGCTCCTGTCTAACAATTAGGATCTAACGCCCCTTAGCTAAACTAGGAGGGCGCTACATAAGTAATGTGGCACATCTAGCGTATTTGACACTTAGGGCAGATAGTTTTCCCAACCCCCTACAAAATTATTCTCAGTAATATTCTTGAATTAAATATTAACTCTAGAAAAAAGGTAGACAGTAAAAATGGTGATTTCCTCTAACATTAGTAGTTAGTGTAGAAATGTCCTCTTACATGGGTGGCCAGTGAAAAATTGCTCCTTTCACTGGTGGTCAATCTAGATGGGAGATGTATCCACCATTGCTCACATCTCAAGGTAGTACCGGGACAGGTTCATCTAGCGCCCATGGCAAGAATGTGGAACTGAGCCCCTCCCCCACTGGTATTGCATGTCATAGAATGGGTTTACTGCCCTTTGAAATAGAACCAGAACCGAATTCTCCTGCGCTCTGAGACCCAAGAAGGGGTGGGTAGATGGAACCAGAACTCAAAATTAGACCACCAGTGCATATAGGGTTGTGCAGCTCCAAACAAGGCTGGGGAAGCCCGACCAGTACTGCCAAGCGAAACAAAACAGAAAGCGCACCAACCTTGTGCATTACCTCAGTAAACCACATTTTATTGAATACAGAATGATACTCACAAACAGTGAAGCAAATCAAGCATGTAAGTCCTCAAGGGAACTTTAGAATAGTAGAGCCTGCGCGAGTCCCATCATAGGGGGAGACACTCACGATACAGCTGACGCGTTTCGAAGGGGGTCTCTTCTTCTTGATGGGACTCGCGCAGGCTCTACTATTCTAAAGTTCCTTTGAGGACTTACATGCTTGATTTGCTTCACTGTTTGTGAGTATCATTCTGTATTCAATAAAATGTGGTTTACTGAGGTAATGCACAAGGTTGGTGTGCTTTCTATTTTGTTTCGCTTTACTGCCCTGTATCCATTCTCTGCCCCTCCTGCCCACCCCTGTTCTCGAACCCTGGCTCAACGCACCCCTAGCATTTTCAGGAGGAGCCTTAGTTGATCAACTCTTTTCTGGACAAAAGCAGAGGAGGAGGAGGTGAGAGGGATAAAATACGGTAATGGTTATATGGGGGAGCAGGGGCACAGGATTCCTGCACAGAAAAGAAAATGAAAACAGAGGTCCAGTATACAGAAGGGAAGGGGAATAAGTTTTTTCAGTCAATACAATATTGTTGTCACTTGGCAGCTTCCAGTTTCCCGTTAGCCTTTCTAAGTCTTTTAAGCAGCAGTTTCTTTAGTCCTAGCTTTTATACCCTGAAAATGAAATAAAGGCTGACCAGTTTGGCGTCACAGTGTTTATATAGCTACCCATCTGTTTGTTTGAATTAGCCTCTGCAAATGGTCCCATCAGTGTCATATTGTGGTATTGATATTGGTGTTAGCGATGACATGTAGGTCAGAGGTCGGCGTGTATGTACATTATACAGAGTCTATGGAGGAATGCTGACGTACAGGGCTTGTCACAGTAAAAAGAGGGAAGAGGGAGACCAAAACCAGGGACATATGCTAGGAAACAGCAACATTTCAACTGCAGATATACAAACGAGGTTGAAAGATGGTTTATGTATCCTGTCCTATGCCATTAATGTAGATATATGGATTTTTTTAAAGGTCACTGAATTCTTGAGCAATGTAGAAGCAGCTTAAAATATACTGGGCTATTATTTTACAACATTTAGAAATGACTACTGCTGTTTGTTGTATTAAAGGGTCAGTGCACTCCAAAAACATAGATCAGTCACAAGTGCTCTCTGCTGGACAAAATCACCCACTAGCTTTTCTTACTGCATACCAAGAATTGAGATCCTGCTTGCTTATATCCAGTGATTTCCAATAATCACTATGATCTCAAGTATTTCAGGTGGCCAGCTCAAATTCCCAACCTTAATTTAGGAGGGAAAAGGGTAGATTCTGCTCCCTTTCTTCTTCCCCTGGAATATTGTACTGGGCTGCAGGTATAAACCACAATTGCCAATATATTACAACAGTATTGTAATTATTAAACAACCCTCCATAGGGCTTGTTTAAGTGAGCAGCTGAGGGGCAATAAAAATAGGCAGTTTAGCCATGGTTTTACAACCTCTCAATGACCACCGCCACCCTTAATCTGCAAAGGCAACTGAATGGAATTGTGCACATGACATTTCCACATCAAAATGTATGCCCCCTGTGATGTTCAATGGGCAGTTCTGCTGGCAAACCTGACCCATTCAAATGAATGAGGCAACTGCCTTGAAACTGCATTCAATGCACAACATTGTGTGTGCTTTTGAGGGTTAAAACAGGCTCTGAGGTTAAAACCTCTCAGCCATCTGTCAACCACCTTCTGAAAATCAATCCACCACAGAGCCTGTAAAGTAGAACTGTGGTCAGGCCATGGATATTCAAATATTTACATATTCTTAACAAACAATAAACAAGCACTCACTAATCACTGAAGCTGCAGACATTTTGGAGTAATTCATCCTCAAAGTTTACATGAGAAGCCGTGAAGTCAGTGGGATCCTTAGTACTCTATATGTCATTGCTCCTGTGCAACTGTTCTGTGTTTACAGTATAAAATAGAAGGCTTCAAAAAAGTGGGAGCTGACCTGCTGAAATAAAAGTACATAAAGTGGACCTTCCATGAAAAAGGTCTGCTTTACTACCAGAACCCAGTCATCTTGTTTTCTTTACTTTTTTCTGTAAAATAAATGTTGTATTAATTAGTTTTACATTTAAACTTATTCTGTTTGGAGGGTGGGAGAATAGCAGTAAATCAACCATCCATTTTTCAAGGAAGGTCTGTTTTATTGCCATACATTTTGAGGATGAATTGCTTCATAGTGCCTGTAGTTACAGGTTTCACTAAGGACTCAATTTAATTTACTGCATCTTAAGAATAAGCAAATATTTCAATGTATATATCCTTAATACAGTTCTACTTTAAAACACCATTATTTTTGTCACATCCTACAATGTTTTAGAAAACTGTTATGCATATCATAATATTCATAGTAAATTATCCACATTCATGTCATTCAGTTGTAGTTGATTTCTTTTAAATGAAGAGTTAGAACACAATGTTATGCTTTGTCCATGGTGCTGATCTTGTGTTTTACAGATTTTATTTTTAAATTCTTTAACTTTTTTTTAGCAAAAATGTATCCAACCCTTCTGGCTACATTGCCAGTATTATGGACTGGTATTCTCATAGCAGGTAACAGAGACCCCAGATCCTTCCCGCACAATGCTGATACGTCTTCATGGCCTTCAGTACTGGGGTTACTCTAACAGTGGTCTTCAAGGAAAGTCACATTTACTGAAGCAGTAGCACTGATGCAGAGTCTTGACATCTCCACCGCTTCAAGAGTGTGTTGGTACAGGACAAGTCCATGTTTGTGGGCAGCACAGTGGCTAAATGGTTAGCACTTCTGCCTGGCAGTACTAGGGCCGTTGGTTTGAATCCCAACCATGGCACCACCTGCCTGGAGTTTGCATGTTCTCCCTGTGCCTGTGTGGGTTTCCTCCCAAACTCCAAAGACATGCTGGTAGGTTAATTGGATCCTGTCTAAATTGTCCCTAGTATGAGTATGTAAGTTAGGGACCTTAGATTGTATGCCCCTTGAGGGTTAGGGACTGATGTGAATCTACAATATGTATGTAAAGCGCTGTGTAAATAAACAGCACTATATAAGGACCTGAAATAAATAAATGTTTAACCTTCCTGCCCTTCCATCAGGTTTAAGTAGGTTGTGAACCTTTCCCAGGCAAACTAATGTGTGAATAGTGAGAGAAAAAAAACAAGTAACATTTTTCAGAAATATTGTATTCTCATTTTAACTAAAATAATCCAATGATGTCTCCTTTCTCTATTTCAGGTACCTCTTTTAACTGAATTTTGGCCAGAAAAACAAGAATGGGAAAAAGGGTTCCTCAATCCAAGGTCTAATTGGGGAACTCCATGATGTTCCTTGTGACACACGTCCATCACTTGACCATGAAAGATATCACAACGCAACACTAGATGCCTGCAGCTGATGAAAATCTACAATGATCTTATTACCTGAAATGAGTGTCATCAACTTGTTAAAATTCTTAGTTAATGAGATGTTACAAAGTAAAAATGCTGCAAAGTAAAAATAATAGGCATGCAGAGCACATTAAAGTGACACTAAACTCTGCTTTAAAATATATTCTATTCAAGTATCTATTCTTAAAACCTAAAGCCAAAAATGTAATATATTGCAGTTTACCAATCATTAGATGTTGTGGCTGCACTCATTTTTGTTTTTTAGACTTTCTCCCTTTGTTTTCACCTGGTGATCTGGCCAGTAACACACCTAATGTGTTAGAGGGCCAACATTCTGGATGAAGGAGCACAGCACAGCAGATGAAGGACAGCAGCATTGTCAGTCTGGGGGAAGGGAAAATTAGATTTAACTAGAAATAAAGACACTAACAAACTAAAGCCAATTCCCAGCTAATATTTAATAGTCAGTTACAGCAGTTTTTTTTCCATTTGGGAAAAAGGTTTTACATGAATAAATATAGCTTGTAAGCAGGTGCTTCCAAGGGGTTAATGTTTTTTTTTCCATGCTGGCTCACATTTCTTAGTTATCTGGGTCAAGCCTGCTGTCTTCTCAATTAAAGGATAAGTTCACCTTCTAACAAAAAATAATACATACACATATTTTTCAGGTAAAAATGTGCATTTATTATTTTTTGTTCCTGGAGCCTCTAAAGCACAGGTGTCAAACTGGCGGCCCTCCAGCTGTTGCCAAACTACAAGTCTCATGAGGCATTGCAAGATTGACAGTTACAAGCATGACTCCCAAAGGCAGAGGCATGATGGGACTTGTAGTTTTGCAACAGCTGGAGGGTCGCCAGTTTGACACCCCTGCTCTAAAGCATTGCACTAGTGATCAGCAGATCACTGGTGCTATGAAGGTCTCATTACTTCAGTGAAGACTGTTCATGTTCCTTTAAATGCTCGGTCTGATGTCTCTCTGTGATGCATTGCATGCTGTATCTAAAGAACAGGGCTTGTAACCAAGGAACTGTTAGTTAGAGGAGATACAGTACACTTTATTCCAGCATGTAGTTTGGTGCCTAGCACAGGCTTTATTGCCATTGAGAGGGACAACTGTATAGGTATCCTTGCTTAAATCAGCCAACCAGCCAGGAAATGGGTGACTTGGCGTAGGGTAACGGTTACTTTGGTAGTGAAGGGGTGTTGTCCTTGTCCACATACTAAGACCAGACCTGCAGCACAGTCATGGGAGAGATGCAAAGTGGCCCATGAGAGAGAGAAAGAAAGCACATAGTTACAGAGGTTCATCTCCCATATCCATTAGTAACTGTGGACATGTCACTGGGAGTGAGGTGACAAGTATTGCTGGGTTGGTGGACGTTGGTACAGGCTCTGTTGTACCGATTCCTAAATAATGTGCGCCTGGGAGTGGTGTTCTCTAACTGCGGTAGTGTCCGGAGTTAGCACTATTTATCTGCCTGTGGGTTGGCGGATCTGTAGTGTGTTTCCTTTTATTATACACTGTATATATAAGAAGACTCACAATATTAACCTCCCTGGCGGTATGATTATTTCAGATTTTTGGTGCTGAAAGCGGTACCATTTTTTTGCATGGAAATATGTATTTTTTTTATTGTAGGCTGTAATTTTTAGGAAAAACTCACTGAAATCTGTCCGAACAAGAGTCTAGTAAACATCCCGGGTATGATAAAATTTGAAACACAAAATCATAAATTATAATTTAATAAATAATCATAAAAATAATATAAAAATAATAAAAAATTTAATTCAATAATATAATCAAACCAAAAACACTGAAATGTGAAATATAGCGCCAAGTTCGCACATTGCTGAGCTCAGTTGCAAAATCGTTTTCAGTGTCTGATGACGAATTTCCCCCACGAATCATTATCACTCAATTCTGTAAGTGGTTCTGATTTACTATCGCTGTTCTCTAGCTGATCTAAACCGCTTTTGACCTAAAGGGACACTTTTTGGACGCCATGGACGTTTCTCAGTTTCCAGGCAGAAAGAACAGACAAAATGCAGGCAGGGCGCAGGACAAAGCACTAGGGACAATATGTATGTGAAATAGGTTGAAACAGCAATGTTTTACTGTGTAAAATGAAAAAAAAAAAAAATGACATTTTTTAAAATTTTTAAATTTCCCGCCGGCGGCGGCGCCCGTACGTCCCGACGTCACAGGGACAGGACACAGAAGCCGGATGCCGGCATCGGCCGGAGGAGATGGCCGGGGACGCTGCAGGGGACACATCGTGGGAGCGCAGGGTAAGGTAAGTGAAGAACACATGCCGGAGCAGCGCCGCAGGGTATGCCCGAGTGTAGCTCGGGGTTACCGCTTTTGGTACTGAAATGTTACCCCGAGCTACACTCGGGAATACCGCCAAGGAGGTTAAGTTGATGGTTGTAAGATTTGATTTATAACAGTTTATGGCACAGCTTTATGTTATTAATTATGCACTAGTAAGTAGCTCTATAGTGTGTTTACATTTATTATATGTAAAAGAAGAATTGCAAATTAAGGAGGTGGTATTGATTTATATATGTTTATAACACGTTTATGCTATTATAATTACACACCAGTAAGAGTGACTGAGAGCACCGCAACGCCATTCATTATTAATTTGGGTGATTGCATTGAAGCTCAGGTGTTTTGAATTTTATTATATTTTACATTTTATATCTTATCCTGAGTTTGCTGATTAGATTAGTGGCAGCGCAGGAGTTTTTGGGTCAAACTTTACATTTATTATATTACATTGTAATTGCTTGAGTCATTGGCTGAGCGATATACAACGCTCAAAAAAATTAAAGGAACACTTTTTAATCAGAGTATAGCATCAAGTCAATTAAACTCCTGGGATATTGATCTGGTCAGATAAGTAGCAGAGGGGGTTGTTAATCAGTTTCAACTGCTTTGGTGTTAATAAAATTAACAACAGGTGCACTAGATGGGCAACAATGAGATGACCCCCAAAACAGGAATGATTTCACAGGTGGAGACCACTGACATTTTTTTCCCTACTTATCTTTTCTGACTGTTTTTCACTAGTTTTGCATTTGGCTAGGGTCAGTGTCACTACTGAGGTGATACCTGGACACTTCAGAGGTTGCACAGGCAGTCCAACCTTTCCAGGATGGCACATCAATACGTGCCATTGCCAGAAGATTTGCTGTGTCTCCCAGCACAGTCTCAAGAGCATGGAGGAGATTCCAGGAAACAGGCAGTTACAGTAATCTAGGAAAGCTGGACAGGGGCATAGAAGGTCCTTAACCTATCAGCATTACCAGTATCTTCTTATTTGTGCAAGGAGGAACAGGATGAGCACTCTCAGAGCCCTACAAAGAGACCTCCAGCAGGCCACTGGTGTGAATGTCTCTGACCAAACAAGCAGAAACAGACTTCTTGAGGGTGGTCTGAGGGCCCGACGTCCTCTTGTGGGCCTTGTGCTCACTGCCCAGCACCATAGAGCTCTATTGGCATTTGTCACTAAACACCAGAATTGGCAGGTCCTCCACTGGCTCCCTGTGCTTTTCACAGATGAGTGCAGGTTCACCCTGAGCACATGTGACAGATGTGAAAGGGTCTGGAGAAGCTCTGGAGAACGTTATGCTGCCTGTAACATCATTCAGCATGAGCGTTTTGGTGGTGGGTCAGTGATGGTCTGGGGAGGCATATCCATGGAGGGACGGACAGAGCTCTACAGGCTAGACAATGGCACCCTGACTGCCATTAGGTATCGGAATGAAATCCTGGGAACCATTGTCAGACCCTCCACTGGTGCAGTGAGTCCTGGGTTCCTCCTGGTGCACGAGTATTCAGGCAGTTCCATGAGGATGAAGGAATTGATAACCATTGTATGGCCCCCACACTCGTCTGACCTAAATCCAATAGAACACCTCTGGCTATCATGTTTTGGTCCATCCGACTCCGCCAGGTTGCACCTCAGACATTCCAGGAGTTCAGTGATGCCCCGGTCCAGATCTGGAAAGAAATACCCCAGGACACCATCTGTCGTCTCATTAGGAGCATACCCCGACGTTGTCAGGCATGCATACAAGACATGGGGGCCTTACAATTTGAGTTGCTGCAAGGAAATTTCTGCAAAATGGAGTAGCCTGCTGCATAATTTTTTCACTTTGATTTTCGGGGTGTCTTTGAATTCAGTCCTCTGTAGTTGACAATTTTTAATTCCATCAAAAGATGGGGCATCCTTACGTCCCTAACACATTACCCAGTCCATATCAGTATAGATATCTAGCATATTTTTTCCCATTGAGATCTGATGTGTTTTCAAAGTGTTCCTTTAATTTTTTGAGCCGTGTATTTTATTATTTCTTGATATTAAATTGGTCATTTATAAAATTATTTATTATATGTATTGTTTATTATGGTTAAGCAGTAAAGTGCCACAGTCCTTATTATCCAAAGTTGATGAACTTTTGGTTTGTTAAATAGTTAAAGTGTCTGAATCAAGACGGTATCTCAAATAAACATATTGTAAATCGTTACATATACCCAGTGAAGTGACTAGTCTCAGGTGATATACAGTGATGTAATCCTCCTACATACGTTGTACCTGCTTATCTGCAGTCTTCTCTTCTCTACATCTGTTTAAAGTGCTGAAGCTTGTCTATGAGTTCAGAAAAAAGGGGGCAGAGAGCTGAAATCACACTCTGCAGAGCTCAGTGAGGAGAGCTCTGAGAACTGGATGAAGGGAAGAGATACACCCCCTCCACACAGCACACAAGAACAGAGCTGAGGCTGTCAATCTGCTGGAAGTCTGTCTCCTGTCACATTTTTTCTCTTGGTGTCAGGTAAACTTGTTAGAAGTGATTCATGCTGATAGCAGAGGAACAAGGCAGCAGACAGAAATGATACTTGGTGCTCTTAAGTGAGACAAGTACAAGCTATAGAGGGATATGTTTTGTTCATATTTCATGTCTAGGGTTTCAACCATTTTAGTACTACCAATTCAGTCCCATGCATTTTAAAATTCATATATCTATCTGATTGATCAAGTGTTATCCTGTAATTATAACATCTGAAATGCAAATTTATATTGTAGTACGTGTGACCAAATGTTGAAAAACCTTTTATGTTTACTATATATATATATATATATATACACACACACACTATATTGCCAAAAGTATTGGGACACCCCTCCAAATCATTGGATTCAGGTGCTCCAATCACCTCCATGGCCACAGGTGTATAAAATCAAGCCCCTAGGCATGCAGACTGCTTCTACAAACATTTGTGAAAGAATGAGTTGCTCTCAAGAACTCAGTGAATTCAAGCATTGTAATGTGATAGGTTGTCACTTGTGCAGTAAGTCCATCCGGGACATTTCCTGGCTACTAAATATTCCACAGTCAACTGTTAGTGGTATAATAAAAATAAGCAAAGTTTAAGCAACAGGGAACAACAGCAACTCAGCCACAGATTGGTAGGCCAAGTAAAATGACAGAGCAGGGTCAGCGTGTTAACAACTGTCTGCACAGTCAATAGCTAAAGACCTCCACAACTTCATGTGGCCTTCAGATTAGAACAACAACAGTGCGTAGAGAGCTTCATAGTATGGGTTTCCATGGCCAAGCAGCCACATCCAAGCCTTACATCACCAAGTGCAATGCAAAGTGTCGGATGCAGTGGGGTAAAGCATACCGCCACTGGACTCTAGAGCAGTGGAGACGTATTCTCTGGAGTGATGAATCACTCTTCTCTGTCTGGTAATCCAATGGACATGCCCGGGTTTGGCGGTTGCCAGGATAACATTACTTGCCTGACTGCATTGTGCCAAGTGTAAAGTTTGGTGGAGGGGGGATTATGGTGTGGGGCAGGGACGGACTGACAACTCATGGGGCCCCCGAGCAACTGGGGATCATGGGGCCCCTGTGTCATTGCCCACACTCAAAACACACCCAAAAAAGCCTATAAAAGGTACCAGGAGCATTTTATGGGGCCCCCTACTGACCCCGGGCCCTTGGGCAATGCCCGGGTGCTCGAATGGTCAGTCTGCCCCTGGTGTGGGGTTGCTTTCAGGGGTTGGGCTTGGCCCCTTAGTTCCAATGAAGGGAACTCTTAAGGCGTCAGCATACCAAGACGTTTTGGATAATTGCATGCTCCCAAAGTTGTGGAAAGAGTTTGGGGATGGCCCCTTCCTGTTCCAACATGACTGCGCACCACTGCACAAAGCAAGGTCCATAAAGACATATAGATAAGGGAGTTTGGGGTGGAGGAACTTGACTGGCCTGCACAGAGACCTGACCTCAACCTGATAGTACACCTTTGGGATGAATTAGAGTGGAGACTGTAAGCCAGGCCTTCACGTCCAACATCAGTGCCTGACCTCACAAATGCGCTTCTGGAAGAATGGTGAAACGTTCCCATAGACACCCTCCTAAACCTTGTGGACGGCCTTCCCTGAAGATTTGAAGCTGTTATAGTAGCAAAGGGCAGGCCAACTCAATATTGAACCCTACGGCTAAGACTGCAATGCTATTAAAGTTTATGTGTGTGTAAAGGCAGGAGTCCCAATACTTTTGGCAATATGGAGGTCTTTAACTGTTGACAGACAGTTGGCTACTTCTGCGCACATGCTGACCCCACTCTTCATTTTACACGGAGTTGCTGTTGTTCCCAGTTGCTTCCACTTTGTTATAATACCACTAACAGTTGACTGTGGAATATTTAGTAGCAAGGAAATTTCACGGATGGACTTATTGCACAGGTGACAACCTATCACGGTACCAATTCACTGACCTCCTGAGAGCAACCCATTCTCTCACAAATGTTTGTAGAAGCAGTGTGCATGCCTAGGTGCTTTAGTTTATACACCTGTGGACATGGAGGTGATTGGAGCACCTGAATCCAATGATTTGGAGGGCTGGCCCAATACTTTCGGCAATATAGCATATATATATATATATATATATATATATATATATATATATGTATATATTTGCTCAAGAAAGTATTTTGCTACACAGTTGTTCATTTGTAATTTGAACACTATATAACATTAAATACAAACACAGTTAGTCACCTTTATGTTTACCAGGAGATAAATGAAGCAGTATGCTTATGCAATAAATAAATGGGCAGTTTTACGCATACTCTTTACATATACACACAGTGGTGACAAAGCCTGCCTTGTACCGGTCAGTTTGTTACCTAGTGAAATTTCATTTTATCCCCTGTTAGCCATGAAAAAAATATTTATGGTTTCATATGTAAATCTGGAATTTTCTTAACTGTAATCGCTATTTGTTCGACGATCTGGAGAGATACAGATTCAGCAAACTGCCTTGGCCACAGCTCAGGGTCCTCGCCATACCCCGACCACAGCTCAACTGCTATAATTTTCAACGGCACAGACTGTACTTTATGCTGAACTTACAATCACAAGACTCTCTTTATGTTGGCGGTGGAGGTGAAAAACATAGGAATGCCTTGCTTACCAGAGCTCTCTTGTTTGTGATTTGTTTAGGCAGGGCTTAGTAAGTGTGACCCCAACATGTTGGGCCATCAAAATGCCAACGGAGACCTCACACCTACTTTCATATAAAATAAGGCGAGCTTGTAAATCACACTGCCAATCTACAGCATATATCCCGTTACTACTGAAAATAGAGCAGACAATGCACCTTGTTAGTTTTCAGTTTATTTATTCAGGGGATGATGTAGTTGTTTAAATTTTTGTGGGGCTGGTGTGAAGAAAAGTTGTGTTCCAAAGTCATCCTCCTCAGGCTCATGACTCATATGAACTGTGATATTTAGTGCTGAGGAGGCATAGAAATCATTTTCATAGTTTGAATAGTACACTGTATAAAAAACCACCATTCATGTTTAGAAACAAGGATTATTCTGTAGTAGCATTGTTTTATATCAGGGGTCTCCAAACTGCGATGCAGCCCTTTGTTAGCCCTTGGGGCACTATTCCTCCCACCATTCCTTCCACTGACACCAATGGGGCACTATTTCTTCCCCAGATAACAATGCTGTAGTACTATTCCTCCCACTAATATCAACGATGGGGCACTACTCTCCCTTCTACTGACCACCACGCCTGAGGCCATATTTATTTTCACTGATCCTGGGCACTGGACAATTTCTACCCCCACTGGCCATAATCCGGCCTTCCTAAAGTCTGAAGGACAGTAAACTAGCCCTTTGTTTGAAAAGTTTCTTTGTGTGCTCTTTAGATATTCATCATTGATATAGCCTGCGGTGTTTTATGTGCACAGTTAGATGAAAGCCCTGCTCTGAGAAACCTTTGTGAGAAAAAAAATTGCAAAACAAATAATATAGCATATACAATTGCAATAGGGTTTTGGATGAATTATTAATTCATTACTCATAGATCAGTGCATTAGCAGATCCAAAGGTTGTGGGATTGTTTTAACCCTTTAAACCCCCCCCCCCTCTAGTCATAGCCATCTCTTTTTCTGGGAGTGTCCAAATACTTTCAGTACTGGCCCAGATCCTATGCACATCCCCTCATCTCCCTAAAAAAACCTGTGTAGCTTGCAGGGAAGGAGTGAAGGTGAATACTATACAATGTCAATTGAGTGACAGCTCTGGGGTTGCTGACATCACATCCATGGTGGCCAAACCCAGCAGCAGTCTCAGGGCTTTTGGATGTCTAGACAAGGGAGGATTTTCTAGGTAAACAACACGTATAAAATATGGAAAAAACATATTTTTATAAGAAAGTTTTGTTAAAATGAATGGTCTGGCAACATAGTCTCTTTAAAAGAAACATGTAATGACATAAATATAGTCTTCCATTGCTGGTGACATTACTGCTCACACCCTGATGGCTGCAGAGAAATTCTTGAGGTCAGCATCTTCATTACACTGTGGTTCCTATAGATGTGTATCCAACTGTAAATGGGAATTGTTGTTTTATCCATTAAAATCTTTAGTTTTAAGGGCTCATGTACACTGCAGCTGATAAACTCACGTTTAGGATCTGTTCAGCGTTTTTTTCAGCAGCCCCTGAACTCTCCCTAATGTTTTCCTATGTGTCCATGTACACATCTTTGTTTACAGGCAATTGAGTTTACAGTCATTTTTTTGAACGCAGAAAGCTTGCATTCAGGAGTAGACGTTATCAGCGTTTCAAACGCCAAACGCTTGTAAACGCGGCTAACCACGTTTATAAGCATTTGCGTTTGAATTTTTTTTTTAACTCTTCCATTTCCAGATGCTGTCCAGAGCCTTTTTTCATCATGAAAAATGCATGCAAAGTGTTTTCCCAGTACTCAAATGGACCTGGTACACCATACTTTGAGGTTTTGCATGAAAAAAAAATATGTTAGACACTGCTGCAATAATTTCTGCACAGAAATGAGCTGGAACACATCCAAACACCACAAAAAAAAAGACAGCTAATCTCAACAAATACTGCTTTCTCTGCTTCTGCTCTCTCTATTTCTCTCAAAATGGCTGAAATAGTTAATTTTTTACTGTTTTTTCAGTGCATTCTGGGCATTTTGGAAGGTCTCCTGAGGTTATCTTTAAAAAACGCTTCTAAACGCAAACGCTCATAAACGCACATAAACGCGGTACGCAAATGCGGCTAAACAGGTGTTTTTAAACATACATTTTTCCGGCAGTCAGTTTCCATCGTTCAGAAGTGTCCCGTGTACATGGAGCCTAACACACCTGAACCCTCCCTGTTCTTCTCTTTAACAGCGAGAATCACCACTGGTCTACTAGAGGAGCTGCAGGATTCCTTGCCTTTACCCATTGGATAATTCATTTGGATTCTATGGAAGTGGATGTGTGTGATTTGTTTTGTTACTTCAGAGACTTGGATGTATACAAATCTCCAAATCACAATAGTAACAAATTTCAACGAATACAAAATAAAGTATAACAAAACTTCATTAGTATTCATTAATTTCATTCAGATGACATGATGTGATAGATTGGGCCTTTTATTAGTGTTTGAAGTATCCGAAATAACATAACAACATAAGGATTATGCAAACGTATTTGGATCCATTTCATTTTTATTTTGCATTAACATTTTTAATTATCACAAAAAAATGCACTGCATATAAAATGGAAACATATTGCAATAAATACAGTTAGGTATAAAATGGAAATAAGATGAGGATTCCTATTTAGGCCTCTTTATTGTGTTTGGTGTGGATGGAGGTGGATCCATCACAATCTCCAACTCATAACATAATGAATGAACCCAAAATTAATTTAGTTCCATTTGTTCTTTCAGATCTGTTTCATTTTTATTTTGCATGAACATTTTTCATTATTATTTTAAAAAAAGAAATCAGCTTATTCCATTTCTCTTTGTGGGTTGGACTAGCGGGGATAAGTAATCTCCCCAAAAAAACAAATTACCATATTAAAAAGAATATAGCCAATCTTCTGAAGTATACAAAATGAATTTGAATATATGTAGCCCCGTAGCTGCTTTGGTTTCCTCCAGATACTCCGGTTTCCTCCCACACTCCAAAGACATGCTGGTAGGTTAATTGGATCCTGTCTAAATTGGCCCTAGTACGTGGATATATGTTAAAGTGCAGTGGCTAAATGGTTAGTACTTCCACCTGACAATACTAGGGTCCTTGGTTCAAGTCCCTACGATGGCACCACCTGCCTGGAGTTTGCATATTCTCCCTGTGGCTGCTTGGGTTTCCTCTCACACTCCCAAGACATGCTGGTAGGTTAATTGGCTCCTGTCTAAATTGGCCCTTGTATGTGTATGTATGAATGTGAGTTAGGGACCTTAGATTGTACGCCCCTTGAGGGTTAGGGACTGATGTGAATGTACAATATATATGTAAAGTGCTGCATAAATTGATTGTGCTATATAAGTACTTGTAATAAATAAAAATATGAAATGAATCCAAATATAAGAAACAAATCCAAATATATACAACAGATTCCAAAGACGAATCATGCTAACACAATGAATATAACTAAACAAGGTTATTAACTTAACAAATGAAACGAAATAAAACAATTTTTTTTGTCCTGCACATCTCTACAATGGACCACAGGACTAACAAGGCTATAACTGATATACAGGAGTTTATTTACTAAAGCTGGTTCACTCAGAATCTCATGCATGGTAGCCATTCAGCTTCTGACCTCAGCTTGTTCAATTAAGCTTTGATAACCTGGAAGCTGATTGGTTTCTATGCAGACGTGCACGAGATTCTGAGCTTTAGTAAATAATCCCCACAGTATGTATCGTGTGCTATTTTTATTATGTTTTATAGGCCATCATGAAGAATGTCTCATACAGGAGGTGGGCACAGCAATGTGAACACCTGTATTACTGGGCCTAATATTATTTGTGTAGACTACACTAAAAAAAAGAAAAAAGTTGCAGTTGTATGTTTTTTCCTTTTATGTTCTCTCTAGGTTGTATGCTAGTATATTGCAGGTTTTGTGTTCAACAGTGGTCAGTATGAGTGGTTAGTATGAGTGGTCAGTAAAATGGGTGACTTGTCAGACTTCCAAAAAGAACAATTTGTTGGTTCCCTGTTTAGCTGGAGCCTCCTGTAAACATAACAGCCAAATTGTTTGGTGTGTCAATAGTAACAGTCTCCACAGTTATGACTGCATACACAAAGTATGGCAAGACTTCATCAAGGAAGCATAGTAGTTGAAAACCAAAAGTGAATGACAGGGATGGTTGAACAATAATAAGATAGAGGTCAAATAATACAGACACATTGCAGCATAAGTGGAAGCAGAACTATTTCCACCAAAGCAGGGGCGGACTGACCATTTGGAAACTCAGGCACTGCCCGAGGGCCCGGGGTCAGTAGGGGGCCCCATGAGATGCCCCGGGTACATTTTTCATAGGCTTTTTTGAGTTTGGGCAAAGATATAGGGGCCCCCATGATCCCCTATTGCCTAGGGGCCCCATGAGTTGTCAGTCCGCCCCTGCACCAAAGCAATCCACAGAAAACTTTACATAGCCAACATCCATGGAAGAGTTGAAACCAATGCTAAAATTCAGTTTTGGTTTTTGGACACTCTTCTTATTCACTGATAAAAGTTTATGGATGTTACACCCTCCTAGATAGGTTCTAGATTAGGTAAATTTAGCTCTTAGCTCACTGTAATCAGTTAAGCTACATGTCATTATTTTGATCTGGTCTGTGTCTCACTGGCTGCAGGGATGACTGTTTCCTCCTTTTTTCTGGAGGATTCTGGAAGATAGTAGGCTGTGAGAGTCAAATCAGCAGCTGAATATTTATGCAGCTCTGGCCAATCCCTAGGGGATAGTGCCCAGATGGTGGTTGGGAGGGAGCATAAATAATTTAGAGCCTGGAGCAGTGGGGTTTTGTTTTTCCAGGAGGAGGAAATCCCAGCCTGAGGGGCTTCAGCTGCTCATCAAGGTCCCAGGCATGCTGGCTGAGGGACCTGTTTTGCTGCTCGAGCTGACTGAGGGCATTCTTTCTTGAGAATCTGATCTAAAGTCTTCACAAGAAAGGTGTCTGGAAGATACCAGAAGGAGGCATTTCATTATCCATGGACACTAGTGAGTACAGACTAGTGGGAGAGATCCCAGTGAATGTGTGATGCTGCTCTTTCTCTTGCATTGGAGTGCATTTAGTGCGTTATAAAAAGGGTACATTGTTCATGATGTCCTAGTGTAGCTCAGCCTATTATGCGATGCTTCAAGGACTGTGCTCATATTCTGTAGGAAGAGGATTAGTGTCCTCAAGTTACTTCTTAATGTTGCTGGAGTATCCCAGTTACCCTGCACCCAAGAAAGTTCAAGTTTGCAATAAGGAATCAAAAAACGAAACCCCTAGACTGATCATTGAGCCAAAAGAAGGACTATGACTGTGTGCCTGGCTGCTGGTGCGTCTTCTGGGAAAGAACCGGGACCTAAGCAGCAGGCCCTATAGGGGGTGAGTGCTAGGGGGCATCCCAGAGCACAAGCCACCTAGTATGTAGTATAAATGAGTTCCAAAGTCCTAGAAGACCCTTATGCAACCACACAGCCTGTATAAATGATACATCTGCCTCTGTGCCTGGCTCTCTCCACTTTCTCATTAACTTAAGCTTGACAGCTAGACAACCAGCATTTTCAGAATGAGAAGTCAGCAAAGTTCATCTATGTAAATATTTGAGTACAGATTTCCTTTAAATGGAACTGAGAGACATGCTTAATAATCAACTTGGAGCTTAGTTTAGCAAGAAACATTAAAATGTTTCTTTACATTTTTAAAGGCAAAGTCTAACCACCTCAGCAGTATAACATTGGCTATCCAAATTACTAGTACAATTTCAATACATTTCCTAAATTGACTGCAGAAATGTGTGCAATCTATGTAAAGGACTGAAGAAACCAAGCTTTCTAATGTTCATTTGTGGCATATTAGTTTTTTAATTTGATCTTGGAACGCATACAAGGGACACTAAGTTCAGCATTGCTGAGGGGGTCCATTTTAAGGCCTAGAACCCCTCCTCTTCCTTGATTAAACTGTGAGAATTTTAAGACAACCTGTATACATAATTAGACTTAGAAAATATAAAGTTGCGACCCACCGCACTACTCTGGCACAGCACATTTTTTCCGTATTTTATATACATGCTTTAAAGGCTTTTATAGGCTTTTCCCATGCATGTGAAAGGAAAATCAACACATGCTTCTGATATAATAGGCAGAAAGAATTAAAACATAAAAAAACAGCAAATGATACATTGAGTACACAGAGCTACAAGAATTGAGAAAGTAGTAATGGTCTATAAATAACTTGATAAATATGTGAAATACATTGTATAGCTTGCCGTAACAGATTGGATCACACAGAATTGGTCTGTTTTTAGAAGCACAGCTGTGGTTACTTAATCTTTCCAACAGCGCTGGCACAATAATAGATAACAGCGGGGAGATGCTATATATCATGGAGGGCAGAGGCAGAGGTAACCTGGATGCAATCAGAAGATGAAAATGGTCCCAGGGTGAGCTTTGTGTGCCACCACTGAGTATTGGCACATTCCCAACCTGCATCCAGTCACAACATAAAAACTATGCTTGTTGGCAGTTTTTGTAGAATTGATAGTCAGCAAGGGTAGTCTTGGTGTGTCCAAGTCCTTAGTCCTCCACCTATGCCACAAAAAAGGATTCAAGCACCTAATTCCCCCCAAATACCATGGATAATATAGGCATCTTTGTTCCACAGATTCAACTATTGCACTGCTTTATTCATGTACATTTTATTTGTATTATTTTTTTAGACCCAGAGGAAACGAGGGTACAATGGGGCTAGGCCCAAGTCTATTTTGTACAGAATAAAACAGCATTTCTATGCCATGTCCATCCAGTTAGTTTGAGCCTCTAGTTCTTTTATGGATGGCCTCTCCACTTCTGCATCTAGCAGTTGTTAAAGTGGCCTTGTTGTCACATAAAAAAACTGCCCTACAAGCATCTTGTAAAAAAACAAACAAAAAAAAACCTACTAATTCTTACCATTTTAATTGGCAGTGACTCCAGTCTTGACCTTTTTTGCAGAGCTACTGGAGCAATTGGCATCCAAGACTTCCAAGTGTTTTAGATGAGGCATCCCTTGCTGCTACATGTGTGGTGCTTTTTTCTTGCTTGCTCTATCTGTACTTTGTTCTGTAGTGATACTACAGTCAGGGAATGGAACCACAGCATGCAATGGGGAATACAGCTTCCAACACACGTGAAAGTGCTGAAAACCAACCAATTGCCATACATTGGACTGATAATTATTAGTAGCCTTCCATAGTTCCCAACCATCCCAACTTCTCCCTCTAATGCTAGAGTTGCTTTTCCTCCCTTTTCCTCCTTTTTTTTCTTTCTGCTGACCAATAACACCAGGTATTTTTCTAACTGACCAATGAAACCTGGCATTTTTCTCTGACTGATGCTGTGGAATTTTTTACTCCTACAGGTGTCAAGGCCACTTTTCTTCCAATAATATTAGAACCTTTTTTGTCCTGATGAGGTACAACGTCAGCCATTTTTCTCCCTTTGACCAATGAAGCTGGGCTTTTTTCATCCATTGACCAATAACGCCAGACATTTTTCCTCCCACTGAACACCAACAGTGTGCTTTTCTCCAATTGACCAATGATACTGGACAATGACTACCAACATTTTTTTCTTTCTCTCACTGACCACCCATGCCAGGGGTTTCACTATTTCTATTTGTCCTGTTTACCATTATCATTGAAACTGAAAGGTAACAAAAAAAATGTTGGGTTGTCTCCAGAAGAGTATCAGAGGGGAAATCTCCCACTGGGGACACTAGTTCTGGTGACAGCCAGGGATTCCCTCACTTTGGAGGGATTTCCTTTCACTTCCTGTTTTGACTATGGGGTGGGAAGTGAAAAGACATCTCCCCAATGACACAGAAGGCACAAAAAACTGACAGGGGTTAATGAGAAAAATCTTTTGCCTTTAGTTCTACTTTAAAGTGATTGTAAGTGCTAATTTTATTTATTTTATTAAATAACAAACCAGTTCATACTTATCTGCTCTGTGCAATGGAATTGCACAAAGTGGCCCCAATCCTCCCCTTCTCAGGTCCCTCGCAAGGGCTCCTGGCTCCTTCTCTTTGTGTGCCACCGGAGGAAGCTGCTTCCTATGATGGCACACCTGCGGGCTCACTCCTGAGCCCTGATGCCTGTGTCCAATGGACACAGACAGCACGGCTTGGCCCCGACCTCCACTTCCTTATCATAGGTTTGATTGACAACAGCGGGAGATGAGGGCACCTGCTGCCTCAGGAAAGCTTGCGAGAATGGGGAGAGCCACTACAGATGGGCATGGCACTGGAAAAAGCTATGACTGCATTAAAGTAAAAAATTTTTAGAGTTATAAGCACTTTCATGTCTGAATCTTTATGCTATTTTTCATGTCACTTTCTCTTGACCAAAGTGTTTGGTTACGAAGATACTGGTTTCTAAGTAGCCTGGTAGTAGTATAAGAATGTGGCACATGTGTGCAGTGTATGCTGTGCGTAAACTCAGACTCTATTTAACCATTCCCCATTAACTCATCCCCATTATTTAGCACTATGTAGCCACAACCACTATTTATCTAAGTCTAAATTTAGGAGATATTCTCTTCCTAACCAATATTTCTTGGGCAACAGTTAGAGGCAGTTGGCTTGCTTGTGATTTTGCATCTTTAAGTCAGTATTTGTATATTAGGGTGCCCTGGGGAGCTTTAAAGGAAGTGGGGGCACCTTTTTAAATAATATCACTGTAAAATTGAAATAGTGTCTAGCCCTTATAATCTTCAAAAACATTATTATTTTTAATTTTCCGGCATCCTGTCTCAAGCAAGGGGAAAAAATTGCAAAATGGACACACAGGGAGCAATAAAAACAAGACACAAGTTTAAACTTTCCCCACTTTACCTGAAACGAAAAAACAGGCTGCATTTTGGCTGTAAGTCTTAGTGCAGTCCATCAGTTTGTTGGAATGAATCAAATATGTTTCTTAAAGAGAGGGAGAAAACAATTGTGAAGTTTGATGCTGTCCATGAACAACCCGTTGCCTGTTGAGAAAACGAGGTCATACTACAAGTGTATAACAGGTCACGACCTTCCGTCTGTATGCTTTGAGTGCATCCTCTGCTCTTGATATTAAGCCCACACAAGTAGTCGCGGAAATTTCACTTAGCACTCAAGAATGTTCCTTTTGATCATTAAAATGCATCCTGCAAATTAAAGCTATTAAAAAGTAAAGATATTAGTAGGTAAAGTAAATATATTAATACGGATTGATTGTATAACAATGCATAAAGTGCGTGCCCAGACATTACCTCTTACGGTTGATGTCTTACCATTATCTATCTTGCTTTTTTTTTGTTTTGTGTACGTGTTGTATACCCATTACCTATTTAACCTGCCAACCGGGAAGCAGATTGAATAAACATATTGCAGAATCAAAAAGTTCTATTGGACTGAAAAGGACAAAACAAAAAACAAATACACTAATACAAACAGCAAGCACAGCTTTATTATCCACTCAGTGGCTTGGCATCTGCTGGCTTTTGATTGTTTCCCTAAGATTAGCTGTTTGCACTCATATGGTGTGGTCAGAAGGAGACAGTTATGCAGCGTTCTGAACTCTGGTACTTGTCATTGAATCTATTGTTCATAATAAAACATTAAATTAGTAACTATGTAAAAGATCACATTTCAAATTAATGGTTTTGAGGAGGAGACTAAATCTTAAGCATATCTGTAAATAAAAAAGAAAAGAGCATTTTTATAAAGACAATGCAGATTTTAGCCAACCCTGACCTATCCCATCCTCCTCAACAAATTTAGAAATGGAAGATCTATTAGGGGATTGTTCTTTTATAGCCATACTCTTTATTGGTTAACCTAAGTTACCAAACATGCAAACCTTTGGGATAACTTGGATACCTTCTTCAGGCCTTATACAAGTATAAAAACTGAAAAGGGGTTTTAAGTTATCCCAAAAGCTTACATCTTTATTAAGTTAGACATAAAATGGAATATCATAGTCCATATTTGAGTAAAGTGAAAGGATCACTGCTCCAACAGTCCAGGATTAGTGCATTGCTTATGTCTTCCGGAACACAATGGAGTTGATTTACTAAAACAGGAGAGTAGAAAATCTGGTAAAGCTCTGGATAGAAATCAGCTTCCAGGTTTTATTGCCAAAGCTTAATTGAACAAGCCGAAGTTAGAATCTGATTGGCTACCATGTACAGCTGCACAAGATTCTGAGTGCTCCAGTTTTATTAAATCTTCCCCCCCCCCAGCCCTCTGCTCACTGAAGCCCAACGACTGACCAGTAAGTGGTCTTTGATCACTCAGTTCTCGATGTAGAGGAGGTGGGGGACAAATGCAGCATCCACCTAGGTGAGTATATATATTTGTTTTTTTCAAAACCCAAACTTCTCTTATATATATCTCCTAGATTGTAAGCTCGAAAGAGCAGGGCCCTCGATCCCCTCGTGTATTGTTTTGTTACTGTATAGTCTCATGTACTGTCCCCCACTATAATGTACAGCGCTGAGCAAACCTTTTGGCGCTATATAAATACTGTATTATAATAATAATCATATCCTACTTGATTCAATTCTGTATATTTAAGAAAACCAGTATGGGGAGTAATATTAGGCTTATATTGTTGAATTTTCATTTGAAAATGTTAGCTCCCTTGGTCTCCTCTTGAGTTAATAACATAGAACAAGCTCATGGGTTAGAAAATCAGAGTAAAGTCACAATTCCCAATCTGCAGACTATTTCCAGGTACATTTTTTTTTTTAAGAATTAAATTCTCTGGATCTGTACTTTTATAGCTAGGGAACTAACACTATTAAGCTGGGTGTATTTAATTTTACATTTTTCATTGTAAGGACGTTGTAAAAACATTTGTTCATTTTTCTGATTGTAAGTAGGGTCAGATCGACATTAGTGTTTGACCGCAGTGACAAGAAAATTTGAAGGAGTAGGATGAGAAATTTTTCTTGAATGTACAAATTTTTAACAGTGTATGTGGTTTTTCTTTGGTAAAGTCCATTCATTCTAAAATCAAAAGTTAAAAACAAACAAAATCTTTTGAATGACAATCAAAAGTTGTGAGAATTTTTGTAAACAACAAGCACATATGGGAAAAATAAAAATTCTCAACTTTAAGAAAGCTAATTTTCAAAGGCTGAGAGCTGCTCTCCAAGACTTAGACTGGGAGGGAATATTGGCATTGATGAACACAACACAGAAATGGGAGTTCTTCAAAAAGACTGTATGTGGACACACTGCTAAATATATTCCTATGGACAACAAGTTTAAAAGTCTAAAAATCAACCCTAGATGGCTTATGCCAAAGTTAAAAAAAAAGCTATAAATATTAGGAAAATAGCTTTTATTAAATATAAAAATGAAGGAACGCTGTCTTCATTTAAGCATTACAAAGAATATAACAGAACATGTAAAAAGTAAATCAACGGTGCAAAAATGACAGATTGCAAAAGATTGCAGGACCAACCCCCAAAAGGTTTTCAAATATATTAATAGTAAAAAGGTGCAGTCCAAGCATGTAGGCCCTTTACAAAATAATCTAGGGTGGGTGACTGGGGACAAAGAGAAGATACATTTATTTAATACCTTCTTCAGCTCTGTGTATACACAGCATGGGGGAGCTCTTGACCATAATGGGCATGGTATTGACACAGCTCCAGATGATCCACATTGGCTATCAACTGATATGATCCAGAAATATTTGGTCAGAATAAAAGGTGGATAAAGCACCTGGACCGGATGGCATACACCCACGGGTCCTTAAAGAACTGAGCTCTGTCATTTCAAAGACATTGTTTCTAATTTTTAGGGACTCTTTAATGACTGGCATAGTACCACTGGATTGGCATAAGGCCAATATTCAAAAAGGGGTCAAAATCTTTACCAAGTAATTATAGATCTGTTAAACATCTATAATTGGGAAGATACTGGAGAGTTTAACCACTTCCCGTCCGGTCGTTTATAAACGGCCTCCCCGCCCCCTGCTTGTGTGTTCTCTCTGGGAGCTTGCAGCACCGCGATCCAGTGCCCACTGTGTCCTCTGATCGTCGTATGGGACCTCTGTGCGAGGTCCTGATCATGTGATCACTGATTAGCCAATCAGTGATCACATGCAGAGTAGTAAGCAAGATGTGACCTCTGACATCATTACTATGTGTGAAATCTATGAATGATCACAGAGGTCACATGGTACAAGGCTATTCACTACTGCATTGTACCATGTAACAAGCTGTGACCAATCACAGCTCACACAGTATTTCTCAACAGCTGCAAGAATGCAGCCAGAGAAAAGGAGAAATGATTGCTTTTACAGCCTTTATGGGTGTAAAAGCAATCAGTATAAAAAAAAAGCAAATATTCATCACCCCCCACAAGCAGTACAGTGTCACCATACTGCTAGGGTGACAGTATGTAAAAACAAAAAAAAACATAATATAAAAAAATAAAAATGTAGAAACAATTTTGAAAAAATTATAATTTTTGGTTATAAACTAATTTGAGTTATTTTTTTTTACTAAAAAGGTAACTGAATACATTTTGGCCAAAATTCATGATGAAATATTTATTTGCAAAAGTTTATAAGAAAAACACTTTTTTTCAAACGTTTTGGACATATTCATTTATATAGCAAAAAAAAAAAATCCCAGTGGTGAATAAATACCACCAAAATAAAGCTTTATCTGTCTCAAAAAAATGCTAAAATATTCATATGGGTACAGTGTTGCATGACCGCACAATTGTCATTCAAAGTATGATAGCGCTGAAAGTGTCCGGAAGTGGTTAATAAAATACCACATAAATGCGTTCTTGCTAGAAAATATATTTTAAGCAACAGACAGCATGGACTCATGAAAGACAGAAGTTGTCAAACAAATCTGATTTCTTTTTATAGGGAGGTGAGCAAAACCTTGGACAGAGGGGTGGCGGTGGACGCGGTATACTTGGACAGAGGGGTGGGGGTGGACGCGGTATACTTGGACAGAGGGGTGGCTGTGGGCGTGGTATACTTGGACAGAGGGGTGGCGGTGGATGTGGTATACTTGGACAGAGGGGTGGCTATGGACGTGGTATACTTGAATTTTGCAAAAGAGTTTAACACAGTTCCCCACACACGGCTAATGTGTAAGGTAAAGTCTACGGGCTTGGAATATCCGTATGTAAATGGATAGAAAACTGGCTAAAAGATCGTATTCAGAGAGTAGTAGTTAAATGATTCATACTCTGAATGGTCTAGGGTTGTCAGTGGTGTACCCCAAGGTTCAGTGTTGGGACCCATACTTTTTAATATAGTTATAAACAATATAGGGTCTGGGATCAAAAATAGAATTTCAGTCTTTGCAGGTGACACCAAGCTGTGCAGTGTTATAACGTCCTTACAGGATGTCTCCAATTTACAAGCCGACCTCAATGCTCTTTGTAATTGGGCAACTATGTGGCAAATGAGGTTTAATGTTGATAAATGTAAGGTTCTGCACTTGGGAGCTAAGAATATGCATGCATCATACATACTGGGGGGGGTACAACTGGGGGAATCAATGGTGGAGAAGGATCTGGGAGTTCTGGTAGATCACAAGCTTAATAATGGCATGCAATGCCAAGCTGCGGTTTCTAAAGCGAGCAAAATCCTCTCTTGTATTAAAAGAGGTATAGACTCCAGAGAGAGAGATATCATATTACCCCGGTACAAATCATTAGTAACACCTCATCTGGAATATGCAGTTCAGTTTGGGCACCAATTCACAAAAAGAACATTGGGGAACTGGAGAAAGTACAGAGAAGGGCAACCAAACTGATAAGAGGCATGGAGGAGCTCAGCTATGAGGAACGATTAGAGGAACTGAATTTATTCTCCCTAGAGAAGAGAAGATTAAGAGGGGATATGATCAACATGTATAATACATCAGTAATTCAGTGAACTCGGTGTAGAGTTATTCACCCTGAGGACATCACAGAGGACAAGGGGGCACTCTTTACGTCTGAAGGAAAAGAAATGTATTCTCCAAATACAGAAAGGTTTCTTAACAGTAAAAGGTTTGAAAATAAGGAATAGACTCCCTCAAGAGTTGGTTCTTGCCAGCTCAGTGAATTGCTGTAGCCTCCCTGGAGGTATTTCTGAGTGTAGCTTGGGGTAAAGTTTCAGTACTACTGTTAGGGCTCCAGGTATGACCAGAGATGTGTGGACTGACACAGGGAAACGCAGGCTTCAGGTATAGTATAAACAATACAATTCATTAAAGACTAAACAATACATAAACGCAGTGCAAGACTAAACATAAACACAGTGCAAACAAACCAAACATCCAACAGATAACAATAAGAACAATACTAAACGTAGTCGGGCAGGCCGGGTCGGTAGCAAATGGGCAGGCAAGGTACAAGGAGCAGGCGGAAGAGTAGTCAGGAATAGCCGAGGTCGGTACAGGCAGAGTTCGTGCAGAGTCAGGATTCAAGCAGGCAGGATCAGGATACAGGGGCCAAGGGAAACTATACACCAAGGCCCTGACTGCAGGCCTGGCCACTCCTTAAATACACCTCCTGCAATCAGCCTCAGGTGATGACTTGATTGCAGGAGTGAGCTTCTGGCTGCTGAGAGCACCCACTGGCCAGCCCTGGTACTGCAGCCCACACGGCAGGTGAGTCCCACCACCAGTGGTGAGTCCATTCCTGACAACCACAAGCAGTAATCCCGAGCTACACCGAGCTTACCATGCGTCGCTGCTCCGGGATCTGTTCTTCTCTTACCTTGTCCTGCGCTCCCGCGATGTCCCTCCTGCAGTGTCCCCTGTAATGTCCTCTGGCGGATGCCGGCATCTGTCTTCTGGGTTCCGTTCCCTGCGACGTACAGGGATGGAACGGCGGGAAATTTGAAAATTACAAAAAGTGACATTCACTAAATTCACTAAAATCACATAGTATAACATTACTGTATCAAACCATTTCACATACATTTTGTCCCGAGTGCTTTGTCCTGTGCCCTGCCTACATTTTTACTGTTCTTTCTGCCTGGAAACTGAGAAACGTCCATGGCGCCCAAAAAGCGTCCCTTTAGGTCAAAATCAGTTTTAGACAGGCTAGAGAACAGCGATAGTAAATCAGAACCACTTGCAGAATTAAGTGATAATGATTCGTGGGGAAATTCGTCATCAGACACTGAAAACTATTTTGCAACTTTGCTCAGTGATGTGCGAACTTAGCGCTATATTTCAAAATTCAGTGTTTTTGGTTTGATTATATTATTGAATTAAATTTATTATTATTATATTATTATTTTTTATGATTATTTATTAAATTATAATTTATGATTTAGTATTTTAAATTTTAATATACCCGGGATGTTTACTAGACTCTTGTTCGGACAGATTTCAGTGAGTTATTCCTAAAAATTATAGGCCTACAATAAAAAAAACTACATATTTCCATGCAAAAAAAATGTACCGCTTTGAGCACAGAAATATGGACATAATCAGACCACTAGGGAGGTTAAAAAAGTCCTGGATTATTTCTGAGATACACAGAATATAACTGGATACTAACATTTATAGGTAAAGTTGATCCAGGGAATATCCGATTGCCTCAATCATGAAGGAATTTTTTCCCCTGCAGGAGCAAATTGGATCATTCTTTGCTGGTTTTTTTGCATTGCTCTGGATCAACTGTGGGTGTAGGATTATAACTTTTTTTTTTTTGTTGAACTGGTTGAACTTTTGTCTTTTGTCAGCCAGACTAACTATGTAACTGTATACATTTTCCTAAGAATTTTCAGATGCATTTCTGTATGAAATTCTGCCATTGTATACCAAGCTTTAGAAGACAAAGTCAGCAATGGAGACCTCAAATTTCATACAGTACAATTTTCATTTAGGCCAATCGCTTTCATATGAACTAAAGTTAAAAAAAAGAAAAGAAAAAATTTTAAAAAGACTATATTTTCCCTACCCGGCACATATTCTACAGATAGCAGATCCTCTTTAAAGTACCAATAATCACATATGACACAATAACAGCACACAGTATACATTTCCACTTATTGGCTTTGTAAGATGCAATCATCTGATATGTCTTTGTGTCTGGCGTCATCTGGGTATTTATCCATACTTCAAACCTAGAAATGTGATCACTGAAAGTAAAGCGCACAAGTGTCATAAATAAATAAGTGCTATCGAGTATTATCTGGAGATAATATGATATATGTTTTGTTCTTATAGAATCCTCATTAAAAATAGATGAATTCCTATTTGTCAGCCAAAAGATTACACATAGCAAGCTCTCTGGGGCCTTCTGATGCACAAGACCTGATGAGCGCCTGGAATAGGTTTTCTTGGATTTTCCAACACGATGTCTTTGTCTATGATGTTCTCACTGAACGCACTTCCAAGAAATGTACAAACCCACAAAGGCAAATATATCAATGAGAATCTCATTTGTGGCTAAAGACCCGAGGGAGTCAATGGTGCTTGCTCCATTACACCTGCTACCAGACATATGGAATCTGTGAATTCCCATGGTAAGAGCTTTCACTCCTGCCATGAGAAAAAATAGCATCATTGTAAAAGTGCTAAGTATAATGTATTTAAATCTGAGCTTCAGCCAAGCTAAAATCGAACACTGTGAAATTTGGTGTCTTATGATGTCTAAATGGGTGGTTATTATTACTAGAATCAGTGTTGCTATTTGTATAAAATTAGCCATTTCTTTTTATCAATCTAGGTCAACAGTGGTCAACTTATGGGTGGGGCTAAGCTCCTGATATGGGGACCCTCCTGAACGTGCTTGCTAATGCCCTGGGAACAGGGGCACGGGGCCATAGTCAGGCCAAGCTCAAACTTATGTGGCATCCCAACCAGGGGCAGACTGACAACTCATGGGGCCCCCGGGCAATAGGGGATCATGTGGCCCCTGTGTCCTTGTCCAAACTCAAAAAAGCCTATGAAAAAGGTACCAGGGGCATCTCATGGGGCCCCCTACTGACCCCGGGCCCTCAGGCAGTGCCCGAGTTTCCAAATGGTCAGTCCGCCCCTGACCCCAACTCAGAAGCAAGCTGTTCACTTTTGCACAGTTCCACTTGTTGGTTAACAACACTCTACAGTAAAAGCACTCTTCCTATGTCACCATCTATTTCCCTTTCTGATTGCAGCAGCTATGAGGGGGACACAGCGGAGCTCATGTCCCACTCACCAGCACAGTTGTAGCCTAACACTTCACTCCCAGTGCCAGAAGAAGTTCTCACTTGTCACTATTGTGAAACACTTCTTGCTACTGAGCTTAAAATGGAACTGCACCCAAAAGGGGAAGTCCCGCTTTATTTATTTCAGGTACTTATATAGCGCTGTCAATTTACACAACACTTTACATATATATATATTGCACATTCACATCAGCCCCTAAGGGGCATACAACTTAAAGTCCCTAACTTACATTCATACATACACATACTAGAGCCAATGTAGACAGGATCCAATTAACCTACCAGCATGTCTTTGGAGTGTGGGAGGGAACTGGAGTACCTGGAGGAAACCCACGCAGGCACAGGGAGAATATGCAAACTCCAGGCAGGTGATGATGTGGTTGGGATTTGAACCAATGACCCTAGTATTGCCATGTGGAAGTGCTAACCATTTAGCCACTGCACTTTAAAGACTGGCCCCCCCATTAGGGATTGGCATCTTTGGGGAATGGGTACCTGAAATTGACAGGTACCCGCTCCCACTTCCAGTGCGATCACCTAGGCGATCAGAAGTGGAAGATATCCTCTTCCCCTCCCTCCACGTAGTCTTTTGGGACACGTGACAGGTCCCAGAAGACTACAGGAACATTCAGAAAGCGCAGTGCTTCTCGCGCATGCGCAGTGGGCACCCAGCTGTAAAGCCGCAAGCTGTCACAGCGAGATGCCCACACTGAAGATGCTGGGAATACCAGCCAGTCAGTGAAACGGGCTGCGGGGAAGACACCTTGGGCTCTAAGGACAGGTAAGTGGCTGTTTTTTAAAAGTCAGCAGCTACAGTTTTTATAGCTGCTGACTTTTGTTTTTTTACAGTGTGACTGGAATTCCACTTTAAAATAATCTCTTGTCACCGTACCCTCCGGCTAGGTCCCTACGCTACCTATGTCGCGACATTGGTACCAAACTGGGGCCCCAGCCACTAGGGAGGGGTTCAAGCTCATCAAGCCCCTCACTACTGGGGCTGTCATCAACCCTGCCAGGTACTACTTCCACTTGACTGTTTGTCTTAGCATTCGTACTTTTGGGTTTGTTATGGCAGCAGAAGACAGGTATATACTCTGTTAGCTTCTCTTGCTTGGTTAACTCTTTGTGAGGTGGTCCATATGTAACTCCTTTTCATCCCCTTTATGTACAAGCCCTCGTTCAGCTAGGCCCTGCATGCACCACTTTAGGGAAGAACTTCAGACCAGGCCAAGTAACGATTAACTCTCGCTAAGAATGATGTAAGATTACAGCAAATACATGGTTTCCATAGAACAGCCTGTACATCTCCTGTCTTCTCATGCCCTTTCTCTACATGCCCCAGGCTGCCACTCATACCTTGCATGGGGTAAAGTCTATATTAGCAGGAGTCCACTTGTATTTAAAGGTTCTCAATGGGGAGCCCGCAAAGGGTTATCCTGGTGGAAGGATCCTCTTCCCTGCATGGCCCAACTTGTCTTGCTTAGTCTGTTTCTGCTGGCCAGCCCCAGGCCGAACCTGCCTCCCCCTTTTATATGACACAGGGAGGTGGGGCAGAGCCCAAATTTGACCAGGAAAACACAGGACCTGTTTTAACTCCTTCCCGCCCGGGCAGTCTGTACTAGCTGCACATGGCACACAGTAAGTACCTGCTTACAAATCTACAAGGTTTAGAGGGCCTCAAGTGGTATCCTTGAAATCACCAAGGTGCTACACATATTATTCAGCATTTGAAATGCTACAGACGACTGTCAGAGACAGCAAATATAAAACAGGAGATGGTCAGATACATTGCACAGATGTGGTTGGAGACTGGAAACATGCTACATGATACAGAGACTGGCAACATGTTACATGAGACTACTAGAGATCACTGCTATTACCGCAAATGTATAAATCAAAGTCATTGCTGTGACCAGTGGTAGGTAATAGTATGAGTGTCTGTCTGTGGCCCAAAGATCCTGACCACCACAGTGTACCTGAAACATTCTGCTACCTCACTCCCATATTTGCTAAATAGCCCTGCCACACTTGCTTTTGCTCCATTCAATGCATTTCTGAGGGCTTGGCTGGAAGAATGGCTGAGCCATGTACAGCCACCAGCTCCAGGATTGCAGTTTTGACGATCTTTCGATGTTTGATGGTTTCCATTTGTACTGGAGGAGAAATGCCAGTTTTCAATTATACTGGAAAAAAAAGCTTTTTCCAAACTAAAAAAAAATTCAAGATAAAAAAAATTGGAAATTAGCCAATGGTATCTAAATCATCTCTCTTTTATGACCATAGAGTACAATGAAATAGGAGGACCAGAAGGCTTCCACGTCCCCAAATAACTAAAAAGAAAGAACATCTTCCATGGGACTTTTTTCTTTTTTTCTCTTTTGTATGAAGGTACCCCTGATGAAGAATGTGTATATCAATTGAAACACATTGGGTAAATGTGGCAATTTAAGTTTGCTGTTTATTCATATGTATAATAACCTTTATTTGTGTGAATCAGGGGTATATTGTTATGAATTTATCTACAACCAGAGTATCTTTGTAAAAGTTCTTTTAAAAACAGGATTTTATATCCAGAAGGTTGTACAATAAAATTATATTTAAAAAAAATGTTTGTTGTGAAGTCTTAAATGACTTCAATCACCTGAAAATTTTGACAACAATTTTTTTTAATAATTGGTATTATAGTTGAGAACAGCCCAGTGTCCAAGGTGTGCCTAATCCACCACTGATGGTCACTACTGACTTCTGGGGTCTGAGAACCCCACAATAAGTACCAAAGGGCAGTATGCGCTATTTTGTGAGTCTAAAGATTCTTCTTCTTTACAGCTGATGAAGAGATCTAGCTTGATCACCTCCCTATGCATCTGCTTGCTTGATGTGCTTTACCATCTGCATTTCAAGATGTAAGAGGTATAACTGAGCACAGGACACTGCAGTCTGATGCTAGGCTTTGACATCAATAGGAGATAAAGTTGACAGCTCACCAGTTAGTTTTTCCTTAGATTTGATCCATTTTATCATCCAAATTTACCAATAATTATGTCCTGTAGAGGCCTAACTGAGCAATCTTTCTAACATCTAAGTAGATAAGGCCTCAAACTGCTAGCTACTAAATTATTGGTATACCTGGCTGAACTAACAGATCATATCTCCACATTCTATAGACATTTAGGGGAATATTTAGTAAAACTGGTGAGCACAGAATCTGGTGCAGCTGTGTATGGTATCCAATCAGTTTTTAGATTTTATTGTCAAAGTTTAATTCAACAAGCTGAAGTTAAAAGCTGATTGGCTACCATGCAAAGATTCACCAGGTCTTTGTGCACCAGTTTTAGTAAATCCCCCCATACTGTACATAAGACTAAACTCAATCGGATTGTAAGACATCACCCATGTAAATTACTTTTCTTCAACAGATGACTTCATAAATGGAAACAATTTTATTTGAGCAAAAAAAATGCTTGTTTGTAAATACATACAGTATGTCACCAAATAATTTTAAAATGAAATGATGAGCTGTATGAAACAAACAACAGTGTGTGGTCCTTAAATGGACTATTCAGCCTGCATTAATACATTCCTGATATATCACACTATACAGCAGCAATAAAGTTGTTCAAAAATCCCCACCTTTTATTACAAACTGCTCTTGAGTTTGTCAAATACCTTTGCCTACTGTGTGTTTATGTTATCAGTCTGCTGCAGGCAGCAGGAAGCATTTCCTCAATCTCCTCTCCCCTTGTGATAAGGCCAGAGGCATAGATTGAAGCTTGTGGACCACCAGAGCCCCCCCCCCCACTACCACCTGCTGCTTTCACTGCATGCCAAGATACTGAGATACAAGATCTGGCTGAACATGCTCACAAGGTAGTGGCAGGTCAGCCACACTTTGAACTGCCAGTTGAAAGAAGTGGTCTTGTATGTAAAAGTGGAAACTCAGAGGACTGGCCTGGACACCAAACTCTGATTTCCAGATTCACATACTCTCACCTGGAAGCTCAGAGTGTGGCCAGCCTGCCCCCACCTTGTATGCAGATGCATGGTTGAATAGGGCTGAGTAGGACAGGGAGGATTCTGCACTGTGCTGCTATAGGATCAATTCCTGTCTGTAGCCCAAACTTGTCCTTGATTATTTTTCGCCATCAGGCCTGGGCGAAATAAAGCTCCAGACACTGAAGTGTAAAAGCTAAATCTCTGAAAGTATAATGCAAGACAAGAACCGTTATACAGATCTCAATAGGTGATGCTTCATTTTAGGATGACCAATGAAACATTCCACTCTTATCAGTATAGTTACATGAAGAACAGAAACTGCAAATGGTTGATGAGTACCATATAAGATGGTTCTGTTTACTGGGGATAGAAACTAGAATCAGGAAAAGAGAGAGGAGTTATAAGTGAAACTCAGAAACTAACTGTTCACACATCTAGAAATGGAGGCATTATACAAAATGGATGTCAGTTAAATAAAACATATTTCCTTACAGGCTGGGTGGGGGGCTGAGTAGAGGGTGCACCCTTGGGGGAAAAGGGCTTGCCCCATTACCCTGTGTAGGTGAAACTGGAAACTGGGGAGGACCCAGGAAGGGCCTGGGCAGGCCCCTGCGTTAACTGAATTACTTATGCAGGGTGATGCTTTAAGCACTTTTCCCCAGTGACACAGTGTAAAGCCTAATGTAACAGGGAGGCTACTCAGGCCTCCCGGAGCATAGGTAGGGTTGCCATTGCAACCCCTGTGACCCCTCAAGCTCCACCCATTTCACAAGGTGTGAGGCTGCATCAGGGGCTGATCTGTATCAGACATTTGTAAACACAGCCAAGAACTTCCCAGACATCTATGAAACAGCATCTCAGTCCATCATGTAGATTTTAATCCTGTATAATGCCCAAACAAAGATGGCTCCAACGTTATGGAGAGAACAGCAGATTAAGGTATTGCCAAGGAAAGTACTGTGATCTCTGAGAGATACTTGTGTGTTTGAACATGTCTAAAATGCCTGCACTTATTAAGAATTACATCTGATGCAAGGTCCACTTTTACATAGTTAAAAAATACATGCAAAAAAATTAAATGGAAAACAGTCAAATATATTCCAAATAATTTTTTTTCGCTTCTGCAAAACATGTTTCTAACAACTTTTTAGATAAACAAACATTTGACTCACTTGTTTCTTCAAACCAATATTTTATGTCTGTAGACATGAACCTTGGTAAGCATTTCTATTGCCTGAATGGTCACCTCAGATCTTTAAGGACATACAGTGCCTTGCAAAAGTAATCATACCCCTTGAAATTTTCCACATATTGGAAAAATGAAAAAATATAAATTTATTTATTGGGATTTTATGTGATAGACCAGCACAAAGTGGCACATAATTGTGAAGTGGAAGGAAAATGATAAATGATTTTCAAAATGTTGTACAAATAAATATCTGAAAAGTGTGACGTGTATTTCTATTCAGTTTCCTGAGTCAAAACTTTGTAGAACCACCTTTCACTGTAATTCCAGCTGCAAGTCTTCTTGGTTATATCTCTACCAGCTTTGCACATCTAGAGAGTGAATTTTTTGCCCATTCTTCTTTGCAAAATAGCTCAAGCTCTGTCAGATTGGATGGAGAGCATCTGTGAGCAACAATTTTCAAGTCTTTCCACAGATTCTCAATTGGATTTAGGTCTGGACTTTGACTGGGCCATTTTAACACATGATTATGCTTTGATCTAAAGTACCATTCAAGTTCAATTTTGGTCTCATCTGACTGCAGAGCACCTTCTTCCACATCTTTGCTGTGTTCCCCACATGGCTTCTCGCAAAGTGCAAATGGGACTTCTTATGGCTTTCTTTCAACAATAGCTTTCGTCTTGCCACTCTTCCATAAAGGCCAGATTTGTGGAGTGCACGACTAACAGTTGTCCTGTGAACAGATTCTCCCACCTGAGCTGTGGATCGCTGCAGCTCCTCCAGAGTTACCATGGACCTCCTGGCTGCTCCGTCTGTCAGTTTTGGTGTATGGCCATGTCTTGGTAGGTTTGCAGTTGTGCCATACTCTTTCCATTTTCGGATGATGGATTGAACAGTGCTCCGTGAGATGTTCAAAGCTTGGGATATTGTTTTATAACATTATAACAATATTGTTTTAAAAACATGCAGCACATGTATGCAGTATTTTGTTTTCAGCGCACCGTGTCTGCACACCACCACAACTCAATGGTGTGAGCAGGGGCGGACTGACAACTCATGGGGCCCACGGGCAATAGGGGATCATGGCGCCCCTGTGTCCTTGCCCAAACTCAAAAAATCCTATGAAAAAGGTACCAGGGGCATCTCATTGGGCTCCCTACTGACCCCGGGACCTCGGGCAGTGCCGAGTTTCCAAATGGTCAGTCCACCCCTGGGTGTGAGCCTGACACATAGAAGACCAAGCATTTTACCTTGTCCATGTGGTGGGTCTGTGCTGGAATAGCCTCCTGAGGCAATCTCTCCACATGTAGTGTGAACCTACCCTAACCACTTTATGTCTGAGGCAATTTTGGAACTTTTCAAACACATACTAAAATTTGCCTTTTTTGCTAGAAAATTACTTAAAACTCCCAAACAAGTCTATATTTTCTGAAAGCCTAGACCTTAAAGTATAAAATAGTGATAGTTACAATTTGTAATGTCACGCAACTTTTGTGCATCTGTTTATTAAACTCATATGTTCTGTAAAAAATATACTAAAATGCACCCATTTTTTTTTTTAGTAAAATATTAAAGGTGAGGTTTCATCACATAAACATGTCAAGCCTTCAAAATAGGTAAAACGGAAAAAATTGACAATGGGAGACACTTTAAAGGCCTTTATAGCTCATTATTTTGAGTTAAGCATGAATTATGGCTCTAGAAGGATTGCGCTCACTGTGACAATTGCGGCAATTCCTCACATGTATGGTGCAATGGCTGTTTACATACAAATAGCTTTATACGAACGCTGAAGTTTTTCATTAATGGTGAAGGCACATACAGATGTTAAAAGTCTGCAGGCAGCAATGTGACTTTCATTCAGTAACACTTTAAAAAATAATTTGTGCCATTCTTCTTAGCCGCTAACAGATTCCATTGTTGCTCCTCTGTTAGCCCTATTCATTGACCTGTTCATTAGAAAAACAACACATTCACACTGTTACTTGAATCCAAGAAAGGAAAACACAACGTGTGCCAAGTAAATTGTTTTATAGCATGGATATACTGTACCTCTATCCTGAAACAATATCTCGGGACGTTAGTGCGCAATAAACAGATAATAGGCCTGTACTATTTATGCATTTTATGTGTCAATAGCTCAGTCCCTGCTGAAATCTTTATGGCCCTCAATAAACCCTCTTTACAGCATGGCCTGCTATCGTTTTATTGCACCTAAGGATGCAGCCAGTCTGACAAAGATTAAAACTGAATGTTACTCCTGTTCTGCCTTCTTAGCATAGTACTAAAGCACATTAAAAAGTAAGTGAAAACATTAAAACATAGAAATAAGTAAGAAAAAAAAATTAAAAATGAGGCAGACTTGATGGACCACTTGGTCTTCTTTTCTACCAGCACTCTTTTATGTTTCTATGATAGTTTTTTTTAAATTTGTGTAAGATTTGTTTTTTCTTGTGTAGCCCTACCGCTTGACAGTGCTTGTCCCCAGTGGTCCCCACTGATCTTGCATGCCTCCTGACACCTTTGACACTCTGGGTTCTGACATATTTCAACAGTATAGGATAATAATACAAGAGACACAGCTCTTTAGTATCGTCTCCATATTAGTTTTGTTCAAAAGAGTAGATAACAAGAATAATGGATTTGGTATATACAACCCCCAGTTAACGCAATAAAATAGAACACTGGTAAAATAGGAATAATCAATTAGCAATGCTTAACAAATTACTGTATACAGTCATGAGTAGTAAGCTTCAACTATCAGGCTGCGACACTAGCAGTAAGAGGGGGGAGAAAAGGCTTGCTGACTTATCAGCTCCCTCTAGGGCACCAGAGCAGCAATGCTAATTTTAATAACATTGGCCTTAGAAGAGAAGAGGTTCCTTTAACTAGACATTGCAACTTGCGTCCTGTGATGTTTAAAGTTCCTGATATGGTGGTGTCTGTTTTCTTCTGCTAGCAATGGTGGGTCCCATAAGCATTAGTGAATACTGGTAATTCACAATATTAATATTGTGTGAGTGCAAGCACACTTCAATTTTATATCACAAGAAGTCACGAGCATGGAAGTTTGATACATCATCTTTATTGGACTACGTATTTTTAATGATGTCTTAGATTGTCATCTAATTTATTGCGATATATTTTCCATTATTATTAATAGATCATTAATTGATCACTAATGTATACAGTTCACCAATGTTTATATTTGCCATTTGATACACTTAATTGATTATTCATTCATGTTTTTTCTCGTCACTCATTTGACGACACTCTTTGTTACACTTACCTAGTGCACTCATTTGCGGCTTTTCATGCACTTGTCACTTTCTTATCGATTTTAATATTTAGCGCTGCATTTTATGTTTCCAGTTTGTTTGAGGATATAGGGGTTCATCCTTTATGCCAGCAGCTTATTTGAATTGAGCGCTCGCTTGCCACATTTTTTTGGAACACAGGATGTATTGGCTATAGGACTACAGGTCCCAAGATCCTCTGCTGTCATAAGAACTGGATCTACTCAGCTAACAAAACGTGATGTAGCAGTCCCAGTACTGGGCACTAGGGGGGAAAAAGAATGAACCAGAGTGGAAGACGGAGCATGGTGATAAACCCCTTAAAGGGGAACTGCTATTTGGCCTGATAAATCATCAGGTGATAGCAATATATAAAAGGTGGTGGGACTCACTGATCGAAGTTGTACAAGAACTGATGAATGATTTGACAATATGAATTCATATGTAAACCAAGGAACAAGGTGGTGATTGATTATTGGGACTTCACACACATATATTTAAAGATACAGAGACTTTATTTACATATGGAGTTTATTTATATTTTTTTAGAATAAATTGTGATATGTTGATTCGAACACATATTATTGGTAACATGTAAAGATAGATAATAGTATTTTTGTCTCATCTAAAAATGTCTCTGAAAGGCATAATGATATAGCCAGCACCTGGCTACATTTGTTATAAATATCAGGTATACCATTGTGCTTAGAATATTTTTCTTCATTGCTTTAGGCACAGAAAACTATTAATAATGAATTAACCTTAACAGAAATAGAAAACAAACTTGTCCTTTTTTTTGTGAAACACGCCTCAGCCCCTTGGTTTTAGTATCAGATTCATATGCTTCCAATAGAGCCCACAACACTTTGCATACAACACAATACCATTCAAGTAATGACACTTTCACACTGTCACGGTGCATTTTTCCGGCACCATGGGCGCAGTGCAGCTTACCCGTGTGTTTTCAGCAGGTTAGCTGCACTATTCCTTAAAGTTCTATTGTGCCCCTCGTGTTTGTTGTGTTTTCTGAAGGTGCACCAAAACTCCTGCATGCTGTATCTTTGGTGTGCTTTCAGAAAGCACAACAAAAACACAGAAAACAATATAATTCTATGGGAAAATGCAACAAATCCTCATCAAAACACACAAGTGAGGGAAAAACACCCCGTGGCAGTGTGAAAGTACCCTAATTCATGTTTCTAATGGTCTGCTGCCTTAGATAGAGCAGTGCTCAATAAATAAAACTTTTTGGAATATAGAGCTCAAGTGCCTCTGACTGTCCAACAGAGCATAGTATGAAATATTAGAAAAACCTCAAGCTACCTACTATATAAATATACTATATAAGGATCCCCTGAAGAAGCCACGTGATATTGTGACGATACGCGTTGGGCCAGACTAGGTGACGTAATCAGAAGTGCGGGCTGGAGCTACTGTTCTAAATGACAAGTGGAATGTTTAATACCTGTGCATTTCTTTATTTAAATTGGAAGTGCAATAACTTTAATAAATACATTGTTTAAACTACTGCACTATGAGGAGTCCCTCTCTGTCCTGAACTTTATTGCAGAGTGACCACTAGGGAACGGCAATCCCTTAAAGGGACATACACAACATTTTGGGCAACATTGTGCTGGAGTAATCGGAGGCCACCACACTATACTTGCTGTGGAGACCAGAGTGGAAGACGGAGCATGGTGATAAACCCCTTAAAGGGGAACTGCTATTTGACCTGATAAATCATCAGGTGATAGCAATATATAACAGGTGGTGGGACTCACTGATCGAAGTTGTACAAGAACTGATGAATGATTTGACAATATGAATTCATAAGTGAACCAAGGAATAAGGTGGTGATTGATTGGGACTTCACACACACGTATATTTAAAGATACAGAGACTATATTTACATACGGAGTTTATTCATATTTTTTTTAGAATAAATTGTGATATGTTGATTTGAACACATATTATTGGTAACATGTAAAGATAGATAGTAGTATTTTTGTATACATAGAAAAGGTAGGGCTGCACAGTTAGCACTTCTACCTAGCACTACCTACCTGGAGGTTGCTTGTTCTCCCTGTGCCTATGTGGGTTTCCTCCAGGTACTCTAGTTTCCTCCAAAGACATGCTGGTAGGTTTATTGACTTCTGCCTAAATAGTTCCTAGTATATGAATGTGAGTTAGGGACATTAGCTTGTAAGCTCCTCGAGGGCAGGGACTGCTGTGAATGTACAATACATTATGAAGTATTGCTTGATGGTGCTAAATAAGTACCTGTAATAAATAAAAGAAAGGTAGCACAGCATCTGTATATATTATTTTTTTATTCTAACAGAGCATTGGCAAAGAACAAGTTAATATTTTAAGCAAACATGGGGAGAATATCGCAGAAATGAAAAGAATTAGACCTTTCAAATATGCAACGTGGTTTTTTTGTGTGTGTGTGTTGGGTTTATTAGTAGATGTAAACCCGCTCACTAAAATCTTGCAAAAACAACCTAAATCGCACTTTTACCCATAACAACTTGATGATAATGTTCTTTAGCAAGAAACATATATTGCATACTAATAATCATACTATCAAAATGAGTGCATGCTGTAAATTGCCTCCAGCATTGTTCCTGTTTTTTCTTGCTGGAGGCTGCCATTTTACTGAAGCCCAGAGCCCCTGAGCAGCAGTAAATATTTAGGCTGTCAGCAGATCAGCCTCTACAAAATTGGTCCAGTGACAAAAAATAGAGAGCAACTGAGCATGTGTAAGATGGGGAAACAGCTTTCATTGTTTGAACACTGATTGAAGTAAATTAAAAACGTTCTGACTGAGATTCTGCAGTTTAGCCACAAGATGGCACTATTTTTCTAACACAGCCTCAGACTGCATAGAGATTTCTATATTCATGAAGGGGTGGGGTTTTACACATGGAGAGTGAACAGGAAAAGGAGAGGAGAGCAGAAAATGCTTGAGAGAGAGAAGGAGGGGCTGTGTGATCTGAGAATCCGATGCCATCCAGATGTGAGGACAGCCCTCCATAATCAGAAATTCAGTTGAGTGAAGCTGATGGTGTTCAAAACGCTAACCCTGTTCAAAGAAAGGAAGATTGCTGCCAGGAAGCTGATGGGAAGCTGAGGAACTGAGCAATATATATACTGTGATATCGCATGCACATTGGAGAGACATTTGTTCTGTTCAGAGTCACCAGCGGATGCAAAGCAGACCCGGGTCGGTAAGATCATGCACGTACCTCATTTCTGTGTTGGCGCCTTTAGGACTGACACAGGCCTATAGTTAGTTAGTTAGGGTCTCTGTTTGTGTCAGGCCACAAGTGTTGTTACTGATCATTGAAAGGACTCAGCAACTTAAAGTGACATTTCACATTGGAGAGCTGATAAAATCCTACAAACTCAAGCCAGACTGGCATTTTGCTCAGAAGGAATACTCAGGCACATGCTACAGGACCAGTTATGGGAGGGGGAATACTGTAGATTTGTTTAAGATTGTAAGCTGTTGTGCTGCACCGCAGGCTGGCATATACCATACACCCATACACTGATTCTTGTTCTTTTAGGGTAATAACAGGTAAGGTGTGGCAGCTTAGTTGTGCCCGCCAGTAGGTAAACTACTTCACTTTCTACCTTCATCCATCAGAAGGCGCCGTGCAGCACAAGGGTCTCAGCCTTTGGCTGGGTGTATGTACATTTATTGTATATTCCAGCATTTGTGGTTTTGTTTATTTGTCACATCTAAGTAAAATTCTGTTGTGACAAAAACTGGTGTTGGGGTTGCTTTCCTCGTCCGTGACTTCACTGTATCCTGGGGAGCCCACCCCGGTACATGGCTTACACATGTGCTGAGCAGGGCGAGACAGTGGTGGTTATTTACCATAGCTGGAGAGTGCAAAATCTGGTGCAAACAGAAGAGATTTTAGTGTCTTCCAATCACAGGGAAGACGAGTTTTGTAAGACTTGGTATTATTGGTTCTACCACACCTTCTCTGCAAGCTACTCTGCTGATCTGGCTCAATGAGCATATTCCCATCTGAAGATCCCGAGCTGAGGGGAGTGAGCGAGCGCCCTAAGGCTTTGTTATTTACCTCCTCAGAAATATGGAAAGACCCTTGGCAGACTACCATTCCTTTTTTTTCTCTGCCCTTCTCCACCCCCCACCCTTTGTTTTTTTATTTTTTTTTATTTTTTTCAAGCCAACACTCATGGATGTGATGGGTGTGCTCTTGGTCCTAACTCTCATGCTAACACCTACAACACAGAACTTATACGAGTTGTACTTGGGTTATACCCCTTCACCTATTAGACTAGTTGAGCCATTAGAGAGTTGACCACTATTATTATTATTTTTTTTTTTTTTGCTCTGTGTCTTTTTTGAAGAGTTTGCCTTTGTTTTCTGTTTTTGCTTATTTGCGCCTTTGTTTACATACACTATATTGCCAAAAGTATTGGGACACCCCTCCAAATCATGTGATTCAGGTGTTCCAATCACCTCCATGGCCACAGGTGTATACAATCAAGCACCTAGGCATGCAGACTGCTTCTACAAACATTTGTGAAAGAATGGGTCGCTCTCAGGAGCTCAGTGAATTCAAGCGTGGTACCGTGATAGGTTGCCACCTGTGCAATAAGTTCATCTGTGAAATTTCCTTGAAACCAATCAGCTTCCAGGTTTTAGTGCCAAAGCTTAATTGACCAAGCTGAAGTTAGAAGCAGATTGGCTACCATGCACAGCTGCACCAGATTCTGAGTGCTCCAGTTTTAGTAAATCTTCCTCAGTGTATTACTGGATTTTAAACAGTATAGACACTACTTGTTTAATGTTTTACATAGCTTTACCTGCAAAGGGGGGCAGCCTGAGGTGATCTATCACTTTAATGTATTTTTCATTGTTTTTAAATCTGCAGCATTTATTCAAGTATTACATGGTGATAATACTGTAAAGGTCCTTGTTGAGGCACTTCTTGTAATATGGTGACAATACTTTGTCCCTGTCCACCATTTATACTCCTGCGTTGTTACCATGTCATGTGGGCTTCCAATGTGATGGTGCAACACACACATTACATAGGAATGGTTCACTGCTGTCACTATAAAAATAAAAAAAAAAATAAAAACCCTGAGAAATGCAATGCAGCCATCATAAGGAGTATGTACACTGGAGGTGACTGGAAAAATGTTGTGGGAGTACCGAAATAGGTATGCAAGGAGTGATTTGGGGGAACTGAATTTGCTGCAAAATTTCACCAAAGCGAAATTTTAATTAATGAGAGTAATTTTAGCTGTTTTTAGATACAGAATAATTTTAGCTATTTTAAAAAGCTTAATTTTTGTTATTGAGCTGCTTAGGCTTTTTTGTTGGCAGGGGGAATGTTGTGTTTCGGATAATTTAGTTTATTTTAAGTAATGTTCTTTATATCAGTTATTTCCTTTCTTCATGTATCTGATCTTTTTTTTTGTATTGTCGCTTAAATGTTTTGTTCTAATCTTGTTCACTGGCTATTTTTTTTTCTTACTGTGAAAAAATGTGAGTCTGGGTAAAATAGTAAAGACCACTTTTGACACAAGTTAAAAGGAGCGTCTGTAACTCTGAGACGTTATTTAAAGTTATTTGCAACTATTATTGTTATTATTATCATTATTATTATTATTATTATTATTATTATTATTAAATAAACCTGAATAACAATAAAAATCATAATAAATGCACCCTGGAAACACCACAAATCACCGTCATTTGTCTTTCCCTATTGGAAACAGTGTATTTCCCCAAAATAGCAAGAATTCGAACAAAATCAAAATCTAAAAATTTCAGGTTTTTTTTTCATGAAAAACTATATTTTGCTCTTCCTTAATCTGATACACAGCAAAGAATAAAAAAAAGTGAAACGTATTTTATTTTAAAAACAATGGCAGTTGTATCTTATACACAGAGCTCTAGCAAATTTAAATGTCATTCAGCTATTACCTACACTTGTATGATAACAAATACAAAGTGTGGTGCATTGTGTGCCTTTTTAACTCTTTCCCGGTAATATCTTTATTAGAGATGAGCGAAGTATTCAAAAATTCGATTCGACTGATTCGGCGAATTCGTGGAAAAATTTCGATTCGAGTCGAATATATTCGCTGCGAATTTAACTTATAAAAGGGTGTTTCTAGGCTTCAGAGAGCCTTTATATTAGTGCAGAACACACCAGCAGTGTGAGGAGACCTGAAAGTGGCACATGGCAGAGTGTGGCGATGGAGACAGCAGCAATGGGAGGCCGTACCGGGACCCATGAGAGACTCTGGACCTGGCAGCAGCATGAGGAGGCGGTATAGGGGCCCATGGCAGATTAAGGGCCTGGCAGCAGCTATAGGAGGCCCGTAATCAGCCAGCACCCTATAACAAAAAATGGAACACACCAGCAGTGTGAGGAGACCTGAAAGGGGCACATGGCATGAGACACTGTGGACCTGGCAGCAGCATGAGGAGGCGGTATAGCGGCCCATGGCAGATTAGGGGCCTGGCAGCAGCTATGGGAGGCCCGTAATCTGCCAGCACCCTATGTCAAAAAATGGAACACACCAGCAGTGTGTGAGGAGACCTGAAAGTGGCACATGGCAGAGTGTGGCGATGGAGACAGCAGCAATGGGAGGCCGTACAGGGACCCATGAGAGACTCTGGACCTGGCAGCAGCATAAGGAGGCGGTATAGGGGCCCATGGCAGATTAGGGGCCTGGCAGCAGCTATAGGAGGCCCGTAATCAGCCAGCACCCTATAACAAAAAATGGAACACACCAGCAGTGTGAGGAGACCTGAAAGTGGCACATGGCATGAGACACTGTGGACCTGGCAGCAGCATGAGGAGGTGGTACAGGGGCCCATGGCAGATTAGGGGCCTGGCAGCAGCTATAGGAGGCCCGTAATCAGCCAGCACCCTATGTCAAAAAATTGAACACACCAGCAGTGTGAGGAGACCTGAAAGTGGCACATGGCATGAGACACTGTGGACCTGGCAGCAGCATGAGGAGGCGGTACAGGGGCCCATGGCAGATTAGGGGCCTGGCAGCAGCTATAGGAGGCCCGTAATCTGCCAGCACCCTATGACAAAAAATGGAACACACCAGCAGTGTGAGGAGACCTGAAAGTGGCACATGGCAGAGTGTGGCGATGGAGACAGCAGCAATGGGAGGCCGTACAGGGACCCATGACAGACTCTGGACTTGGCAGCAGCATGAGGAGGCGGTATAGGGGCCCATGGCAGATTAGGGGCCTGGCAGCAGCTATGGGAGGCCCGTAATCTGCCAGCACTCTATGTCAAAAAATTGAACACACCAGTTGTGTGAGGAGACCTGAAAGTGGCACATGGCATGAGACACTGTGGACCTGGCAGCAGCATGAAGAGGCGGTACAAGGGCCCATGGCAGATTAGGGGCCTGGCAGCAGCTATGGGAGGCCCGTAATCTGCCAGCACCCTATGTCAAAAAATGGAACACACCAGCAGTGTGTGAGGAGACCTGAAAGTGGCACATGGCAGAGTGTGGCGATGGAGACAGCAGCAATGGGAGGCCGTACAGGGACCCATGAGAGACTCTGGACCTGGCAGCAGCATGAGGAGGCGGTATAGGGGCCCATGGCAGATTAGGGGCCTGGCAGCAGCTATAGGAGGCCCGTAATCTGCCAGCACCCTATGTCAAAAAATTCAACACACCAGCAGTGTGAGGAGACCTGAAAGTGGCACATGGCATGAGACACTGTGTACCTGGCAGCAGCATGAGGAGGCGGTACAGGGGCCCATGGCAGATTAGGGGCCTGGCAGCAGCTATAGGAGGCCCGTAATCTGCCAGCACCCTATGACAAAAAATGGAACACACCAGCAGTGTGAGGAGACCTGAAAGTGGCACATGGCAGAGTGTGGCGATGGAGACAGCAGCAATGGGAGGCCGTACAGGGACCCATGAAAGACTCTGGACTTGGCAGCAGCATGAGGAGGCGGTATAGGGGCCAATGGCAGATTAGGGGCCTGGCAGCAGCTATGGGAGGCCCGTAATCTGCCAGCACCCTATGTCACAAAAATTCAACACACCAGCAGTGTGAGGAGACCTGAAAGTGGCACATGGCATGAGACACTGTGGACCTGGCAGCAGCATGAGGAGGCGGTACAGGGGCCCATGGCAGATTAGGGGCCTGGCAGCAGCTATAGGAGGCCCGTAATTTGCCAGCACCCTATGTCAAAAAATTCAACACACCAGCAGTGTGTGAGGAGACCTGAAAGTGGCACATGGCAGAGTGTGGCGATGGAGACAGCAGCAATGGGAGGCCGTACAGGGACCCATGAGAGACTCTGGACCTGGCAGCAGCATGAGGAGGCGGTATAGGGGCCCATGGCAGATTAGCGGCCTGGCAGCAGCTATAGGAGGCCCGTAATCTGCCAGCACCCTATGTCAAAAAATGGAACACACCAGCAGTGTGAGGAGACCTGAAAGTGGCACATGGCACAGTGTGGCGATGGAGACAGCAGCAATGGGAGGCCGTACAGGGACCCATGAGAGACTATGGACCTGGCAGCAGCATGAGGAGGCGGTATAGGGGCCCATGGCAGATTAGGGGCCTGGCAGCAGCTATGGGAGGCCCGTAATCTGCCAGCACCCTATGTCAAAAAATTCAACACACCAGCAGTGTGAGGAGACCTGAAAGTGGCACATGGATTGAGACACTGTGGACCTAGCAGCAGCATGAGGAGGCGGTACAGGTGCCCATGGCAGATTAGGGGACTGGCAGCAGCTATAGGAGGCCGTAATCTGCCAGCACCCTATGACAAAAAATGGAACACACCAGCAGTGTGAGGAGACCTGAAAGTGGCACATGGCAGAGTGTGACGATGGAGACAGCAGCAATGGGAGGCCGTACAGGGACCCATGACAGACTCTGGACTTGGCAGCAGCATGAGGAGGCGGTATAGGGGCCCATGGCAGATTAGGGGCCCGGCAGCAGCTATGGGAGGCCCGTAATCTGCCAGCACCCTATGTCAAAAAATTGAACACACCAGCAGTGTGAGGAGACCTGAAAGTGGCACATGGCATGAGACACTGCGGACCTGGCAGCAGCATGAGGAGGCGGTACAGGGGCCCATAGCAGATTAGGGGCCTGGCAGCAGCTATGGGAGGCCCGTAATCTGCCAGCACCCTATGTCAAAAAATTGAACACACCAGCAGTGTGTGAGGAGACCTGAAAGTGGCACATGGCAGAGTGTGGCGATGGAGACAGCAGCAATGGGAAGCCGTAAAGGGACCCATGACAGACTCTGGACTTGGCAGCAGCATGAGGAGGCAGTATAGGGGCCCATGGCAGATTAGGGGCCTGGCAGCAGCTATAGGAGGCCCGTAATCTGCCAGCACCCTATGTCAAAAAATTGAACACACCAGCAGTGTGAGGAGACCTGAAAGTGGCACAAGGCATGAGACACTGTGGACCTGGCAGCAGCATGAGGAGGCGGTACAGGGGCCCATGGCAGATTAGGGGCCTGGCAGCAGCTATGGGAGGCCTGTAATCTGCCAGCACCCTATGTCAAAAAATTGAACACACCAGCAGTGTGTGAGGAGACCTGAAAGTGGCACATGGCAGAGTGTGGCGATGGAGACAGCAGCAATGGGAGGCCGTACAGGGACCCATGACAGACTCTGGACTTGGCAGCAGCATGAGGAGGCGGAATAGGGGCCCATGGCAGATTAGGGGCCTGGCAGCAGCTATGGGAGGCCCGAAATCTGCCAGCACCCTATGTCAAAAAATTCAACACACCAGCAGTGTGAGGAGACCTGAAAGTGGCACATGGCAGAGTGTGGCGATGGAGACAGCAGCAATGGGAGGCCGTACAGGGAACCATGAGAGACTCTGGACCTGGCAGCAGCATGAGGAGGCGGTATAGGGGCCCATGGCAGATTAGGGGCCTGGCAGCAGCTATGGGAGGCCCGCAATCTGCCAGCACCCTATGTCAAAAAATTCAACACACCAGCAGTGTGAGGAGACCTGAAAGTGGCACATGGCATGAGACACTGTGGACCTGGCAGCAGCATGAGGAGGCGGTACAGGGGCCCATGGCAGATTAGGGGCCTGGCAGCAGCTATAGGAGGCCCGCAATCTGCCAGCACCCTATGACAAAAAATGGAACACACCAGCAGTGTGAGGAGACCTGAAAGTGGCACATGGCAGAGTGTGGCGATGGAGACAGCAGCAATGGGAGGCCGTACAGGGACCCATGACAGACTCTGCACTTGGCAGCAGCATGAGGAGGTGGTATAGGGGCCCATGGCAGATTAGGGGCCTGGCAGCAGCTATGGGAGGCCCGTAATCTGCCAGCACCCTATGTCAAAAAATTCAACACACCAGCAGTGTGAGGAGACCTGAAAGTGGCACATGGCATGAGACACTGTGGACCTGGCAGCAGCATGAGGAGGCGGTACAGGCGCCCATGGCAGATTAGGGGCCTGGCAGCAGCTATGGGAGGCCCGTAATCTGCCAGCACCCTATGTCAAAAAATTGAACACACCAGCAGTGTGTGAGGAGACCTGAAAGTGGCACATGGCAGAGTGTGGCGATGGAGACAGCAGCAATGGGAGGCCGTACAGGGACCCATGACAGACTCTGGACTTGGCAGCAGCATGAGGAGGCGGTATAGGGGCCTATGGCAGATTAGGGGCCTGGCAGCAGCTAAAGGAGGCCCGTAATCTGCCAGCACCCTATGACAAAAAATGGAACACACCAGCAGTGTGAGGAGACCTGAAAGTGGCACATGGCAGAGTGTGGCGATGGAGACAGCAGCAATGGGAGGCCGTACAGGGACCCATGAGAGACTCTGGACTTGGCAGCAGCATGAGGAGGCGGTATAGGGGCCCATGGCAGATTAGGGGCCTGGCAGCAGCTATGGGAGGCCCGTAATCTGCCAGCACCCTATGTCAAAAAATTGAACACACCAGCAGTGTGTGAGGAGACCTGAAAGTGGCACATGGCAGAGTGTGGCGATGGAGACAGCAGCAATGGGAGGCCGTACAGGGACCCATGACAGACTCTGGACTTGGCAGCAGCATGAGGAGGCGGTATAGGGGCCTATGGCAGATTAGGGGCCTGGCAGCAGCTAAAGGAGGCCCGTAATCTGCCAGCACCCTATGACAAAAAATGGAACACACCAGCAGTGTGAGGAGACCTGAAAGTGGCACATGGCAGAGTGTGGCGATGGAGACAGCAGCAATGGGAGGCCGTACAGGGACCCATGAGAGACTCTGGACTTGGCAGCAGCATGAGGAGGCGGTATAGGGGCCCATGGCAGATTAGGGGCCTGGCAGCAGCTATGGGAGGCCCGTAATCTGCCAGCACCCTATGTCAAAAAATTCAACACACCAGCAGTGTGTGAGGAGACCTGAAAGTGGCACATGGCAGAGTGTGGCGATGGAGACAGCAGCAATGGGAGGCCGTACAGGGACCCATGAGAGACTCTGGACCTGGCAGCAGCATGAGGAGGCGGTATAGGGGCCCATGGCAGATTAGGGGCCTGGCAACAGCTATAGGAGGCCCGTAATCTGCCAGCACCCTATGTCAAAAAATTCAACACACCAGCAGTGTGAGGAGACCTGAAAGTGGCACATGGCATGAGACACTGTGGACCTGGCAGTAGCATGAGGAGGCGGTACAGGGGCCCATGGCAGATTAGGGGCCTGGCAGCAGCTATAGGAGGCCCGTAATCTGCCAGCACCCTATGACAAAAAATGGAACACACCAGCAGTATGAGGAGACCTGAAAGTGGCACATGGCAGAGTGTGGCGATGGAGACAGCAGCAATGGGAGGCCGTACAGGGACCCATGACAGACTCTGGACTTGGCAGCAGCATGAGGAGGCGGTATAGGGGCCCATGGCAGATTAGGGGCCTGGCAGCAGCTAAGGGAGGCCCGTAATCTGCCAGCACCCTATGTCAAAAAATTGAACACACCAGCAGTGTGAGGAGACCTGAAAGTGGCACATGGCATGAGACACTGTGGACCTGGCAGCAGCATGAGGAGGCGGTACAGGGGCCCATGGCAGATTAGGGGCCTGGCAGCAGCTATAGGAGGCCCGTAATCTGCCAGCACCCTATGTCAAAAAATTGAACACACCAGCAGTGTGTGAGGAGACCTGAAAGTGGCACATGGCAGAGTGTGGCGATGGAGACAGCAGCAATGGGAGGCCGTACAGGGACCCATGACAGACTCTGGACTTGGCAGCAGCATGAGGAGGCGGTATAGGGGCCTATGGCAGATTAGGGGCCTGGCAGCAGCTAAAGGAGGCCCGTAATCTGCCAGCACCCTATGACAAAAAATGGAACACACCAGCAGTGTGAGAAGACCTGAAAGTGGCACATGGCAGAGTGTGGCGATGGAGACAGCAGCAATGGGAGGCCGTACAGGGACCCATGAGAGACTCTGGACTTGGCAGCAGCATGAGGAGGCGGTATAGGGGCCCATGGCAGATTAGGGGCCTGGCAGCAGCTATGGGAGGCCCGTAATCTGCCAGCACCCTATGTCAAAAAATTCAACACACCAGCAGTGTGTGAGGAGACCTGAAAGTGGCACATGGCAGAGTGTGGCGATGGAGACAGCAGCAATGGGAGGCCGTACAGGGACCCATGAGAGACTCTGGACCTGGCAGCAGCATGAGGAGGCGGTATAGGGGCCCATGGCAGATTAGGGGCCTGGCAGCAGCTATAGGAGGCCCGTAATCTGCCAGCACCCTATGTCAAAAAATTCAACACACCAGCAGTGTGAGGATACCTGAAAGTGGCACATGGCATGAGACACTGTGGACTTGGCAGTAGCATGAGGAGGCGGTACAGGGGCCCATGGCAGATTAGGGGCCTGGCAGCAGCTATAGGAGGCCCGTAATCTGCCAGCACCCTATGACAAAAAATGGAACACACCAGCAGTGTGAGGAGACCTGAAAGTGGCACATGGCATGAGACACTGTGGACCTGGCAGCAGAATGAGGAGGCGGTACAGGGGCCCATGGCAGATTAGAGGCCTGGCAGCAGCTATGGGAGGCCCGTAATCTGCCAGCACCCTATGTCAAAAAATTTAACACACCAGCAGTGTGTGAGGAGACCTGAAAGTGGCACATGGCAGAGTGTGGCGATGGAGACAGCAGCAATGGGAGGCCGTACAGGGACCCATGAGAGACTCTGGACCTGGCAGCAGCATGAGGAGGCGGTATAGGGGCCCATGGCAGATTAGGGGCCTGGCAGCAGCTATAGGAGGCCCGTAATCTGCCAGCACCCTATGTCAAAAAATTGAACACACCAGCAGTGTGAGGAGACCTGAAAGTGGCACATGGCATGAGACACTGTGGACCTGGCAGCAGCATGAGGAGGCGGTACAGGGGCCCATGGCAGATTAGAGGCCTGGCAGCAGCTATGGGAGGCCCGTAATCTGCCAGCACCCTATGTCAAAAAATTGAACTCACCAGCAGTGTGTGAGGAGACCTGAAAGTGGCACATGGCAGAGTGTGGCGATGGAGACAGCAGCAATGGGAGGCCGTACAGGGACCCATGACAGACTCTGGACTTGGCAGCAGCATGAGGAGGCGGTATAGGGGCCCATGGCAGATTAGGGGCCTGGCAGCAGCTATGGGAGGCCCGTAATCTGCCAGCACCCTATGTCAAAAAATTCAACACACCAGCAGTGTGTGAGGAGACCTGAAAGTGGCACATGGCAGAGTGTGGCGATGGAGACAGCAGCAATGGGAGGCCGTACAGGGACCCATGAGAGACTCTGGACCTGGCAGCAGCATGAGGAGGTGGTACAGGGGCCCATGGCAGGGGCCTGGCAGCAGCTATAGGAGGCCCGTAATCTGCCAGCACCCTATGTCAAAAAATTGAACACACCAGCAGTGTGAGGAGACCTGAAAGTGGCACATGGCATGAGACACTGTGGACCTGGCAGCAGCATGAGGAGGCGGTACAGGGGCCCATGGCAGATTAGGGGCCTGGCAGCAGCTATGGGAGGCCCGTAATCTGCCAGCACCCTATGTCAAAAAATTCAACACACCAGCAGTGTGTGAGGAGACCTGAAAGTGGCACATGGCAGAGTGTGGCGATAGAGACAGCAGCAATGGGAGGCCGTACAGGGACCCATGAGAGACTCTGGACCTGGCAGCAGCATGAGGAGGCGGTATAGGGGCCCATGGCAGATTAGGGGCCTGGCAGCAGCTATAGGAGGCCCGTAATCTGCCAGCACCCTATGACAAAAAATGGAACACACCAGCAGTGTGAGGAGACCTGAAAGTGGCACACGGCAGAGTGTGGCGATGGAGACAGCAGCAATGGGAGGCCGTACAGGGACCCATGAGAGACTCTGGACCTGGCAGCAGCATGAGGAGGCGGTATAGGGGCCCATGGCAGATTAGGGGCCTGGCAGCAGCTATGGGAGGCCCGTAATCTGCCAGCACCCTATGTCAAAAAATTCAACACACCAGCAGTGTGAGGAGACCTGAAAGTGGCACATGGCATGAGACACTGTGGACCTGGCAGCAGCATGAGGAGGCGGTACAGGGGCCCATGGCAGATTAGGGGCCTGGCAGCAGCTATAGGAGGCCCGTAATCTGCCAGCACCCTATGTCAAAAAATTGAACACACCAGCAGTGTGAGGAGACCTGAAAGTGGCACATGGCATGAGACACTGTGGACCTGGCAGCAGCATGAGGAGGCGGTACAGGGGCCCATGGCAGATTAGGGGCCTGGCAGCAGCTATGGGAGGCCCGTAATCTGCCAGCACCCTATGTCAAAAAATTCAACACACCAGCAGTGTGTGAGGAGACCTGAAAGTGGCACATGGCAGAGTGTGGCGATGGAGACAGCAGCAATGGGAGGCCGTACAGGGACCCATGAGAGACTCTGGACCTGGCAGCAGCATGAGGAGGCGGTATAGGGGCCCATGGCAGATTAGGGGCCTGGCAGCAGCTATAGGAGGCCCGTAATCTGCCAGCACCCTATGTCAAAAAATGGAACACACCAGCAGTGTGAGGAGACCTGAAAGTGGCACATGGCAGAGTGTGGCGATGGAGACAGCAGCAATGGGAGGCCGTACAGGGACCCATGAGAGACTCTGGACCTGGCAGCAGCATGAGGAGTCGGTATAGGGGCCCATGGCAGTTTAGGGGCCTGGCAGCAGCTATGGGAGGCCCGTAATCTGCCAGCACCCTATGTCAAAAAATTCAACACACCAGCAGTGTGAGGAGACCTGAAAGTGGCACATGGCATGAGACACTGTGGACCTGGCAGCAGCATGAGGAGGCGGTACAGGGGCCCATGGCAGATTAGGGGCCTGGCAGCAGCTATGGGAGGCCCGTAATCTGCCAGCACCCTATGTCAAAAAATTGAACACACTAGCAGTGTGTGAGGAGACCTGAAAGTGGCACATGGCAGAGTGTGGCGATGGAGACAGCAGCAATGGGAGACCGTACAGGGACCCATGACAGACTCTGGACTTGGCAGCAGCATGAGGAGGCGGTATAGGGGCCCATGGCAGATTAGGGGCCTGGCAGCAGCTATAGGAGGCCCGTAATCTGCCAGCACCCTTTGACAAAAAATGGAACACACCAGCAGTGTGAGGAGACCTGAAAGTGGCACATGGCAGAGTGTGGCGATGGAGACAGCAGCAATGGGAGGCCGTACAGGGACCCATGAGAGACTCTGGACCTGGCAGCAGCATGAGGAGGCGGTATAGGGGCCCATGGCAGATTAGGGTCCTGGCAGCAGCTATGGGAGGCCCGTAATCTGCCAGCACCCTATGTCAAAAAATTCAACACACCAGCAGTGTGAGGAGACCTGAAAGTGGCACATGGCATGAGACACTGTGGACCTGGCAGCAGCATGAGGAGGCGGTACAGGGGCCCATGGCAGATTAGGGGCCTGGCAGCAGCTATGGGAGGCCCGTAATCTGCCAGCACCCTATGTAAAAAAATTGAACACACCAGCAGTGTGTGAGGAGACCTGAAAGTGGCACATGGCAGAGTGTGGCGATGGAGACAGCAGCAATGGGAGGCCGTACAGGGACCCATGACAGACTCTGGACTTGGCAGCAGCATGAGGAGGCGGTATAGGGGCCCATGGCAGATTAGGGGCCTGGCAGCAGCTATAGGAGGCCCGTAATCTGCCAGCACCCTATGTCAAAAAATTGAACACACCAGCAGTGTGAGGAGACCTGAAAGTGGCACATGGCATGAGACACTGTGGACCTGGCAGCAACATGAGGAGGCGGTACAGGGGCCCATGGCAGATTAGGGGCCTGGCAGCAGCTATGGGAGGCCCGTAATCTGCCAGCACCCTATGTCAAAAAATTGAACACACCAGCAGTGTGTGAGGAGACCTAAAAGTGGCACATGGCAGAGTGTGGCGATGGAGACAGCAGCAATGGGAGGCCGTACAGGGACCCATGACAGACTCTGGACTTGGCAGCAGCATGAGGAGGCGGTATAGGGGCCCATGGCAGATTAGGGGCCTGGCAGCAGCTATGGGAGGCCCGTAATCTGCCAGCACCCTATGACAAAAAATGGAACACACCAGCAGTGTGAGGAGACCTGAAAGTGGCACATGGCAGAGTGTGGCGATGGAGACAGCAGCAATGGGAGGCCGTACAGGGACCCATGAGAGACTCTGGACCTGGCAGCAGCATGAGGAGGCGGTATAGGGGCCCATGGCAGATTAGGGGCCTGGCAGCAGCTATGGGAGGCCCGTAATCTGCCAGCACCCTATGTCAAAAAATGGAACACACCAGCAGTGTGTGAGGAGACCTGAAAGTGGCACATGGCAGAGTGTGGCGATGGAGACAGCAGCAATGGGAGGCCGTACAGGGACCCATGAGAGACTCTGGACCTGGCAGCAGCATGAGGAGGCGGTATAGGGGCCCATGGCAGATTAGGGGCCTGGCAGCAGCTATAGGAGGCCCGTAATCTGCCAGCACCCTATGTCAAAAAATTCAACACACCAGCAGTGTGAGGAGACCTGAAAGTGGCACATGGCAGAGTGTGGCGATGGAGACAGCAGCAATGGGAGGCCGTACAGGGACCCATGAGAGACTCTGGACCTGGCAGCAGCATGAGGAGGCGGTATAGGGGCCCATGGCAGATTAGGGGCCTGGCAGCAGCTATGGGAGGCCCGTAATCTGCCAGCACCCTATGTCAAAAAATTCAACACACCAGCAGTGTGAGGAGACCTGAAAGTGGCACATGGCAGAGTGTGGCGATGGAGACAGCAGCAATGGGAGGCCGTACAGGGACCCATGAGAGACTCTGGACCTGGCAGCAGCATGAGGAGGCGGTATAGGGGCCCATGGCAGATTAGGGTCCTGGCAGCAGCTATGGGAGGCCCGTAATCTGCCAGCACCCTATGTCAAAAAATTCAACACACCAGCAGTGTGAGGAGACCTGAAAATGGCACATGGCATGAGACACTGTGGACCTGGCAGCAGCATGAGGAGGCGGTACAGGGGCCCATGGCAGATTAGGGGCCTGGCAGCAGCTATAGGAGGCCCGTAATCTGCCAGCACCCTATGTAAAAAAATTGAACACACCAGCAGTGTGTGAGTAGACCTGAAAGTGGCACATGGCAGAGTGTGGCGATGGAGACAGCAGCAATGGGAGGCCGTACAGGGACCCATGACAGACTCTGGACTTGGCAGCAGCATGAGGAGGCGGTATAGGGGCCCATGGCAGATTAGGGGCCTGGCAGCAGCTATAGGAGGCCCGTAATCTGCCAGCACCCTATGTCAAAAAATTGAACACACCAGCAGTGTGAGGAGACCTGAAAGTGGCACATGGCATGAGACACTGTGGACCTGGCAGCAACATGAGGAGGCGGTACAGGGGCCCATGGCAGATTAGGGGCCTGGCAGCAGCTATGGGAGGCCCGTAATCTGCCAGCACCCTATGTCAAAAAATTGAACACACCAGCAGTGTGTGAGGAGACCTGAAAGTGGCACATGGCAGAGTGTGGCGATGGAGACAGCAGCAATGGGAGGCCGTACAGGGACCCATGACAGACTCTGGACTTGGCAGCAGCATGAGGAGGCGGTATAGGGGCCCATGGCAGATTAGGGGCCTGGCAGCAGCTATAGGAGGCCCGTAATCTGCCTGCACCCTATGACAAAAAATGGAACACACCAGCAGTGTGAGGAGACCTGAAAGTGGCACATGGCAGAGTATGGCGATGGAGACAGCAGCAATGGGAAGCCGTACAGGGACCCATGAGAGACTCTGGACCTGGCAGCAGCATGAGGAGGCGGTATAGGGGCCCATGGCAGATTAGGGGCCTGGCAGCAGCTATGGGAGGCCCGTAATCTGCCAGCACCCTATGTCAAAAAATGGAACACACCAGCAGTGTGTGAGGAGACCTGAAAGTGGCACATGGCAGAGTGTGGCGATGGAGACAGCAGCAATGGGAGGCCGTACAGGGACCCATGAGAGACTCTGGACCTGGCAGCAGCATGAGGAGGCGGTATAGGGGCCCATGGCAGATTAGGGGCCTGGCAGCAGCTATAGGAGGCCCGTAATCTGCCAGCACCCTATGTCAAAAAATTCAACACACCAGCAGTGTGAGGAGACCTGAAAGTGGCACATGGCAGAGTGTGGCGATGGAGACAGCAGCAATGGGAGGCCGTACAGGGACCCATGAGAGACTCTGGACCTGGCAGCAGCATGAGGAGGCGGTATAGGGGCCCATGGCAGATTAGGGGCCTGGCAGCAGCTATGGGAGGCCCGTAATCTGCCAGCACCCTATGTCAAAAAATTCAACACACCAGCAGTGTGAGGAGACCTGAAAGTGGCACATGGCATGAGACACTGTGGACCTGGCAGCAGCATGAGGAGGCGGTACAGGGGCCCATGGCAGATTAGGGGCCTGGCAGCAGCTATAGGAGGCCCGTAATCTGCCAGCACCCTATGACAAAAAATGGAACACACCAGCAGTGTGAGGAGACCTGAAAGTGGCACATGGCAGAGTGTGGCGATGGAGACAGCAGCAATGGGAGGCCGTACAGGGACCCATGAGAGACTCTGGACCTGGCAGCAGCATGAGGAGGCGGTATAGGGGCCCATGGTAGATTAGGGGCCTGGCAGCAGCTATGGGAGGCCCGTAATCTGCCAGCACCCTATGTCAAAAAATTCAACACACCAGCAGTGTGAGGAGACCTGAAAGTGGCACATGGCATGAGACACTGTGGACCTGGCAGCAGCATGAGGAGGCGGTACAGGGGCCCATGGCAGATTAGGGGCCTGGCAGCAGCTATGGGAGGCCCGTAATCTGCCAGCACCCTATGTCAAAAAATTGAACACACCAGCAGTGTGTGAGGAGACCTGAAAGTGGCACATGGCAGAGTGTGGCGATGGAGACAGCAGCAATGGGAGGCCGTACAGGGACCCATGACAGACTCTGGACTTGGCAGCAGCATGAGGAGGCGGTATAGGGGCCCATGGCAGATTAGGGGCCTGGCAGCAGCTATAGGAGGCCCGTTATCTGCCAGCACCCTATGACAAAAAATGGAACACGCCAGCAGTGTGAGGAGACCTGAAAGTGGCACATGGCAGAGTGTGGCGATGGAGACAGCAGCAATGGGAGGCCGTACAGGGACCCATGAGAGACTCTGGACCTGGCAGCAGCATGAGGAGGCGGTATAGGGGCCCATGGCAGATTAGGGGCCTGGCAGCAGCTATGGGAGGCCCGTAATCTGCCAGCACCCTATGTCAAGAAATTGAACACACCAGCAGTGTGAGGAGACCTGAAAGTGGCACATGGCAGGGGCATGATTCATGGCGGATTTAGTCAGTTGTGTCAGGAACTGGTGGTTTGAAATCCAGACTAATCCACGCCTGATTCATTTTCACAAACGTGAGTCTCTCCACACTTTGGGTGGACAGTCGTGTCCTCCGCGGAGTTACAATACCTCCTGCCGCACTAAACACGCGCTCCGATGCCACGCTACTGGCCAGGCATGACAGCCTTTCAAGGGCAAATTCAGCTAGTTGGGGCCAAAGGTCAAGTTTTGTTGCCCAGTAGTCAAGGGGATTGTCTACCTCGGTTGGCAGGGTGCTGTCCAAGTAGGCCCAAGCCTGTTGTTTGAGGTCCTGCTCCAGGTCCACCTGATGCTGCTGCTGCTGCGGCTGGTTAGTAGTTTCCTCACTGCGCTGGTGAAGAAAGCTACTCATCATCGACTGCAGACCGAGGCAGCCGCTGCTGGTGGAGCTACCACTGCTCCTACCACCCCACCCCTCCCCTGCTGCCATGGCAGCGGAACGCGAGCGCACAGGGCCCACAGTGTCTGAGGATGGACGTTGGCGCACAAAGGCAGAGACCAACTGACTACATAGGTGGTTTTTATAGTACGTTATTTTGGCCTCCCTCTCAGCAGGTGTGAAAAAGGCCACCATTTTTGAACGGTAGCGAGGGTCCAACAAGGTGGACAACCAAAAGTCATCCCTGTCTGATGGTTATTATTCGGCTGTCGCTACGCAAGCAACCGAGCATGCTATGGGCCATTTGTGCCAAGGAATGCGAGGGACTCCCTGCCTCCATCTCCACAGCATACTGCCACGGTGCGTCTGGGTCCTCTGTCTCCTCCTCCTCCTCCTCTACCAGATGCTCCTGCTCCTCCACTCCTGTCCGCTGAGTGGAAAAACCACCCATTTCACTCAATAATTCCTGAGCACAAATGTCCTCCTCTACCTCCTCCTCTTCTTCCTGTCCTGCCCCCACAGGGGTCATGTGGCGTTGAGATCTGTGCGCTACGTCTACCGCACCCTGACCAGCCATTGTTAACAGCATTTGTTCCAGGACGTGCAACAGAGGAATGACGTCGTTCATCCCATAGTCCTGCCGACTCACGAATAGCGTGGCCTCCTCAAAGGGCCTGAGCAAGCGGCAGGTGTCACGCATGAGCTGCCAATGGCTGACATCGAAGTTACACAGGGGAGTACCTTTATCCGCTTGTAACATCAGGAAATCGGTGATGGCCTTTCGCTGTTCGTAAAGGCGGTCTAACATGTGTAGGGTTGAATTCCACCTTGTTGCAACGTCGCAGATCAGGCGATGCTGTGGAATTCCGTTCTGCCGCTGCAGCTCAAGGAGGGTGTGCTTTGCGGTGTAGGAATGGCTGAAATGCATGCAAAGTTTACGTGACATTTTAAGGATGTCTTGCAGTGGGATGGTGGATTTTAGGAACCGCTTGACAACCAGATTGAACACGTGAGCCATGCATGGCGCAACCTTCCTTGACGCAGAGCAGACACCATGTTCTTTCCGTTGTCGGTCAACATGGTTCCGATTTTCAGTTTGCGCGGAGACAGCCATCTGTCGATTTCTCTGTTCATTACACTGAGAAGTTCCTCCCCTGTGTGACTACGTTCGCCAAGGCATACCAGGTGCAGCACAGCGTGACACCGTTGCGCCCTGCACATGTGATATGCCGGTCGGGTAATGGGACTTGGCACGGGGGTGGCGGCTGAGGACACGGCGGAAGAAGAGGTGGTAGAGGCGGACATCTTTGCCGGACCAAGGACGTGCAAACGTGGAGGCAAAAGCGGCGTGACCTGTCCAAGTTGCTGGTGCGGCTGTGACGGCACCACGTTCACCCAGTGGGCCGTAAATGACATGTACTGTCCCTGACGGTAGTTACAGCTCCACACGTCGGCGCTGCCGTGCACTTTGGCAGAGACCGACATGCTCAAAGACTGGCCCACCATCTCTTCTACATGTGAATGCAGGGCTGGCACTGCCTTTTTGGCGAAGAAATGACGGCTTGGCACTCTCCACCGCGGCTCGGCACAAGCCATCATTTCTCGGAAAGGTGCTGAGTCCACCACTTGGAAAGGGAGGGACTGCAGCACCAGCAACTTGGACAGGAGGACGTTCAGCTTTTGCACCGTCGGGTGCGTGCTCGCAAACTGTTGTCTCTTGGAAACGGATTCCAAGAAAGACTGCTGACGGAATCCGTGAAGAGGAGTAGCAGGAGAAGAAGCATCTGAACGAGCGGAAGATGGCAACGAGCGACAACTCCCCTCAGCAGAGGTGTTGGAGCCTTGACTGGCTGATAGAGGGCGATTGATGTCGGGTGACGGAGCAAGTAACGGAGCGGGTGATGGAGCGGGGGCTGGGGCGGGCAGAACCGCCGTATCTTTATCACGGTTTTCCCAGGCCACCAAATGGCAACGCTGCATATGCTGCCGCAACGCTGTAGTCCCAACATGGGCCCCCTGGCCACGCTTGACTTTCTGGCCACATAGTCGACATACGGCTACGTTTACTTCCTAGGGCGGCTTGACAAAAAATTGCCACACCGCCGAGTAGGAAACTTTGCCCCAGATACTCCTCACTGGCTGACTGCTGCTTCCTCCGTGCACACCGGCACCACTACTGGCCGTGGTGGTAGGCTGCAGTGGAGCTGGTGCTGTACTCCGTGGCCGTTTGCCTCCACTGACACTGCTGCGACCCTGCTGCCTCCTGGGCAACCCACCGACTGTTTTGCTCGCTGCCAAGCTGCCACCCTCTTCTCCTGATGATGCGGAAGCAATAGCCTGATGACGACGAGGCTGCCGAGTGCGATCAGCCTCATCATCATCAATTAGGGTCTCCGCCTCACTACTAGCCCCCTCGGCTGCGTGTGGGTCAGGAGACAGACCTGTCTCTAGACCGGCTACCGAGCCACTCTCCTCGCCACTACTTCTTCGCCTGGCTGCTGAAGAGGCAGATGTCTCCCCCCGTTCCTGACCGCCCTCTGTTTGCTCTTCCTCACTGTACAGTGGGGCTGAGCCCACAGCATGCGATACTTCGCTTGGTGAGGGAACACCAAAGGACAGGAGCAGGTAGAGGACACGTGATTTCAGTGGGCTTGGTCCCGGGCCATGCCAACTAACGGTTGTGTCTGACGTACCCACCGACCGTTGGCTGTAGGTGTCAGAGGTGACCTGGGAAGAGGAAGACGACCGAGCCAACCAATCGATGACGGCAGGGTTGTCGGTGGAGACACGACCGCTGGATGACACCGGGAGCACTGGCCTCTGGCTGCGAATAGTGCTGCCTCGACCCCTTCCTCTGCTGCCACGTCTGCTCGCTCCTAAAACATTGCCTCCTCTGCCACTCCTCTGCATGTTGTCTGACATACTCTTTAATTAAACGATTCTGTGTCCCTCAGTAACAATTCTGTGTCTGTCCCTGAGTAACAATTCTGTGTCCCTGAGTAACGTTTCTGTGGCCCTAAGTAACAGTTCTGTGGCCCTCAGTAACAATTCTGTGTCCCTCAGTAACAATTCTGTGTCCCTCAGTAACAATTCTGTGTCTGTCCCTGAGTAACAATTATGTGTCCCTGAGTAACAATTCTGTGTCCCTGAGTAACAATTCTTTGTCCCTCAGTAACAATTCTGTGTCCCTGAGTAACAATTCTGTGTCCCTGAGTAACAATTCTGTGTCCCTGAGTAACAATTCTGTGTCCCTCAGTAACAATTCTGTGTCCCTCAGTAACAATTCTGTGTCTGTCCCTGAGTAACAATTCTGTGTCCCTAAGTAACGTTTCTGTGGCCCTAAGTAACGGTTCTGTGTCCCTCAGTAACAAATCTGTGTCCCTCAGTAACAATTCTGTGTCCCTCAGTAACAATTCTGTGTCTGTCCCTGAGTAACAATTCTGTGTCTGTCCCTGAGTAACAATTTTGTGTCCCTGAGTAACAATTCTGTGTCCCTCAGTAACAATTCTGTGTCCCTGAGTAACAATTCTGTGTCCCTGAGTAACAATTCTGTGTCCTTCAGTAACAATTCTGTGTCCCTCAGTAACAATTCTGTGTCCCTGAGTAACAATTCTGTGTCTGTCCCTGAGTAACAATTCTGTGTCCCTAGGTAACGTTTCTGTGGCCCTAAGTAACGGTTCTGTGGCCCTCAGTAACAAATCTGTGTCCCTCAGTAACAATTCTGTGTCTGTCCCTGAGTAACAATTCTGAGTCCCTAAGTAACGTTTCTGTGTCCCTAAGTAACGTTTCTGTGGCCCTAAGTAATGATTCTGTGGCCCTAAGTAACGATTCTGTGGCCCTAAGTAACGTTTCTGTAGCCCTAAGTAACGTTTCTGTGGCCCTAAGTAACGTTTCTGTGGCCCTAAGTAACAGTTCTGTGGCCCTCAGTAACAGTTCTGTGGCCCTCAGTAACAATTCTGTGTCCCTCAGTAACAATTCTGTGTCTGTCCCTGAGTAACAATTCTGTGTCCCTAAGTAACCTTTCTGTGGCCCTAAGTAACGGTTCTGTGGCCCTCAGTAACAATTCTGTGTCCCTCAGTAACAATTCTGTGTCTGTCCCTAAGTAACAATTCTGTGGCCCTAAGTAACGTTTCTGTGGCCCTAAGTAACGTTTCTGTGGCCCTAAGTAACGTTTCTGTGGCCCTCAGTAACAATTCTGTATCCCTCAGTAACAATTCTGTGTCTGTCCCTGAGTAACAATTCTGTGGCCCTAAGTAACGTTTCTGTGGCCCTAAGTAACGTTTCTGTGGCCCTAAGTAACGATTCTGTGGCCCTAAGTAACGATTCTGTGGCCCTAAGTAACGTTTCTGTAGCCCTAAGTAACGTTTCTGTGGCCCTAAGTAACGTTTCTGTGGCCCTAAGTAACAGTTCTGTGGCCCTCAGTAACAGTTCTGTTGCCCTCAGTAACAATTCTGTGTCCCTCAGTAACAATTCTGTGTCTGTCCCTGAGTAACAATTCTGTGTCCCTAAGTAACGTTTCTGTGGCCCTAAGTAACGTTTCTGTGGCCCTAAGTAACGATTCTGTGGCCCTAAGTAACGATTCTGTGGCCCTAAGTAACGTTTCTGTGGCCCTAAGTAACAGTTCTGTGGCCCTAAGTAACAGTTCTGTGGCCCTCAGTAACAATTCTGTGTCCCTCAGTAACAATTCTGTGTCTGTCCCTGAGTAACAATTCTGTGTCCCTAAGTAACGTTTCTGTGGCCCTAAGTAACGGTTCTGTGGCCCTCAGTAACAATTCTGTGTCCCTCAGTAACAATTCTGTGTCTGTCCCTAAGTAACAATTCTGTGGCCCTAAGTAAAGTTTCTGTGGCCCTAAGTAACGGTTCTGTGTCCCTCAGTAACAATTCTGTATCCCTCAGTAACAATTCTGTGTCTGTCCCTGAGTAAAAATTCTGTGGCCCTAAGTAACGTTTCTGTGGCCCTAAGTAACGATTCTGTGGCCCTAAGTAACGTTTCTGTGGCCCTCAGTAACAAATCTGTGTCCCTCAGTAACAATTCTGTGTCTGTCCCTAAGTAACAATTCTGTGGCCCTAAGTAACGTTTCTGTGGCCCTAAGTAACGATTCTGTGGCCCTAAGTAACGTTTCTGTGGCCCTAAGTAACGTTTCTGTGGCCCTCAGTAACAAATCTGTGTCCCTCAGTAACAATTTTGTGTCTGTCCCTAAGTAACGATTCTGTGGCCCTAAGTAACGTTTCTGTGGCCCTAAGTAACGTTTCTGTGGCCCTCAGTAACAATTCTGTGTCCCTCAATAACAATTCTGTGTCTGTCCCTAAGTAACAATTCTGTGGCCCTAAGTAACGTTTCTGTGGCCCTAAGTAACGTTTCTGTGGCCCTAAGTAACGATTCTGTGGCCCTCAGTAACAATTCTGTATCCCTCAGTAACAATTCTGTGTCTGTCCCTGAGTAACAATTCTGTGTCCCTAAGTAACGTTTCTGTGTCCCTAACTAACGATTCTGTGGCCCTAAGTAACGTTTCTGTGTCTGTCCCTAAGTAACAATTCTGTGGCCCTAAGTAACGATTCTGTGGCCCTCAGTAAGAAATCTGTGTCCCTCAGTAACAATTCTGTGTCTGTCCCTAAGTAACAATTCTGTTTCCCTAAGTAACGTTTCTGTGGCCCTAAGTAACGGTTCTGTGGCCCTCAGTAACAATTCTGTGTCCCTCAATAACAATTCTGTGTCTGTCCCTAAGTAACAATTCTGTGGCCCTAAGTAACGTTTCTGTGGCCCTAAGTAACGATTCTGTGGCCATCAGTAACAAATCTGTGTCCCTCAGTAACAATTCTGTGTCTGTCCCTAAGTAACAATTCTGTGGCCCTAAGTAACGATTCTGTGGCCCTCAGTAACAAATCTGTGTCCCTCAGTAACAATTCTGTCTGTCCCTAAGTAACAATTCTGTGGCCCTAAGTAACGTTTCTGTGGCCCTAAGTAACGATTCTGTGGCCCTCAGTAACAATTCTGTATCCCTCAGTAACAATTCTGTCTGTCCCTGAGTAACAATTCTGTGTCCCTAAGTAACGTTTCTGTGGCCCTAAGTAACGTTTCTGTGGCCCTAAGTAACGTTTCTGTGGCCCTCAGTAACAATTCTGTGTCCCTCAATAACAATTCTGTGTCTGTCCCTAAGTAACAATTCTGTGGCCCTAAGTAACGTTTCTGTGGCCCTAAGTAACGATTCTGTGGCCCTCAGTAACAAATCTGTGTCCCTCAGTAACAATTGTGTGTCTGTCCCTAAGTAACAATTCTGTGGCCCTAAGTAACGTTTCTGTGGCCCTAAGTAACGATTATGTGGCCCTCAGTAACAATTCTGTATCCCTCAATAACAATTCTGTCTGTCCCTGAGTAACAATTCTGTGTCCCTAAGTAATGTTTCTGTTGCCCTAAGTAACGTTTCTGTGGCCCTAAGTAACGATTCTGTGGCCCTAAGTAACGTTTCTGTGGCCCTAAGTAACGTTTCTGTGGCCCTAAGTAACGATTCTGTGGCCCTCAGTAACAAATCTGTGTCCCTCAGTAACAATTCTGTGTCTGTCCCTAAGTAACAATTCTGTGGCCCTAAGTAACGATTCTGTGGCCCTCAGTAACAAATCTGTGTCCCTCAGTAACAATTCTGTGTCTGTCCCTAAGTAACAATTCTGTGGCCCTAAGTAACGTTTCTGTGGCCCTAAGTAACGATTCTGTGGCCCTCAGTAACAATTCTGTATCCCTCAGTAACAATTCTGTCTGTCCCTGAGTAACAATTCTGTGTCCCTAAGTAACGTTTCTGTGGCCCTAAGTAACGATTCTGTGGCCCTAAGTAACGTTTCTGTGGCCCTATGTAACTTTTCTATGGCCCTAAGTAACGATTCTGTGGCCCTAACTAACGTTTCTGTGTCCCTAAGTAACATTTCTCTGTCCCTAACTCTCTCCCTGCATACAGCCAGGTCTGCCTCTGTTGAATGACTGGAGGCAAATGGAGAATTCTAAAATGGCCGCCATTTATAGCTCGACCATTACACTGTGCTGGCTGGCTGGCTGCTGATTGGCTAATGCGATCACATGTCATGAATGAATGCATTATGGGTCAGCGCGCCTTGTCTGCGCGCCTTCCCAGACATCCCCGCTCCGTCACCGCACATGTCGCCGCCATTTTAGGAAAAATTTCGATTCGCGCATCCGAAGTCTGCTTATTTTCGGATTCGACGCGAATCGAAATTTTCCTAATATTCGAAACGAATTCCACTTCGCCTACTTCGATTCGCTCATCTCTAATCTTTATAGTAAAGAATTCTAGGCCAGCAGGTGGCAGGCAAATAATAAAAGCAAATATGCCAATAAAAACATTTGAAGGTTGTAGTGCAGGCCGTAGTAAGAGAGGTGAAGATTCCTGATACTGATTTTTGGATACAGGTATGCGCTTTACCTCTCTCTACTATTCACAAGTCCTAACATGTAAAAAACCAGCCCATCCGTTCCAGCTTATCAATAGTGCAAACACAGCATGTTTTATGGGGGAACTTCCTTCTATATTCTATTATTCTATGACGTATAAAAAAGCAACCAGTGAAGATTATAACAAACCCTGAGCGGAATCCAAATCTACTGGAGACTATGATATTAGCAAACAATGCATTATAAACTTTATAACTAAATTATAAATTAAGACAAAACAGCTAACTCAGCTAAAACATGGATATGAACTGTTTTACTTGCCAGAAGATTTGCAATTCTGTTCAGCTATTCTTGTGATTCAAGCAGAAGAAAGGAGGGCGGCAGGTCAGGAGGAGTGAAACCAGTGAAAAACTTTAAAGCAGAGACTTAATCTGGAATTCCTTCAGTCGGCATGCGGAGTGGAAGGACCAGCAAAGGAGCTGGATCGTGGTACACTCTGATGGATGGATCGGTGACAGCAGTGGGACCATGTAGGGAGCCGCTCCCAAACTGTGCCGTGACAGGTGCCGTGAAAAGCAGACGGAAGGAAGGCGCCAGGTGAGAAATGAGTAAAAAAACAGTAAATGCTTTATTGCAGAACACTTACAGTTGTGTTCAAAATAATAGCAGTCAGACATCACTAACCTGATCAATCACTGTTTTTGGCAAATAATTTACTAGCAGGTGTAGTAGAGTAATAGAAATCCAACAGACCCAACAGTCATGACATGCATGCTGCTGATTCTGTGTAATTGAATCACTAATTGAAAGGGGCATGTTCAAAATAATAGCAGTGTGGAGTTCTATTAGTGAGGTCATTCATTCTTTGAAAAACAGGTGGCAATTATTGCCCTTATTTAAGGAAGGAGGGCAGCAAATGTTGTACATGCTGGTTACAGTGCATTTCTCTCTGAAATTCTGAGGAAAATGGGTCGTTCCAGACATTGTTCAGAAGAACAGCGTACCTTGATTAAAAAGTTGATTGGAGAGGGGAAAACATATAAAGAAGTGCAGAAAATGATAGGCTGCTCAGCTAAAATGATCGCAAATGCTTTAAAATGGCAACCAAAACCTGAAAGGTGTGGATGAAAGCGAAAAGCTACCATTCAAATGGATAGAAAAATAGCCACAATGCCAAGGACTCAGCCAACAATCAGCTCCAGGAAGATCAAAGAAGGTGTAAAGTTACCTGTGAGTACTGTTACAATTAGAAGACGCCTATGTGAAGCCAAGCTATCTGCAAGAAGCCCCCGCAAAGTCCCACTGTTGAAAAAAAGACATGTGCTGAAGAGGTTACAATTTGCCAAAGAGCACATTGACTGGTCTAAAGAGAAATTGCGTAACATTTTGTGGACTGATAAAGTAAGATTGTTCTTTTTGGGTCTAGTGGCCGGAGACAGTTTGTCAGACGACCCCCAAACACTGAATTCAGGCCACAGTACACTGTGAAGACAGTGAAGCATGTTTGCGCAAGCATCATGATATGGGGATGTTTCTCATACTACGGTGTTGGGCCTATTTATCGCATACCAGGGATCATGGATTAGTTTGAATACATCAGAATACTTGAAGAGGTCATGCTGCCTTATGCTGAAGAGGAAATGCCCTTGAAATGGGTGTTCCAACAAGACAACGACCCCAAACACACCAGTAAACGTGCAACATCTTGGTTCCAGACCAACAAGATTGACGTTATGGAGTGGCCAGCCCAATCCCTGGATCTTAATCCAATAGAAAATTTGTGGGGTGACATCAAAAATGTAGTTTCTGAGGCAAAACCAAGAAATAGAGAAGAACTGTGGAATGTAGTCCAATCATCCTGGGCTGGAATACCTGTTCACAGGTGCCAGAAGTTGGGTGACTCCATGCAACACAGATGTACAGCAGTTCTCAGAAACAGTGCTTATACAACCAAATATTCATTAAGTGATTCAAAGGAAAGCAAAATCTTCAAACATTTTTCAGTTTATATAGTGAATGTTTGAGTTTGTAAAGAAGAATACAAACACTGCTATTTTTTTGAACAGTCTAATATTCACTTTTCTTCAGTTTTTTTAGAGGAACAACACAAATTTGATATATTTTTCTTCATGTTTTGATTTGGAATAGAATGTGTAGTGTTCCCAATGCATTTGTGTGTATGGAAATAAAAGCTATTAGAAGGATTTTGAGCTTTATTCACATTTTTCAACACACTGCTATTATTTTGAACACAACTGTACATCTAAAATTCCTCCAGTTGGCATGTGGAATAGAACAGGCAAAGGAGCAGGATCCTGATCACTCTAGTAGATGGATCAGTGATTGCAACGGGACCAAGCAGGGAGCAGCTCACTAACTCAGCAGTGTCCGTTCAAAATTCCCGCCAGGCAGTGGAGAGGTTGACAGGTACCGGCAACCCCGCCCACCGGCCATTCATGGCACCTGTCACGGTACCTGTCAACCTCTCCACTGCCTGGCAGGAATTTTGAACAGACACCTCTGAGTTAGCGAGTGGCTCCCTGCTTGGTCCCACTGCAATCACTGATCCATCCATCAGAGTGTACCACGACCGTCAGCTCCTTGTCAAGGATGTGGAGAATCCCTCAAAGACCAGCAGAAGAAAGGAGGGCACCAGGTCAGGAGGAGTAAAACCAGTGAAAAACTTTAAAGCAGAAGACTTACGTCTGGAATTCCTTCAGTCGGCATGCGGAGTGGAAGGACCAGCAGAGGAGAGGGATCCTTTTCCAGGCGTTTGCCTTCTGGTCCATCCCTTCTACCATTGTCAGCCTCAGGACGCATTAACTGTGTTCACACTGCCACCACATTGGTCACATAGGATCTTCACTATCCCTGATGAGGCTTGCCGGCTCCAATCCAGGTGCCCTGGTTCCTTGGTCTGCACTCTCCTCCATTTGCCCATCCTATGGACAATTCCACCCAATGATTTCTCTGTTACATCTTGTGTACAGTCAGTTCCCATTTTCCTTCTACTATGCCCCATGTCACCATCACATTCTACATTGTGTGAGCGCTGAATTATTGTTCATTATTTAATATTCTTGTGATTCACATGCTTATGCCACACTACATTGCTAGATACTTACCTTACTTATTTTCTAGTACAGATAAACAATACAAATTGATCACCTACCAACTCTCAGTCTTCTAATAGTAAAATCACAAAAGCCCACCAATGAGGTCATCCCTGTGCTCCTCCCTCCTGCAGGCAAGGAGCTTAAAAAGCTGTTTGTGTGATAGCACCTTAGAATGTGCTAAGATGTGTTGCTATGGTTATTTTAGTGATTTTTTATAGCATAAATATAAGGAATGATGCATTTTGATTGCCATGTATTGTTTTTAGAAGCTAGACTAACCCTATTCATATGCTAATAAACTTGTTTGACTGGTTCCTAAGGCTCATGCAAAATGAATTGGTAGCAGGACATATGGGGAGAGAATAAAGGACTGGAACACAGCCATGTGCTGAAGACAAAGGGCAGTAGTTTTGGGAGGACTTCATTTTACCTTTTGTATCTCTTGACCCTCCCTCTTAGATTGTAAGCTCAAATGAGCAGGGCCCTCTAACTCCTCCTTTATTTGTATTGTAATTGTACAGTCTGCCCTTATGTTGTAAAGCGCTGTGTAAACTGTTGGCGCTGCTACGTAAATCTTGTATAATAAAAATAATAACAAGAAAGTCTGTGCCATAAGAAAATTCACCTGTGTATGATGCTAGCGCCCTGCAATTACTCATAGAATAGAGCCTGGGGTCCTGGTTGTCTATGGAGATCATGAAGCTCCCATAACCTGAGCTAAGCAACTTTTAGTGCATTCCTATTCCCATAGATCAAGGGTCTCCAAACTTTTTAAATGAAGGGCCGTCGTATGGTCCTTCAGACTTTAAGAGGGCCAGAGTGTGGCCAGTGGGGGTAGAAAATGTTTAGGGCCCAGCATCAGTGAGAATAAACATGGCCTCAGGGACAGTGGTGTATTTAGGTTTTGTGCTGCCCTAGGCAACACAAAAATTGGCACCCCCCCTGCAGAAAGAGCCTGCTATTGACCAAGAACACCCCTACCCTCCACCCAAGCCTTCCACTACCACTGCCCCCATACACCAGTCACCATCCCCCATGGCGAGAGAGAGAAAGACACTCACCTTCACAGCTCTGGACATCCCCAGCAACGAGAGTGGGGCTGTGCATAAAACCCACAGCATCTCTCAGAACCCACCAGGTCCCCATGCCGCTTGTGTTCCTTCTTGCATCCCTTCTTCCAAGGGGTAGTGCTGCCCCCCCCCCCCCTGAAAAATGCTGCCCTAGGCAAATGCCTTGTTTGCCTTGTGGTAAATACACCCGTGCTCAAGGAAGGTGGTCAATAGGAGGAAGAGTTATGCCCCATCGTTGGTATTAATGAGAGGAATTGTACCCCATAAGTGTTATTAATGGAAGAAATAGTGCCCCATTGTTGGTGTCAGTGAGAGGAATACTGCTTCATATCATTGGGAGGAATAGTGCCCCAAGGGCCAGATAAAGGCTAGCAAAAGGCCACATCTGGCCCTCGGGCCGCAGTTTGCAGACCCCTGCCATAGACTATTGTTCATGCTCATTCATGGTAGTGTGTGCATGTGTGTTGTATGTATATTTGTAATACTTTGTATGTCTTGAATTGTTTTTCCCACAATTGTATGTACAGCATTTCTGTTTAGTAAAGCACATTAATACATCACAGGGTTTTTTATGCTTCCTTGCTTTTACCACAAAAGCAAAGCAAAACAGAAGATAACAAAAAGATAAATTGAGGGCATTTATATTCGCAGTTCTTCATGCAATTAATGATTTTTAATGGTCCTGTACTCAAATAGAAGATGGCTTTATGTAGTTTCCTGGAGCTCAGCTTTAACATTAATCAAATCAAAATCTCTGTGAATCCCCAAAGAAAAGTAAATCTTTCACCCTTGAAAGTGCAAATATCATAAACCTTTTCTATAACCTTCCCCAAAATTCAAATCCTACCCCTCATTCCCAATATATCAAAAATGTCCATAATACAAAATCCAAAAATTGTCCACACTATCCAATCTTCCAGCTGTGATAAATATCCGATTCGTCAATCCAATCCAAGATACCTCAAAAAAATAAACTAGATATAGTGCATTATCTTTCAAAATATAATATTATGTGATATCATGCAAACCCACTAGTGATGTAAAACATAATACAAACAATATTATAAATCAACACGTGAAATTAAAAATCCACACAACTCCACTGGTGACATTGTGAAATAATCACTCCAATAAGTGAAATACAACAGATTCAAAGTATGTGACCAGTGAGAAAGTGTATAGGACCAGATAAGTGCCACCACTCTGCGTTGAGGAACGGGGGATCCCATTGCATACTCCCATAAGAGGAAAGCCATCTGGCATATGGGGATTTGTGAAACGCCTGTGCAAGCTGAAAGAGGGTAATAGTATGTTATCCTAACGCAAAGTGGTGGCACTTATCTGGTCCTATACACTTTCTCACTGGTCACATACTTTGAATCTGTTGTATTTCACTTATTGGAGTGAGTATTTCACAATGTCACCAGTGGAGTTGTGTGAATTTTTAATTTCAAGTGTTGATTTATAATATTGTTTGTATTATGTTTTACATCACTAGTGCGTTTGCATGATATCACATAATATTATATTTTGAAAGATAATGCACTATATCTAGTTTATTTTTTTGAGGTATCTTGGATTGGAGTGACGAATCGGATATTTATCACAGTTGGAAGATTGGATAGTGTGGACAATTTTTGGATTTTGTATTATGGACAGCTTTAACATTAGCCATCATTTATCAGCTTTGGAAGTGTTCCCCATGCTTTCCATGCCTATAGTTCATACACCTTACAAGCCTTTAATGTGGAATACGCACCAAAGGCAGGCTCACCTAAGAGAGGCGGTGTCAGTGGGTCCTCTTGCCTTATACTGGCAAAGCTGAGGATCTCAGATCCTGCAAAAGCACAGTTCTGTACTGTGCTCTAACATCTTGTGATCAAAATTGTGAGCTTTCCCAAGATCCCTCTTTGTGGCCCAGTGACATCACCAACATGTAGCAGAAAACAGTGGAGTAAGGTGGGTATTTTAATGCATTTTCTTTCATTTTTTTTATTTCCATTGTTCTGAATCAAAAGCAGCTTTATGTATTAACATAGACCCATTTTGTCTATAAGGTCACCTGCTGACTTGGCACCATCCACAGGCAGCTTAACTCTTCAGTAAGACTCAAAAGTTGAATCCAACACAATTTTACTTCATCAGTTGCAGTACAGAGGATGTTTTTCCCGTCTAAGTGAGTGTAAGTGAAGTTTAAGATGAGAATGACTTTCCTTAGCCCTGTCTCTATTATTATTATTATACAGTATTTATAAAGCGCCAATAGTTCGCTCAGCGCTGTACATTACAAAGGGGGACAGAACATGTGACAGAACAATACCAATACAATGCAAAACATGAGGGGATCGAGGGCCCTGCTCTTTCAAGCTTACAATCTAGGAGTGTCTCTATGAATATCTAACACTGACTGATGGAAAATGGAAGACGTGGGTAGGGTCTAGCTAAGCCTAAACAAACTAGCCCAAGATGGGGGAAGTGGGGGGGAGGGGGGCAGTCATAGAAACTAAACTCACATTACTAAACAATTTGCAGTGGGTCAAAACCACCACTTGATGTCAGCATACTTCACAAATTATAACCTCATGCAGTTCAATGCAAGACTTAAAAAATACAAAGTACAGCAGAACCCCTTTACTTAAAGGAAGGTCTAATGCATTTGTTGTCCCAGAGTCCTAATTCAGCTCTCCGCTAGTAATTTTCTTTAAGGGTCTCTTCCTCCAAAATGCCAAAAGGATCAATATATGTCAGAGGAAATAGTATCTCATAGTGTAGTATTTATTATAAATTTAAAATTGCCAGAAATAAAAGTAATAATTTCATTCACATATTCAGGTGGTCATGGATCTTTGGTGAGTGTATTGGACTGGCACATGTGGTGGAACACATCATGACAGAAAGAAGAGATAACATTAAGGTGTTACTAAACCCACAACAGTAAAATCAGGATATCATGCTTGTTATACTCACTGTGGAACCTAAGGGGTTAATCTTCTGCATTGTGTAAAAAGGCTGTTTGATTCAGTCTTCTCTGATCTTCCCCTTCTTCCAGTATCCCCCTCTTATATCCTTATAAGACATATCATGTGGAGTCACTCTGCACATGCTCAGTTTGGTGTGTATTGCTAAAGAGGTTTTTTTTATTTTCTTGGGAGGGTGCATGTGATCAGTACAGTGCCAATCAGCACTGTCCAGTCAGAGGTTCTGCATCTTCCTAGAGCAGAAAGAAAATTCCTCCTACAAGCTTTAACCAGTGCTCAGCTGAAGTCACAAGACTGCTATATACTGCTGATGAGAAAAGGTATTTAGCAGTTTATATTTACTAAAATAATTGCATTTCCATGTTGTGCGTACTGTGGGAGACCAGATAAGGTGAATACAGGGTCCTGGGTTTAGGAACACTTTATACATCACAAAGAGCACCTTACACACACTGTTTGGTATGGGGCTTCTATATTCAATACTATGCACTTATATGCTACAGGATGTTATTTATTATGACACTGCTTATTATACATTAGAGTATAAGCGCTGCACATTTTTTTTTTTCTATTCATAGGAAGTGTTTTTGCACTTGAAAGGGGCAGCTGCACATTTTTTTCACATTTTTTTTAAATGTATATGTTATTTTGTTTTGTGGTTGTGAGTATGTAGGAAGTTAGCACCCACTATAAATACAGTATTACAAAAGGTTTTTTACCTGCGTCCATAGAATGCATGAAGATAAAAAATCTTGTGCCTTTACAAACCAATTTTTCATTACTTTCGGCACAGCCCTCATATACAGTATTTCTGTTTACAGATCCTTGGATGAAGTACAGTAGCTTCACTACTTTCACAAACTTTCTGAACTAGGGTGGCTATGCTCACTCACTCCACTGTATCTTTGGAGGAAGCTATGGGTGTCACCCAGGCTGAACTTCAAACATGTCTTTTTCTTTTCATCTCCATTACATGGGTAAGAAATTATTGGTGCTTCATAAGCTTCATAAGGACCTGTGATCCTCATAAGAAGTGACAAGGACACAGCATTTCTGACAAGTATTTTCTGCACTTGCTACAAATGTTTTTAGTTTGGTCTGAAAAATGAAAGCAGCCACCACCTCTAAGGGCTAGTAAACTGTGATATAGTACATTCCTGACCTTGGATTTAGATATACTCAAACCCCTGGATTTTGGTTTGTTTCCTGAAGGTATCTGGAAGATGAACCTTTGCAGAAGTACACAGAGTTCTGGATCTGGAATAAAATAAAATCCTTAAACCTTGTACCAAATGATGTTTATTTAAGGTCTTCCCTGATCCCTTTTTGAGAGATGCATAATCCACATTACAAATTGTTTAGGAAACTCATATCTCAACACCACCTTAGATGGATTATTTTGCTTTTGTGAAGCAGTTAGTTGTGGGCCTCTGTTTAAAAACAAAGATTGGCGGCATTGTTCTTGGAGGGGAAGAGGCAAGTCTAACCCTGTAGCTCGAACAGGCTGGGTTCCAGCCAAGGTGAATACTACGTCAGGCTTGGTATTTATTTCGGTGCAGTATGCAGCAGTGGGAATACACGAGGACAGATACTTCCTTCAACCGGGTTCAAAAAAGTCAGCAATGCTATTGGCCTTATTCAGTAAGGATGGCTTTACAGGCAGTTTTGTGTAGCAGCCAACTAAAATTCAATATTTATTTATTTATTTTATTTATTTCAGGTACTTATATAGCGCCGTCAATTTACGCAGCGCTTTACATATATATTGAACATTCACATCAGTCCCTAACCCTCAAGGGGCATACAATCTAAGGTCCCTAACTCACATTCATATACTAGGGCCAGTTTAGACAGGATCCAATTAACCTACCAGCATGTCTTTGGACTTTGGAATATGATGACTTCAGCCCAATGGAAGGTGAATTCTGATTGGATGTTATGAGATACTGCACTTAAATGTTTGAATGCTGTTCATATTCACCCAGTCACTATGGAATTCATTTTCTGTATTCTGCAATTCTGGTTGATCCTGCTGTTATCTGTCTCCCCCTTTTGATCATGTCCCCAATGCTGTTGGGGATTCTGCAGAGCATTGGTGGCAGCTACTGCACATGCTCAGTTTTCTTTGAGTTTCTATGTTGAGCATTTCGTTCCTATCACATCTCAGTAGGCCATGTGACTATAGAGTCACACATGTGGGCATATACACAGTGGTAAATGACAGTCCACTTCCTCCCTCCTCCTCCATGACCACTAACTAGCTAAACACAATGGGGGTGGGATATTAGATCTTGATTAATGGAGGCTTCACCTCTCTGATAATCTAAGACACAGGCTGGAGGGGCATCTGTGACTGGCAGAAATCCGTCCACACCATGTTATTACCAAAAAAATTATAAAGATTTATTTCAAATATATATTTGTATGATGATTTAAAACAGTTGATATTATTATTTATTTTTACTCTGTACCCCAAAAGCAGTTTTATTTTTATTTTATTTTTTAATTTTGAACATGTGACTAGTAGAAAAGGACTAGAAGCTCCTCCTGCTTATGTTTCCCTGCAGAGAAACTGGGAAAGAGCTTGGTCATGTGACAGCTGTATATCAACTAAGAAAAGGGCTTTTTTTTTGTTTTAATTAAAAAAATTACAGTGCCATCATACAATTCTCTAGGATTGCTGGTCCAGATGAAGGAAAATTACACAATTATGTTTTCTTCCTGATACCAAGAACACCAGTTAGATACATTCCTATACTAGGCTTTTGTCATTGCCTGGTGTTGTAAGGGTCTTCAGTATATATAGATGTAGCACCATCCTAGTTAGTTGGCTAGTAAACAGTTTTAGCTGGGAGTTTGATTGCTTCCCCCTGCCTCTAGCAGAAGTTTCTGGAGCTAGAGAGGGGGAATTTAAATGACCAGCCTGAATATTGAACAGGGCATGGCCAATTCCTGGAGAGGTGTGCCCAGATGGTGGCTGGGATGCTGTTCTAGTGTTACTAAACCCATATTATAAAAAAAACTATCAATAAATGCTGTATTACATGCTGTTTATACTCATTCAGTCACTATGGGATTCATTTTCTGTATTCTGCAAAAAGAAACTGGTTGATCCTGCTGTTCTCTTTCTCCCCCCTTTTGATGATGTCCCCAGTGCAGTTGGGATTCTGCAGAGCAGTGGTGGCAGTTACTGTACATGCTCAGTTTTCTGTGAGTTTCTATGCTGAGAATTTCCGCCCTATCACATCTGAACAGCCCATGTGACTATAGAGTCACACATGTGGGTGTATACACAGTGGTAAATGACAGCCAACCTCCTCCCTCCTGCTCCTCCATGACCACTAACCAGCTAAACACAATGGGGGGGTGGGATATCACATCTTGATTGATGGAGGCTTCACCTCCCTGTTATTCTAAGACAGAGGCTGGAGCCTGTGACTGGCAGATATCTGTCCACACCAGATTACTACCAAAACAATATTAAATATTTGATTTCAAACATATTTCTGTATGATGATTTAAAACAGTTTATATTGTTATTATTTATTTTTACTCTGTATCCCAAAAGCAGTTTTTTTTAATTTTGAACATGTGACCAGTAGCAAAGGAGTAGAAGCTCCTCCTGCTTATGTTTCCCTGCAGACAAGCTGGGAAAGAGCTGGGTCATTTGACAGCTGTATATCGATTAAGAAAAAGGGATTAGCTTTTTTTCAAATGAAAATAATTACAGTGCCATCATCCCCATACAATTCTCTAGGATTGCTGGTCCAGAGGAAGGCAATTGACACCAATTATGCTTTCTTCCTAATACCAAGAACACCAGTTAGATACATTCTTATACTAGGCTTTTGCCATTGCCTAGTGCTGGAAGGTTCTTCAGTAAATATAGATGTAGCACCCTTTTATTTAGGTGGCTAGTAAATATTCTTGGCTGGGAGTACACTTTAAATCATCTGGAGCCCAGGAGAGACTGTATTTTCCTTGTGAGGGATTGGATTTGTAAGCTCCAGGTGGTTGCTGCCCCTGGAGTGTTTCTAAACTGGATGCTGGACTGCTTTTCAAGGGACAAAAATTATGGACTTACTGTATCATGTTCCAGGATCTGAGAGTGGAGCCCCTTTTATCTGTGCTTAAAATAGTATTCATGGTTCCCCAGCCGTGAGTCTACAGACTGTTCCAGTTCACTCACACCTGTGCTACCGAACACCTTGTGGTTCCCAGCCATGAAGACACAGACTGTTCCAGTCTGCTGTTACCTGTGCTAAAATCTACCTAATGGTTCTCAGCTGTGGGTGGGATGTGCAGCTGTTACTAATGCCCCATACACACTGGCCAGATATTGGCCAGTATTGGCCAGTTCAATAGAAACCAGCCTACATTCAGCCCATGTATACACCCGCCTGTCCAACAGAGGCCAGTTTCTGTTGAATGGACATGCTGGAAAACCAGCATGCAGTCAGTGGGCATATCACTATACTAACATCAGATAGTTAGTACAACAAACTCCTCCCGAGTTCTGCAGTTTTTTTTTTGTTCAGCCGCTGGATTGAACGGGAAAAAAAATTATAATGTGTACCCAGCATTAGAGAGATTGTTGATTGTGTTTAATGTTTTGGAACATTCCACGCCTCATTGTCCTCTCCTGTTACAAGACATCCCCTAGACCAGTGGTTCTCAACCTGTGGGTCGCGACCCCTTTGGGGGTCGAACGACCCTTTCACAGGGGTCGCCTAAGACCATCGGAAAACACATTTCCAATGTGTAAAGAGCAGCTACTGTGTAGAAAGCAACTGCTGTGTTGAAAGCAGCAGTATTGGAGATAAAACGACACTTCATGAACTATAATTACTGGGTAAATAATTTTATGGTTGTGGGTCACCACAACATGAGGAACTGTAATAAAGGGTTGCGGCATTAGGAAGGTTGAGAACCACTGGTCTAGACTGTTCATTGGGGCCAGAGTGAAATTGTGTCTAGGTGATGGGTGGGTGGACAGGTGGCCTCAGCACTGTTGGGGAAGAACCAGTTAAATACAGAGGCCCCATTCAGGGGTAGTAATACATAGACAATATCTCTCCTCTCACCAGGCCCCTTTAGACAATCACTACTAGAAATGAGCTAAACCAATGCCAAAGTGTATTACTCCTGCAGTCTACATGTGTGCTCTATCTTGTACAGTTAGCTGTTCATACAGCTGCCTTCTTTTTGATATTTGTGACCCCTTATAGGTGTTTGCCTATCCTCAGAGAGCTCCAGGTGGACCTGAACCCAAAAAGGGAAGATTTGTTGTCTTAAAAGCAACATCTAGAAATGTGAACCATAATAAGCAGTACTCTCAGCATACCCTGCACCCATTTTCTCAAAACTTTTCTTGCTAAATCTAGACACACGATTTCATAGGTTGACATGAGAAGGGGACTTCCGGTTCCGGCGCCGGATGCTGTAATTCGCGGGACCCGCGGCTCCCGGGATCCCGGCTCTACAAAGCCTGCCTACTGCCTCGGGGACCCCCGCTATACAGTCCTGGGGTGCCCCTTACCTTCCTGCAGCGGCCCCAGCATGGAGCGGTACCTTCTGCCGGCGCAGTCCGGCCATGAGTCGGCGGCCAGGGCGGAGGGATGCGGCTCTCCCCCCTCTGCAGCCAAGATGGCCGACGATGCCTGTCACAGCATGGACACAGGCACAGAACGGAATAACACCGAGGGAGCAGGTATGACAGAGCCTCTCCTCACCATCCACACTGCCTGCCCACTCACTTCTGCAACTGATAACACTCCTGAGCAGTATGTGCAAATAGCTCAGGCAGTGTCCTCTATCCTGCTCCCAAACATAACACAGGCTGTAGATAGAGCTGTCACAATGGGCATTGAACAGCTAAGGAAAGATTTAGGCGACCATTCTAAACGTTTATCTGAGGCTGAGCAGCGCATATCAGATTTAGAAGATGAATTTCATTCAATGCAAGCGGTCACTTCACAATCCAATCGTGTACAGCAAAGTATATTGGATAAAATCGATGATCTGGAAAATCGATCACGTAGGAATAACTTACGCATTGTGGGTCTTCCGGAATCTTTTAATACAGGTTCTCTCCCTGATCTCTGCTCAGCGCGGATCCCTGCAGCTTTGGGCCTATCTTCTTCTTGCCAGGTGGAGAGAGCTCATTGCCTGGGCCCCCCATCTAACGAGCGTCGTGCGCCACGCTCTGTGATTGTCCGCTATCTTAATTATGCTGACCGCGTAGCGATCCTCACCTCTTTCCGTAACTCCCGTTCTCTGCAAATTGAGGGTCACAAATTGCTATTATTTGCGGACTACTCACAGGAAGTATCACGTAAACGGAAAGCATTCCAGCAAGTCTGTGCTACTCTTTACCAGAAAGGAATAAAGTTCACACTTGCATATCCGGCCACGTTACGTTTTACTGCACCATCGGGGGATTCTAAATCTTTTGTTCATCCTGAAGAAGCCCACCACTATTTACAAGACCACCTAAGGGACGGGGATCCCGCGGGTAGGAATAGTGGTCCTAGGGACCAACGCAGCCCTCGCAAAGACCCCCCCAAACGTCAACGCACTAATCTAGCGTCCTCCAAATCTCGCCCGCCTTGAAGGTCTGAGGAACCATCGGTCTCTTCACAACTTCTTCCAGCCTTACTCCTGATCCGATTGGCTCAATTGGATGTGTTTCTTCCATTTTTTTGTTTTTTTGTTTTTTCTTTTCATTTTCATCTTGGAAAGATTCCTCTTATTATTTACTGATATCTTATCACACTCCAATGTATGAATCTATTGATTGTTCAGCACGAGTTTATTTTTTGTAATTTCTGATGTTGAGGTGTTTCCTCGTAATCACCCGTTACATTGTTACTGTTTAATTTACCTACAGGCCTGATTTTACTACTTCCTTACTCCTACATGTGCCTGATTCCATATTCAGCGTTGCTGTGGATGGCGGGTTGCTGGAGCCGTTGTTGGGAATAAGTTTGCGGGGCGCCCTTCCTCGCCTCAACAAATCGGCAATGGTCCCTGGGGCAGGTCCCTCCCCTGCCATTCCCGGTTACGCTGGTATTGGTGGAAACAGCATGCGGAATGACGTGAAGTCCTGTTTACTGCTCTGGTATATTGTATGTTTTGATTTTTTGTTGGGCTCAAATAGGGCCCTTGCCTCTCTCTCTGTCTTCTCTTCTCTTCTTTCTTATCTCTACTTCTTGGGAGAGCTCCTTTGTCCTCTGAGACCAGATTCAAACCACCTCCATTTGCCCTACATAGCAACGCCACCCGTTCCTCCTTTTCTAATTGGTAAGATTCTTATCCTTTCACTATATATATTACAACAGTTAAAATGACACGTATATTTTCATGGAATGTTAAGGGCCTCAGATCTCCTCACAAACGCATGGCGATACTAAGACACTTGCGGCGTTTACGCGCGGATATAGCTTTGCTCCAAGAAACCCATCTTACCCAATCGGATTTTGCCCGTATGCGTAAACTCTGGGTAGGCCAGATCTTTGGCTCCTCCTCCTTAAACAATAAAGCTGGGGTACTTATTCTTATACACAAACGGCTTAATCCTGAATTAATTTCCATGGACGCTGACACTGAGGGTCGTTTTATAGCAGTACATATTAAACTTGGATCCCAGGAGCTGGTTCTCTCCAACTTTTACGCACCCAACTCCCCGACGAGACAGGTTTTTCAAGCCCTCTCGACGCGGCTGGCGGCCTATATTCACAAGCCTCTCGTCCTGGGAGGGGACTTTAACTCCGTTATGCAAGAGCAGGAGGATAAATCACAGAGTGTTGAACGTGGACTTCGCTCCTCTCAGATTTCCCGTCCAACACCTACTTTACTATGTAGCTTCGTTGAAGCAATGCAAATTACAGATATATGGCGCTTAGCACATCCGGACGGCAAAGACTACACTTTTTATTCCCCTGTTCATCATTCTTTATCTAGAATCGATTACATTTTCTGTAACCCCGTACTACTGCATCATGTGGTATCTTCGACTGTACATGACATAGCCATATCGGATCACTCACCGATTTCTGTTACTATAAATTTTCTAGACCCTACGCCACATCCTAGGATATGGCGCTTTCCTTCGTTTCTGGCGAACAATCAGGAACTCGCCCAGCAATTAAAAGACACATGGTCAGACTTCCAAATTACTAATGCGGCCCACGTTTCCAACCCAAATTTGTTTTGGGATGCGGGGAAGGCGGTATTACGTGGTAAAATCATTGCCTTTACGTCCGCTTATAAAAAAAGAATTCTGCATAACTTTACTGAGGCTAGTAACCTTCTTAGACAGACACAGAGTGATATGGCAGAGTCCAATACGCAGGAACACAGGAAAGCTTGGGTGGATGCTAAAAACCAGTTTGACACATGGGCGGCAGCCCAGGAAACATTATACCATTCACATCTTGACTTACAATATCATAGGTATGGTAATAAACCAGGCAAATTATTGGCGCGCCTGTGTAGGAAGCCTTTCACCCCCACACAATTCACCTCTCTTAAAGACTCTCAGGGAGCACTTAAACAATCTCCGGAAGAGATCATATCTATTTTGGAAAGCTTTTATGCAAAGCTATATGGGCCGGATCCTATTGACCAGGAACAAGCACAAGCCTTTCTAGACAGAGTAAATCTACCTCAAATAGATCCAATAGCGCTGCAATCTCTAAATGCCCCTATATCACAAGCGGATATATGTCTAGCTATTAGATCTTTAGCCAATGGTAAAGCTCCAGGTCCAGATGGGTACACCTCTGAATTCTTTAAACTCATGGATAAAACCCTCTCTCCTACTCTACAGCTGGTTTATCAGTCCATCCTGGAGAGTGGGCTTTATCTCCCATCGGCTTCACAAGCCCATATTAAATTAATAGCAAAAAAAGGCAAAGACCCTTCGGATCCTGGATCTTATCGTCCCATTTCCCTCCTTAATCTAGATGCAAAGATCCTTTCTAAAATTATAGCTAACCGCTTGGCCATTATTTTACCCTCGCTTATTCACCCCTCTCAAGCGGGTTTTATAAAGGGACGATCGGCCACGTCAAATATCCGCAAAGTGCTTTCAGTTTTGCATCAGGCTAAAATCAACCCACTACAGGATCTAGCAATTGTCTCTCTTGACGCTGAAAAAGCCTTTGATAATGTCAGTTTTCAATGGCTCAAACTAGTCCTTGCTAAATTTGGCTTTTCCGGTCCATTTACACAATTGATTCAGGCTATGTATGTTGCCCCAATGGCCCAGATAGTAGCAGCGGGAAAAATATCCAACCCTATTCTACTCTATAAGGGAACAAGGCAAGGGTGTCCATTATCCCCCCTGCTTTTCAATCTTGCACTAGAACCTTTAGCCCGTTTCCTGTTATTTCACTCACGCCTCCATGGTATTCAAATTGGTCAACAAGATCTCCGCATAGCCTTATTTGCGGACGATATATTAATATTCACCTCCAACCCAACTCTAGATTTACCTTATATTCAGACAGTTTTCGCAGAATTTCGGTGCTGCTCGGGTCTCCGTATAAATTTTGCGAAAAGTGAGGTTCTTCCCCT